>NC_088202.1:106118132-106440358 GCF_037126465.1 Ornithodoros turicata
CCTGAGAAGTCATGGGTTGTCCTCACTGACAGCAGGGCGTCCCTCCTCCTTTTGCTGTCTTCCCACCCCACCATCATATGTGACCTGCCCAGCATGATCATCCAGGCATACAATGGGCTCTGTGCAAATGGTCACGTTCTTTCCCTGCAGTGGATTCCCGGTCATGTGGGCTTATCCGGTAACTCACGCGCAGATGCGGCTGCACGACGTTTTGCACAAGTTGTGACTCATGCTACGGTACATCTGCCCCTTACTGTTTCTGCTTGTTGTATGTCTATACGCCGCCGGTGTGCTGCTCGGGCAAAAGCGTTCAGAGCTGAGGCTGCCTGATACAACAGACACCTGCAATCAATCGACCCCACAGTGGACTGCTTTACTACGTGTCTCTGCACTCGTCACGAGGAATCGCTCCTTCACCGTCTCAGTCTAAACGTCGCCCGCACACCGCTGCAACTGTTCAAAATGGGTGAATTTAGCACTCCCCTCTGCACTAGCTGTGGCGTGGTGGGTGATATTCCCAACTGCATCCCAAACTGCCGGCAACGCCTTCTGCACCGTGACGCCCTCTGTCGTCGTCTATCCCAACTTGGCTACGGCACTATGACACTGGCTACCTTGCTGGGTCCCGTTCGTCAGTCGACCCAGTGGGCAGTCACCACTGCGCTCCTCCTCTTTCTCCACGCTTCGAACCTTGTTAACTCCTTGTGATTGTGTGACCGTGTGTGTGACTTTTCAGTTTTAGTTTTGTGTTCTTCCTTTCCTTTTTCTTCTTTTCCTTTTCGTTTCTTTTCCTCTTTGTCTTCCCCTTTCTTTTCGTTTTTTCCTTTTCTTTTCTTCCCCCATTTTCCTTTTTTTTTTTTGAATAGCAAGCCGACCTCCGTCTGGCTGACCTTTCCTTTCTTTTTTCTTAATAAACATATCCCCCCCCCCCTTACTTCTTCCCGCTCGCACCAATTCTGGATGGAGAAAAAGTATTTAATTGACTCTGTCAAACAGTCCGTCATAAGCTCTAAGCGACCTTTTCAGGGAGTGGTCCCTTAGAGCAGCGTGTCCCTCCCGCGCTGTTCGACCCAGTGGGGTTTGGAATCCACAGAAGATTCCCCATACACATCCCCCACAACTGACGATCCATGCCGACAATATCCGCCTCCGCAGAGTGGAACGGAACAAAGAAAAGATTCGTGACTCGGCGGAAATTGCACTTCTTGCAATCAATGATGCTTTGCATGCAAGAAAGATTGAACTCGCGCCTAAAAAGTGCCGGTCCTTTGTCTGAAAACAACGAAGAAAACGTGTTGGGTAGGGACTTCCTAGAGCTCAGCATCAGCGACATCCCCAGCATAACGCTCCAATCGTGTAAATACATCGGGGATGTAATCAACGGTGCATTGCACTGATCGAAGCAAGTAAACGACACTGTCTCCCCCAGGGAAAGAAAACTTCCTATATTACGAATCAGTGGCAAGGAAGTGGTAAGGCGGGTTGCAACGCTCGTCTCATGTTAATCCTCAATCGGGCCCTAATCATTATCAAGGATCCTTCACGCGACGCCGTATATCGATCTATCACATACGCAAGGACAAAGCATAGACACGAGGTTTTTCTTTTTCTTTTTTTCGATTCCTTACAGATGTTGTACAGAACAGCTATCAGAGCAGCATAGATACCGTTTTTATGCAGGTGAGTTCTGTGGCCACGCAGGTGGGCATTCTCTCGAAGAGAATGTATAACTACTGGATGACTAACTACCTAAATACATTATTTAACTTTTTAATTTGGTGCTTTCGAGGAAAAGTGAACGCGCGATAGCAGAATGGGAGACAGTCTGTGCTGAAAGCTCATCGGCTCATTTGCGCAGTGAAATTCGGCGATGGATATTTCAACGTATGTGCTCGCTTCAGGATCTTCAAAACATAGAATGGTTTTCAACGAGGATTGCCTCGCGTTCTGTTGTCTCACTTTTGCCCCAAAGTCTCTAGTTAAGAGGTAGTCCAGAAGCAACGTGCAAATTGGAGCTGCTGAACGCCCTATTATAGCACCATAACCAACTAACGCATGCAAGAAACGCAGTAAAAATATACGTGCACAGAGAATGCCATAGAAACCTTACGACGTACACAGACAGTAAAAAAATAGACCAATCATGTACCACACTCTTACCCATACCTCGGCAAAAGCACACCATAAGCATACTCATTCATGCTCCCTCATGCTCAATGAGCTGAGCATGAATGAGCAAATGGAGAGCTGAGCCCGAGATGAATGAACATGAGTAAGCAAAAGAAGAGCTGAGCAGGGAGTGAGTGAGCATGAGTGAGCAAACGAGAATATGAGCGTGGGCAAAACTCACTTGCCAGCATTAATGAGCAAACGAGGACATGAGCATAAGCATAACTCCCTCATGAGCATGCTCATTCATGCTAACTCATGTTATATGTGGCGAATGAGCTGAGCATGAGTTGAGCCGTTGAGTGAGCACGAGTGAAGAGCTGAGCGCGAGATGAGTGAACAGAAAGCAAAAGGAGAGTGTGCAGGAGGTGAGTGAGCATGAGTGAGCAAACGAGAATATGATCATGAGAAAACTCACTTGTGAGTATGAGTGAGCAAACGAGGAGATAAGCATAAGACAAAACTCCCTCATGAGAACGCTCATTCTTGTTCATTGTGGCGAATGAGCTAAGTATGAATGAGCTGACATCATGTTCAGATTGCGTGAACTGAGCATGAGCGAACTTGAGTAATGGTCACGCACCGTGAACTGAGCAGTCTGACACGAACCTCAGTATGTCTCATGGCACCACCCTCCACCGCCCCCCGACCCCGTACTTATGGTTCGAGATAAACTACTCCCTTACACGTTACATCACAAAATACATGGTTTCATTTTCCCTCACTCTACCCTCTCCTCTTATTCCCCTATTCCTAAATTCATTTCACCCTCACGTAATATCCATCACATGAGCTCCGCTCAACTCTCCTCATATTATGCACTTCACGCTCTTGACAACATAGAAATATGTGGGTTAAGATGGTAAACGAGGATCGGAGGCAACCCCGTGCGCGCGAGCGTGAGCACCTAGAGAGTTCAGCCAGAAGCGGGAAGCCGGATGAGTGAGCATGAGTTTACATACGGAGAATTGAGCAGCGAGTGAGAGAGCATGAGTGAGCAAGCCGAGAGCTGAACAGGGAATGAGTAAGCATGAGTGAGCAAACGGAGGACTGAGCATGGATTGAGTGAGCACGAGTGAGCAAACGGTGAGCTGAGCAGTCGGCAGTGGTCGGCTGTCACAAGTGCCGACCTCTGCACTTACCAGTATCTGAGAGCAGCCTTCGAAATAAATCTGCTCAACGCTCGATTACCAACCAGTGCATAAAAGAATCACAGTAACAAATACACATGCAGTGCGTCAGGCAGCCAGATCAACCTGATGATAAGTAGAGATGGCAAAAAGTAGACGAATCATGTATCATAGACTTACCATCATCCGAGAGCAACCTGCGACTAGACCACCTGCTGTTTCCAAACAGTCTACGTCACAATGCCAGATGTCGCGACCCGTCGTAGGCAAAATAAAGCCACGTGCATTAGCAGCAGCCGATCACACGAGTCGCTTTGATATGTTTTCGATTATGGATGACATTGCTCGAAGGAGATACGAATGAAATCTTCATGTGCGAGGCAGATACTACCCTGACCTCACCTCACAAAACGCGAAAACAACGCGAAAACCACGAAGTTACACGACAGCAACAGCCACGTGCGCTTGTTTTGCCAACCGATCCACTCTTTCCCAATCTCATGATATCTTGATGTGACGTGCCGCGGCGGGTGGTATAGTACACTCCTGACCGCTCGATCAGTACTCATCATAACCAACCAATCCATACAAGAGGCACAGTAACAAGTACACATGAAAAGTACCAACCAGCCAAAGGAATCTAACCATAACTAAATTTAAAGCAGATGAATCAGGTGCCACACAATTGGCATCATCCAAGAGCAACCTGTGAATTAACGCCGGTAAGCCCTGGACTAGTACATACTATAACCAATAAATGCATACGATAAGCACAGTAACAAATACACATAAAACACATCCGGAGACAAGTTCTAGTTCTCCTTTTTTTCTTACAAACAAACAAATACACATGATGTATGAAGTAATGAGTGGAACACTTGGTTATTACTAGGGTTCGTGGTTTTCGGCATTTTCCGAAAAATGCCGGAAAACACCCCCCGAATGATTTTTTTAAGATTCGGAATATTCCGAAAAAATCCGAATTTCTCGTATCTTGACAGCTGCCATTCCTGGAACCGCAAAGGGAAATCCCCTTGGAATCTCCCGTTGTCGACTATTTCTCGAGCGTGGCATTATCTTCGGGCTGTGCCCTTGTTTCGTTGTGCTTAAGTGCTTATAGGAGGATGACCTCAGCTTTGGCAGCACACGTACTTAGTGACACACCTATCTTTAGTGAATTTACTATTCAGAACCTTTGTGGTCTGTTGTTGTCGGGTTAAAAAGAGATCACGAGTGTACGGAGCTCCCAAACGGTTTCAAAAGCCGATCGCTGTTCCCCTGCCCTAGCCTTCTAGTTCATTTTTGTGTTCTTTGTATTCCTCTATCTACTCCGCTCCAGTTACCAATTGGAGTGACCCTTGTTTCCATTCCTGAGGCACTTCAAGGCACTTCGAGGCACTTCACTGTATGAGGAGTTATTCTTATTTGTTCTACGAGATGAATCTCGTATGGATGATATAAAGCGCGAGTTTTTCGAATATGCTGCATGCCCTGCCCCTCAGGTGGATATATCTCCTATTCAGTTTTGGACGACGCCTTCCAGCACATGGCCTTTGTTATCGCAGTGCGCCTTAAGCATACTGGCTATTCCTGTTTCTAGCGCTAATGTTGAGCGCGCGTTCTCTAAACTGCGTGTTATTAATCGCAAAGAGCGAGCCGCTATGACAGATGCGAGCATGATGATGTACGCTTGCATCTATTACAACAAGAGGTAGTCTCCTTGTTTGCTGGTGTGGCACAGGCAATAAAAGACATTGTTAATGAAACCATGAATCGATTCACTTCTTTTCGGTTCGTTGTTACGTCGCGCGCAAAATAGGCTTTCCTTCATGCGAAATAAATAGATGCCCGTATTCGGGCATTTATTTTGTGGGCGGAATATAGATGCCGAAAAAATCCGATTTATAGTCTCCCATATAAATGCCGATAAACACCCCCCGAATTGGGTTGAAAATAGATGCCGAAAACCACAAACCCTAGTTATTACGTGAAAGATATTATGTTAACCACAAAAGCTTCTTGCGCGTTAGACTGTTTTCCTGGCTGCAGCCTCTCTCGATAGAACGGTTGGTAATGTGTCCGCTTAGTGATGTCGAGGCTGCAGGTTCGAAAGCAGCCGATGACGCGAGCAATTTGGTGACAACTTGCCTAGACACATCGTTCTCCGCGACGGACGTTAAAAATACGCTTCAGATGCACTGTGACTTGAGCGCACCTTAAAGAAACCCCATGTGGTTAAAGCTAATCTCTGGTCCAACCAGTTGTCTCGCGACAGGAAGCGTTCAACTGCATTTATATTTTTCGGAGGAGACATACAGCAATGTAATATTTTTATTAGAAACGAGAAATGACAGGAAAAATCGTGAAACTGCTTTCCTAGAAAGGTACGAAATGCTGATGATGTTCTCTGCTGCCATGAAGAGCCGGCTACAAAATCGACGCCGCTACGGAAGGATGCGATGGCCTAAAGGAGTGAACGAGACGATTCTATTGGAAGAACCTCAAGAAGGCGTCATCGCATCTGCCAGTGACACGTACCACCCGCTTCCACTAGGATGGTGATGCACGCGCAGATACACTTGAGCACAAAACCGCGAACATGTACTGAACTACGACCAGGGAGCCGGTCATCGCACCCAACGGGGCGTCGGGGGAATCGGTGCGTGTTTCAAGATACCTTTCTGTTGCTACGCGTAACGATGTAGGAGTGGCTATAAAAAGGATTCCAGAAGAACGCGTCTCGGCCCTATCGTCGATACCTGCTATGATGGGAATGTTTTTCATACTTGGATCATGCTGTGAGACGCACAAAAAGAGAATGCAACGGTTAAGAAAAAAAGTTTGAAACAAGGAAAAGAAAAACGCTAAGGAGAAGTCACGAGCGATTACTCGGAGACGAAGTGTTGAAAATATCGTGCGATTTCGAAGCGCGAAGCTGTAAATTAACAATGTTTTTACACTGTGAAACAACTAGATTTATTAGGGGCGCCACTACTGTCGACCCGCGAGTTAATTTCGCCTACCTGTGGGTTCTTTAACGTGTTACGAAATCTCTGCACGCCCCACGAGAACACGAACAAATACATAGAAGTGCCAGCCAGCCAGAAAACTCTCACGATAAAAGATAATAAACAGTAGACTAATCAAGAACCGTGCACTTCCCAAAGCCCGGAAACAACGTGCGAATGAACGCTTTTGGACGCTTGATTATTAGTAGATATCGCAACTTACCATCATCCGAAAGCAAACTGCAAATTGAACCTGCTGAACGCTCGATTAGCACATTAAGCACATTAAAGATTGCAGTAGCGCAATAAAAATACACATGAACAGTGCAGCACTCCATACCAACCTTAGGATATATAGGTAAACAGACACTAAAAAGTAGACGATTCATACACTCTCAGAAAAAAGGGTAGAGTCGTTAGACCTTTTGGGGGGTAACTGGCTCGCTACATACGTTGTACCCAAAAGTTGTGTTGTAAAGTTACTCCCCATGCAATGGTGAAACAACAACTTCAACATTTCCACATGCAGCAGGGAACTATGCCACCTATCGAAGGGTGTACTAATAATGATAATAATTGGGGGCTTTACGTCGCGAGGCAACTGCGATCATGAGCGCCGCCATACTCGTCGGGTCTGTTGGTTAATTTTACCTACCTGTTCTTTTAACGTGAACCGAAATCCTGACGCACGGTACATCACGTTTAACGTCCCTCACGGAAGACGTCGTGTCTGAGCAACTTGTACCCTTCCACCAAGTTGCCACCGTCCTCGGCAGCGTTTGAACCCGCGATCTTGGGATCAGCAGGTGGACATGCTACCGACTGAGCCACCGAGGGCGGCTGAAGAGACGCAACATTTGTGTTAAATGCACACAGCCACAAGATTTGCAAGATTTTATCACCCAACCATGAGGGTGGTAACGAGGGAAGTTACACCCCTTGGGGTTTTGAGCAAGGAGGTAACATACACATAAGGTGGTAACTCGTAGAGTTACAATATTATCATAAGTAAAGATAATAAAATGTGGAATAATCAAGTACAGATACTTACCATCATCCGAGAGCAACTTGCGAAATAAACCTGCTTAACGCTAGATCAGTTTAGATTACAACAACACGATGCACGCTCCAGATACACTTACAAATACACATGAGAACGCCGGCCAGCCAGAGCACAATATTATCATAAGTAGAGATAATAAAATGTGCAAGAATCAAGTACCAAACACTTACCATCATCCGAGGGCAACCTGCGAAATAAACCTGCTTAACGCTCGATCAGTACATATTACAACCGCACGATACGCACACGAAATGCACTTACAAATACAGATGAGAACGCCAGCAAGCCAGAGCACAATATTATCATAACTGGAGATAATAAAATGTGGAAGAATCAAGTACCAAACAATTACCATCATTCGAGAGCAACCTGCGAAATAAACTTGCTTAACGCTCGATAAGTACATATTACAACCACACGATGCACACACGAGGTACACTTACAAATACACACGAGAACGCCAGCCAGCCAGAGCAGAATATTATCATAAGTAGAGATAATAAACTGTGGAAGAATCAAGTACCAAACACTTATCATCATCCGAGAGCATCCTGCGAAATAAACCTGCTTAACGCTCGATAAGTACATATTACAACCACACGATGCACACATGAGGTACACTTACAAATACACACGAGAACGCCAGCAAGCCAGAGCACAATATTATCATAACTGGAGATAATAAAATGTGCAAGAATCAAGTACCAAACACTTACCATCATCCGAGGGCAACCTGCGAAATAAACCTGCTTAACGCTCGATCAGTACATATTACAACCGCACGATACGCACACGAAATGCACTTACAAATACAGATGAGAACGCCAGCAAGCCAGAGCACAATATTATCATAACTGGAGATAATAAAATGTGGAAGAATCAAGTACCAAACAATTACCATCATTCGAGAGCAACCTGCGAAATAAACTTGCTTAACGCTCGATAAGTACATATTACAACCACACGATGCACACACGAGGTACACTTACAAATACACACGAGAACGCCAGCCAGCCAGAGCAGAATATTATCATAAGTAGAGATAATAAACTGTGGAAGAATCAAGTACCAAACACTTATCATCATCCGAGAGCATCCTGCGAAATAAACCTGCTTAACGCTCGATAAGTACATATTACAACCACACGATGCACACACGAGGTACACTTACAAATACACACGAGAACGCCAGCCAGCCAGAGCAGAATATTATCATAAGTAGAGATAATAAACTGTGGAAGAATCAAGTACCAAACACTTATCATCATCCGAGAGCATCCTGCGAAATAAACCTGCTTAACGCTCGATAAGTACATATTACAACCACACGATGCACACACGAGGTACACTTACAAATACACACGAGAACGCCAGCCAGCCAGAGCAGAATATTATCATAAGTAGAGATAATAAACTGTGGAAGAATCAAGTACCAAACACTTATCATCATCCGAGAGCATCCTGCGAAATAAACCTGCTTAACGCTCGATAAGTACATATTACAACCACACGATGCACACATGAGGTACACTTACAAATACACACGAGAACGCCAGCAAGCCAGAGCACAATATTATCATAACTGGAGATAATAAAATGTGCAAAAATCAAGTACCAAACACTTACCATCATCCGAGGGCAACCTGCGAAATAAACCTGCTTAACGCTCGATCAGTACATATTACAACCGCACGATACGCACACGAAATGCACTTACAAATACAGATGAGAACGCCACTAAGCCAGAGCACAATATTATCATAACTGGAGATAATAAAATGTGGAAGAATCAAGTACCAAACAATTACCATCATCCGAGGGCAACCTGCGAAATAAACCTGCTTAACGCTCGATCAGTACATATTACAACCGCACGATACGCACACGAAATGCACTTACAAATACAGATGAGAACGCCACTAAGCCAGAGCACAATATTATCATAACTGGAGATAATAAAATGTGCAAGAATCAAGTACCAAACACTTACCATCATCCGAGGGCAACCTGCGAAATAAACCTGCTTAACGCTCGATCAGTACATATTACAACCGCACGATACGCACACGAAATGCACTTACAAATACAGATGAGAACGCCACTAAGCCAGAGCACAATATTATCATAACTGGAGATAATAAAATGTGGAAGAATCAAGTACCAAACAATTACCATCATTCGAGAGCAACCTGCGAAATAAACTTGCTTAACGCTCGATAAGTACATATTACAACCACACGATGCACACACGAGGTACACTTACAAATACACACGAGAACGCCAGCCAGCCAGAGCAGAATATTATCATAAGTAGAGATAATAAACTGTGGAAGAATCAAGTACCAAACACTTATCATCATCCGAGAGCATCCTGCGAAATAAACCTGCTTAACGCTCGATAAGTACATATTACAACCACACGATGCACACATGAGGTACACTTACAAATACACACGAGAACGCCAGCCAGCCAGAGCAGAATATTATCATAAGTAGAGATAATAAAATGTGGAGGAATCAAGTACCAAACAATTACCAATATTCGAGAGCAACCTGCGAATTAAACCTGCTTAACGCTCGATCGCTACATATTATAGCCACACGATGCCCACACGAGATACACTTACAAATACATATGAGAACGCCAGCCAGCCAGAGCAGAATATTATCATAAGTAGAGATAATAAAATGTGGAAGAATCAAGTACCAAACAATTACCATCATCTGAGAGCAACCTGCGAAATAAACCTGTTTAACGCTCGACCAGTACATATTGCAACCACGCGATGCACACACGAGATACACTTACAAATATACATGAGAACGCCAGCCAGCCAGAGCACAATATTATCATAAGTAGAGATAATAAATTGTGGAAGAATCAAGTACCAAACACTTACCATCATCCGAGAGCAACCTGCGAATTAAACCTGCTTAACGCTCGATCACTACATATTATAGCCACACGATGCGCACACGAGATACACTTACAAATACACATGAGAACGCCAGCCAGCCAGAGCAGAATATTATCATAAGTAGAGATAATAAAATGTGGAAGAATCAAGTACCAAACACTTACGATCATCCGAGAGCAACCTGCGAAATAAACCTGCTTAACGCTCGATAAGTACATATTACAACCACACGATGCACACATGAGGTACACTTACAAATACACATGAGAACGCCAGCTAGCCAGAGCAGAATATTATCAAAAGTAGAGATAATAAAGTGTGGAAGAATCAAGTACCAAACACTTTCAAATCATCGGAGAGCATACTGCGAAATAAACCTGCTTGAATTGCAAATAATTTAGAAATGAGGAACAAGAACAAAAATCCTTCACGGTTTATCGGTGCTTCGCCTGTCGTTGCCTCAATTTAGGTAGTGAGCCTCTGACGTAACGGGCGGTAACCGATAAAGGCGGTTTCTTTTAGAACTAGTGTAGGCACACTTTGGTTTTATTGCTGCTCCAAAGTGGCTGTGAGCAGTATATTTTGTGTTTGGTTGTTCATATTTCTCTAAGTAGCTCGTCTCCTGCACCATTCATGTCACAAATCTCCCTCAAATGATTGATGTAATCATTTATCGATGTCGCAATGGCAGTGAGAAAGAATAATATTTTTATTATCATTCCTCCTGCCGATATGGCATCCATAAGTGTCATAAAAAGTATATGGAACGCCACCATGTTATATTTCTGTTTGTACAGCGTCTGCACGAGCCTCTACACTACTTTTAAAAAACTCAACTCTAACAACATCTGAAGAAAGTGCCTAGGTCTAACACACACACACACACACAAGGTGTTCAAAAGCAGCGGGGTGTACCAGCGGGGCCCACGTCGTCGTCCTCTCTCTCTCTCTATCTATCTATCTATCTATCTATATAATAGTAATCCCCTCTTTCCTCTACAGCAGGGGTGTCGAAGTGGCGGCCCCCGTGGCTCCCGAGCAAAAAAAAATATACATAAAAAAAACAAAAAAAAACATGATTGATATTAGCAGTATACATTCCTACCAAAATTTCTTAGCAAAGCCCACATGGCTGATTTGTAATATTGGTGCCTGCAATGCCACCAGAAACCAACCGGTTCAGTCGCAGGCTTCGTGATACCCCGAGAAAGTGATTCCAGCAAAGAATCTTTGAGTGCAGGACGCTTGAAAGGGAGCCGTTTTGGCTCGCCGTTTATCCACAGTTGTTGACAGCGCTCCTGGCGAGTAACGACCGGCCCCGGTGGCTCAGTCGGTAGCGTGTTCGCCTTCTGATCCCGAGATTGCGGGTTCGAACCCGTCCGAGGACTCCAGCAACTTAGTGGCAGGGTACAAGTTGCTTACGTGCGCCATCTTCCGCGAGGGACCTTAAATACGGGGTGCCGTATGGTGAGCTTTCATCGCACGTTAAGGCGGACTCACTTCTTAAAAAAGCCAATGGATATCTTTTGTTTGTAGGGTTCTCGTAAAACTAGCAAATTTTCTACACGAAACAGGTACAGGCGTGTTCCCCTCAAGTTTTTCTAGGGAATGACATATTTTTGAAGGCCTGACGTGATCCACTGCTTTTTGGCGAATTAAAGTTTGTCAAATTTTCAATACATGGGAGTCTATGGGAGATGCAACAAAATCGCTTCGCTCGGCACACCCGCACGCGATATTTGGGCCAAAATGATGTCATTTCCTACAGTAACGGTCGTGGAATTGATTCCAATCAACAAATTCGACGAGGTTACTGCAATTTTCCAGATCCCAACGAATGAAAATAATGGCTTTGCCGTTTGCTAGCATGTTGTGCACGCTGGCGCCGATTAGATTACTTCCTTACAGCGCGAGAGAAAAGCAAAGCGAAGAAAACAATTTTGCGACCGTGCAGCCAACTCTCTTCGGAAGCGAAAGTTAACTAGACCGCATGAGTCCGTCTTAAAGAACCCTCAGGTGGGCAAAAGCAATCCACAGATCGACCGCTGTGGCGATCTCAGTTGTCTCGCGACGTAAACCCCCAATTATAATATCGTAAATTATGACTATAACGAATGGAACTAATTGACCTGCCCCCAGATGGTCAAAATTATCCGCAGTCCTACTCTGCGGCACGTGCAGCATGTCGCCACACCAATAGGCTGACTCACCTTACGTGTAAATCTACTCCCAATTTGAATTGTTGATTGACCTGCAGTGCCATGCACCGATAAGAGCAAGTTCGCTGAAATTGGCGCGGCTTCTTTTTATTCTTACCTTGGACGCGGACAAACCTGACCATGTTCGGTACAACATACGTCTAATAACAATAGCGAGTTTTAGTATATCGTACGCAGTCACCTTTGCGTACGCAAGGAATAGCGTTGGCGGTTCTGCGCACGCGCAAGACACAAGTAGAGCTTTGCGCATTGCGCAGAACCACAACGCTAACCCCCTTACGTACGCAAAGGCGACAGCGTGCGTTATACCAAACTCACTATTAATTCGTGGCTTTACGTCGCGGGACAACTGTGTCAGCATACGTCTGCGAGCAGGCGTTTTCTGTGATGAACCTGAATAAGTCAAAGTTACGCTCACAACTAACAAACGAACACCTCAATTGCGAAATCACTTTCACACGATGTTGAGGCAATAGTTAAAAACTAGAGGTGCCAGGTTTCCTCATAACACAGCAAATAAAAAGGACTGCTGACCGTATGATTGAGAAACGCTAGGTAACCCAAATCTATACGTTATCTGCCGTTTTGAGCTCTGGTTGTGTTATGTATACGTCTATCGTCGTGTATACCATTACATCTATCATCCGTCGACTTCGTTTGAACGTCGCATTCACCCCGTACTTTCACCACAAGTTGGTTATAGTAACACAATGCTATGCCCTTGCTGTAATACTTGTCAAGTATTCTCAAGCACATTCTCATCGACTGTCAGAAGTATTTCACTGAGCGAGGCGTCCTCCAGCGCCAACTTGAAGCCACTGGGACACCCTGACTTGCCCTTCCTCAACTGCTTGGGCCTTCGGTCAATCCTGTGCATCAGCTACGAGATCTTCAAGCCCTCATCTCCTTCTTAGCAGCAACAGGGCTCCTGCGTGAACTCTGAACATTCATCTTCATCATCACTCACCATCTCCTCCCCCTCAAGCAATGGGATAGGGTGCTGCCTCAGCGGCGAAGCATCCCACTACATCGTCATTACTTATTTTTTGTTGTTGTTGTTGTTGTGGTGTCATGTATATCAGAAACAGGCTACCCCAGAGCCGTGGTATGCGACCCGCGTAGTTCCTCCATGGCTCAATGCGACCCGCGGACACGAATGAGTTCGGCACTTCTGCTCTACAGACTTATTTCGTGTTCTAAACTTCCTTAAACAAAAGATGATTTTGTGAAACGAAGGTTCATCTTGTCGAAATCCTGCGACAAATTTAACTAACTTTCTGCGACTGCACATTTCCTAGCCTTCGTGATAAATCAGCAAACTTCAGCAGAAGCAGTTGTAGCGTGAAGTAAAGGACACCCAGCCACGTTGCAGTTCAGAACGTCAATGCTTTATTGATCGCCACGAGCTCCCCCACCTCGTCAACGTCGTCTTCCTTTTCCCCCTAGTAGCGGAGCTAACACTACAACTTTCTTTCTCATCTTTTTTTTTTTTTTTTCAAACCTCAAACAACCAGTGAAATGCAAAATGAAAACAGCCTATACTGGGTAACCGTATCTGTCTGGAGGCTTGGATACCCTTCCATATCGAGATGTTGTCAGGGACGGTTTTCCGTAGGCCTGGACATCTACCCTCGGGCCAGGATCCTTATCTTTGGACCGTTGATCGACCTCACCTTCCAAATCTTCTCTGGCAGTCCCCACAGGAATCGGTGTTTCGGGAACCTCAATGTCCAGCGTAGAATCTTGTTGTGGGAGCCCTGTTTTTTCTGTTCTGTTTCTTCTGTTTCTTCTTTTCGTAGGTGTCTTGGTCTTTCCACCCATAGTGCTGCTGTTGAGGAAGAAGTGGTACCCTGCTCCTCAAGTGTCGTCCCATCAGAAGCTGTGTTGGGCTTTCCCCGGAAGGTCCAGGTGTACTCCTGTAATTGAGCAACGCGAGATAGGGGTCGTCGGACATTTGAATCAGGCGTTTGACAGTCCTGACAGTCCTTTCCGCGTGTCCATTGGATTATAGGAAATATGGACTGGATGTGGTGTGCGTAAATCCATAATATCGTCCAAAGTTCCTGAATTCTTCACTTGCAAACTGAGGACCGTTGTCCGTTACTACTTCTCGGGGAATGCCGTGCCTTGCGAAGATGCTTTTTAAGCGTAAAATGACAGCTCGTGAAGACCAATCATTCGACAGAGGTAGCACTTCTGGGTATCTGGACCGATAATCCACTGCCAGGAGGTATTCGTTTCCCCCTAGGTGAAATAAAAAAACTCCGACCTTTTCCCATGGGAGGGGAGGCGTCTCCGTTGGGATCATGGGTTCTGACGGCTGAAGTCTGTACTCCTCGCAGACGGAACAGGCTCTAACAAGGTCCGCCAGCTCCTTGCTGATACCCGGCCACCAGATAGACTCCTGCGCTTTCTGTCTGCATCTAACAATTCCTTGGTGGCTCTCGTGTATGCGACCCAGAATTTCTTCTCGCAGAGACATGGGAATTACAATACGTTGGCCGCACAGTAGGACGTCTTCACACACTGAGAGTTTTGCCATTTGCTCGTAGTAAGGACGTAGTGCCTGGTTAATTCGCCCTTTGGGGGCCATCCCGTTTTGCAATACCCTCTTAGTGTGCTGCACACTTCATCTTTTTTCTGAACTTCCCGGATATGGTCTAGCAGTTTGTCGGAGTCCGGGATCGCCTCGATTCCTCCACGTACGAATGCCGAAACTTCATCGGCAGTAAGGGATGACATGGTGTCCTTCAGCGGAGAACGCGAAAGAGCGTCGGCTATTGTCATGGACGCACCGGGTACATAGATGACGTTGTAATCGTATCTCATTAGCCTCAGACGAAACCTCTGAATTCTCAGTGGTAGCTGATCCAGCTGCTGGAGACGGAGGAGGGAGACAAGCGGTTTGTGATCAGTTTCGAAGGTACAGCGCAGACCACAGATATATTCGTCAAACTTCTCCGCGGCCCAGGGTAAGGCTAAAGCCTCTTTCTCCATTTGAGAATAACGAATTTCGGCGCTGTTTAGTGATCGCAACGCGTACGACACTGGCTTACGTTCCCCAGGTTGCTGGAGTTGCAGTAGCACGGCACCAACCCCGTAGGATGAGGCATCTGCTGACAGTATCGTCGGGAGATCAGGGTTGTACTTGGCCATACAAATTCCAGAAGAGACGGAGGCCTTTAGACTTTGAAAAGCATCCTGTTGGCCGTTTACTCAATATCAGTCAACGTTCTTCACAAGAAGTTCGCGCAGAGGATAATGTTGACATGTTAGGGATGAACCTTCCAACATGGTTGAACATCCCTATAATACGACGCAAGTCCGAAACGTTTTGAGAAAGTTCCAGAGCTGTCAACGCCTCTACTCTTCTGGGGTCCGGGTAAATTCCGTGCTGGTCAATGAGAACTCCCAAGAACGAAATCTTCTCCACAAAGAATTTGCATTTCTCGAGATTCAGGGTGACTGACATTATTGTCAGACAGGCGCTGTAAGACTGCATTTAGTCTCCGGTCGTGTTCTTCTCTGTTGTCTCCATAAATAAGGATGTCATTCATTAAATTCAGGACTCCTGGTAAGTCGTCAAGCACTGCGCAATTTTCCTTTGAAAGACCTCTGGTGCTGAAGTGATCCCGAAGGGAAGGCGTTGGAAACAATAACGTCCGAACGGCGTTATGAAAGTTGTGAGCTCTTGACTCTTTTCTGAGAGCATAACCTGATAAAACCCGGAGTTAGCATCCAGCTTCGTGACGAACCTGGCGGGGCCAATGCTGCCCAAGACCTCTTCTACGGTTGGCAAGATCAACCTTTCTCGCTTAACGCATTCGTTGAGCTTCGTCAAATCAACACAGATCCTGATTTTCCCCGATGGCTTCTTCACAAGAACGATTGGTGCACACCAATCTGTCGGAGTGTGTATTTTCCGTATAACACCTTGTTTCTCCATATTGTCGAGCTCTGTCTTAACCGAAGTGCGCATGGCGAAAGGAACGTGACGTGGCGCGGCTATGGCAAACGGCGTGCAGTTTTCCTGTAATCGAATGACGTATTCCCTGGGAATTTTGCCTAGACTTCGGAACAGCTCCGGAAACTTCGAGTAGGCCAGTGATCTTCTCCGACTTCCACTTCGTTCAAAAAACGAATGATCTCTAAGTCAAGTAATGCTGGCAACCCCAAGAGGGGCTTTCTTAGACCTTGCACGACATATACGATTTGGGACGTAGTCTTCTTTTTCCATTGGATTACTGCTCTGAACTTCCCAAGAACGTCGAGCGTAGTTCCACTTGGTCCTTTCAGCGTGTCTGGCGGTTCAAGAAGGTCTGGCAACCCTGGGAATCCAGACCCGACAACAGTGACATCAGCGCCAGAATCAATCTTTGCTAGCAGAGGAACGTCATTGACTCTGACCTTACTTCTCTGGTTACGGGAGCTGGAGTCTGCATTGCTACCGTACCGAGGAAGAAATCATTCTTGGGCAGTGTGACGTCGGATACAAAATTTCTGCGATAGTCTCTGGGCCCCGGTTTTGCCCACTGTGGGAGGCTAGTATGGCACATTTTTGCAAAATGACCGACTCTGCCGCATTTCAAACATTCTTTGTTGCGTGCGGGACAGGGCCTTTGTGGGTGACGATATCCGCAGAGGGCGCATGGATGGCGTGAGTCAACGCCGCGGCGATCTCTCTTCTCCTGACGGCTAACAAGATCTGTTGCGAATTCTTCAGTAAGGGCTGGCTTTGAACATCTGCAGTCACAACCCACGGTGTCGGCAACCAGGTCTTTTTTTCCCAACTCGCTTTGCTGCTTTGCAACCGCTTCTTTTAGGCGGGCCTTCGTTACAGCTGATTGAAGGGTTAAAGAAGAATCGATTTGAAGCGACTGTGACAGCTTAGTATCTATTAGGCCAACAACGAACCTGTCTCGTATCATCCGTTCTTTCGTTAGGCCAAAGTCACATTTTTCTGCCAACTTGTGCAGCTCTACGAGGTATGCGTCTACGGCTTCGCCAACATTTTGCTGCCGTCGGCTAAGTTTGCAGTCTCGTAAACTGCAAGTTTGCAGTTTCGTGAATGAGTAAAATGCGCATTGAACTTTTCAAGCACAATCCCGTAAGTTTTTGTATCTTCCTCAGATAGGTTGAAGGTTCGTAAGATTTCACGCGCTCTTCTTCCCATGCAGTAAAGCAATGTCCTGACCTTAACTTCTCCTGGCTTATCTTGAGTTCCGGACGCATAGAGGTAGTCTTCAAACTCGTCCATCCAGGCAGGCCAGTCCGTGACGTCGAGAAAGTTGAACATGGCTGGTTGCCGAAGTCCGGCAATCGATGAGATAGACGATGACGACATAAAGCTTGATTCCAGGGACACATTGTCTTCAAACGTATCCCACCGCTGCCACCATGTAGCGTGAAGTAAAGGACATCGAGCCACGTTGCAGTTCTTCTTCTTCTTCTTCCACCACTAGGAACAGTGGCCGCCAGCCACACAGGGCGATTGGCCAGGGTTTGGTGCGGACTAATCTCTAGAGGCTCATGAGACCCACGGTGACATGTTAGTAGAAGGAAGCCATAGCAGAGGGGAGGGAGGAAGCGGGAGGTACAAAATGTTTCAGAAGCGGCCGCAGATGGTCAGAAAGGCGGCGGCTCTCGACGCTATTTCAAACCGCCACTTTTCGGTGTGGGAGGCTCCAAATGACAGGATGGCGTCCAGGGAGAGGGGAACCCCTTGCCTAGCCAGCGGCTGGGCAAGGTAGATAAGGCGGGAGCGGTCGTAGAGGGGGCAGTGCAGGAGAAAGTGCTCTACAGTTTCCTCTTGACCGCAGTGGACGCACGCAGGAGAGCGGCTGACACCCGCGCGGTGCAGGTAAAAGTTCAGAGGAAGGGCTAGACAGCGCAGTCGAGTCAGCAAGACTTCTACATGACGGGAGACGCAGCGGTCAGCCTGCCAAGCGTGGGAAAGATGGGCGTACCGGGCTGGCAGAGAGCGGAGAGCGGTCAGCTCCAGCAGCCTTCTATACCTGGCCCGCGTGATAGAGGGCAGGGGCGGAAGGACGTCAATGATAGGGCCGGAGAGGGAAATTTTTGCAAGGTTGTCCGCCAACTCGTTGGGAGATAGGCCACAGTGCCCAGGAATCCATGTCAGGACCACCTCCGTGATGTGGCTAGGACTCAGGGCCTGCAGGAGCTCGAGCCACTCGCTGGGGGGGCTGGCTAGGGCAGTGATGACCGACAGGGAGTCGGACAAAAGCAGGATCCTGGGAAATGTAAGGGGCGCCATTCTGAGAGCCAGTATCATGGCGAGGAGTTCGCTCTCGAACACGGGAGTGTAGTCAGGGAGGCGGATGGGGCAGTGACAGTCGAGCTGAGGGAAGACGACGCCGGCACCCGCTAGCTGAGCCGAGACCGAGGCATCTGTCGCGACAACAACGTGAGATGGGAACTGGTTGATGTGCGCCGAGAGGAGGGCTTCAAGCCGGGGAGACCGAGCGTAGGCAACGCCGGGCTGGAACGCGTCGGCAACTCGCAGGGCCATGGACGAGACCGGACAGATGGGCGCAGGAGGGGCAGTCAGAGAAGTATTCAGCGAGGCTAGAAGGGATTCGACAAAGACGAGCTGCGGGGTGTTGGATTTTCGCCACCTCCGGGCGATCCACTGGGCCCGATCCCTGAGAGACTGGTTCTGTCTGGAGGCTAATGGGCTCTGGCAGAGCGAGAGGAAGGTGTTCACAGTGAGTAGGCGGAACCGAGTCTTCAGAGGGGGAATGCGGGCTTCGGCATACAGCGCCTGGTTGGCCGTGTACTTGGGGAGGCCCATGCACAGGCGGAGGGCTCTCCTTTCTACGGCGAATAGCCTGCTCAGACGGTAGTCGGGGAGGTGCGAGAAGACGACACACCCAAACTCAAGAATTGGCCGTACGTAGCACTTGTACAGGAAGAGCAGGGTGCTCCTGCGCATACCACAGCGGGCGCTGGCGCTGCGGAGGATTGTGCCAATTGCTTTCGAAGCCTTCTGGCTTATGACTTCCACATGATGGTCCCAGTGGAGCATGTGATCATACCAGACGCCTAGGTAGCGCAGCAGGTTGGTCTGGCGAATGGTCTGGCCGGCAACATCCAGAATGATGGTCACAGCTCCTCCAGTCCAGTTGGTCTGGGGGAACACCAGGACTGCAGATTTTTGGACGTTCAACGTGAGGTGGACGGAACGCATCCAGGATGACAGCGCGAGGAGATATTCTTGCAGTTTCTCACGTAGCGTATGCAGCGATAGAGAGCTGGAGAAGAAGGCAATATCGTCCGCATAGGTCAGGGTGAGGACGCCCGGGTCGAGAGGTAGGGAACTCATCAAAATGTTAAACAGCAGTGGCGAAAGGACGGACCCCTGGGGGACGCCCCTCTGCTGCGGATGCGAAGATGAGACAAAGCGTCCATCCGAGCAAAAGAATGCTCGTCCAGTGAGGAAGCCGCAAACCCATGAAACGATGTACGGGGGAATGTTGAGAGCTACCATACGATGGAGGAGGACGTTGTGTTCCACGCTATCGTAGGCCTTCGCCACATCCAAGGTAACCAGGGCAGACATCTTCCCACACTCACGCGCAAGGCAAATCTGGCTTCCCAGGTTGGCGTGCGCCATCCAGATTGAGCAACGGGGGCGAAAGCCGATCTGGCTGTCATTGAGCGCTGAAGAGGCTTCCAAGAAGGAAGAGAGCCGGCGGTGCAGAATCCGCTCAATGGTCTTGCAGAGGACGGATGTCAAGGCAATCGGGCGAATGTTATCCATGGCCAAGCCCCTCGAGGCGATCTTCTTGACTATAACCACCTTAGACACCTTCCAGTCATCCGGTATCCACGAGTGTTCGATGGAGACGTTCGCAATGTTCAGGAGCTCCTCTGGATGGGCAGCCCACAGGGACCTCACCATTCTGCCTGAGACGCCGTCCGGGCCGGGAGCCGAGCTTGGAAGAGCGCGCACCACTGAGTCAAGTTCCTCTGCAGAAACAGCAACGAAGCCGGACGACGACGTCACGGGAGGCTGCCGCGCGCAGGAAGTAGAGCGTTGGAAGCGGAGAGCCAGACCCCTGGCGATATCTTCCAGCTGGGCCCTCGCCGCGTCATCGGACATGACGAGAGAGTCAGGGGGGAATCCTGAGGAGAGAGACCTGCTGATATTGGAAACGTGCCTGTGTAGGGCTTTCCTGTTCTTCGGGCCGGAGAGGAATGCGTTTCGTTCAGTGAAAAAGGCCCGCTTTGCCGCAGAGATGGTACGCCTGAACACGGCTTTATGGAATTGGTAATTTTTCCAATTCACGTAGCATGTATTTGCGAGCACCTGTTTCCAAGCGGCCTTGCGGCGCCGGTAGGCCCTTGCGCAATCAGCATTCCACCATGGCGCACAGCCTGACGGCGATCGCTTGTCGATGCGGAATGTGGATGACGCTATCGAGCGGGTCAGCGAGGAGGCAGCACTTATAGCACGGTTGACGGGCGGGAGCTCAGAGCTGCCCTCCAGGAGGCGGGCCAGGTTCTTGTCTTGCAGGGAGTAATTACAGAGGGAGCGCGAGGTAGCAGCGAGTCTTGCCGGTATGACCACTTCAAAGAAGACGGGAAGGTGGTCACTGTTAGAGCCCGAGGCCAGCGTGCGCCACGAAGATAGGCGGGCTGCAGGCGAATGCAACGTGAGATCGAGCACCGACCTAGCGGTGCCACGCAGAAACGTCGGGGATCCATCATTTGCAACACTGAGGTTATGACGACATATCCATTCCCACAGCTCTCTGCCGCTAGAGTCAGTCTTGGAACCCCACGAAACATGATGGGAGTTGAAATCACCGGCGACGATGTACCGCTGAGAGACATGAGAGAGTGCGCCACTGAGCGCCGAGGGTGACTGGAAGCCAGCCGGACAGTACACATTGAAGACATCCAGGGGGCCGAAGCGTGGGAGAGTAACCCGCACCGCGAGGGCCGCAGTTTAGAACGTTAATGCTTTATTTCTTCTTCTTCTACTACTACCAATGAGATAATGGCCGTGAGCCACTAAGGGAGATTGGCCAGGACAAAAGGGGCGTGAGATGTTTGTTTATGTCTGTGCAGTAATGATGGGGACTAAGGCCAAGTCGGATCCAAGTAACTTATGACATATATGACATGTGATGACTAATGCAGGAACTGGATATTCACGTATGTAGGAATATGCGTATGGCGACTATACAGGGCCAAAAGGATGGTTGTATGAATGTGTGTGTACGTGAAAGTGTATGAGAGTAGGAAGGAAGTGCCTAGAAGCGGTTGGAGAGCACGATGTAGGATGCAAGACCCGCTACCACAGCCCTATGACAGAGCGCAGTGAGAGTTTTGCCCGAGAGACATGCTCCGAGAGACAACACTGACGCCAATGAGAGTGGGGCTCCTAACAAGCGTAAGGGTGTCCAGATATACCTGCGGCGTAATTGGCCGAGCTGAGAGCAGGTTAGCAAGAAGTGTTCAGTTGTTTCGTCCTGGCCACAGTGGGAACAAGCAGGGGACAAAGCCCGTCCCGCACGGTGGAGCTAAAAATTTAGCGGCAGCGCCAGGCATCGAGCTCTCGTCACCAAGACTTCTGACTGCCTTGAGCTGCAGAGGTTAGGGTTCCACGAAAAGACGAGGTGTTCATATGGCGGGCGTGGGGGGGAAGCTCGAGACAGACTTGTGAGCCGTCTGCACCTGGCAACAGAAGTGCGAGCAAGTACTGGGAGGAGAGGAAGAATCTCTCCGGAGAGGGACATTGATCCCCACGACCTCCTCCACCTCGTCAACGTCGTCTTCTTTTTCCCTTAGTGGCGGAGCTAACACTACATAAGTGACATCCAATTGCATGTACATTTGCTCTAATTTGTTCGGATCAAATTCTGTCAAGCCGCGATCTCCTGTGAATTTCCTTTTGTCTGTACTAACCCAGTGCAACAAAGGGACATAGTCAGCAGGACTTTCGGAACATACCTCAACTGTAGAGATCATCAACAAATGCTACTGTACAGTACTGGGTACACGTAACAACGAACGCCATCCACGTCCGTCCAGTTCCCTGTGCGTTCCTTCATTATGCTACTGTTCAACGAACAGACTCTACATCTGCTTGCGTAACACACCCGCATTTTCCAGCATGCAAGCTGAACGTAGGTGCAGCCTGGAGGGACGCTGACGTAAGTCTTCGTTTATTTTAACAATACTGCACTTGCATGCATAAGGAACATCTCATTTCGCCACCATTTACGGACTCGGTATGCCGCCCGACATTTACTTTTTTTGATTTTGACCCGATTTTGTCGATGCATGCCACACATACAGTGGGGCGGATCCAGACCCCCTTTTTTTTCGGGTGGGGGGCGGTTTCTTTGTTGAAGCGCGTAGTGGGAGAGGGGAGATAGGAAAATTCAATGTATAAACTGAGGTTTTGGGGGCAATCGTCCAGCCGCACCTCCCTCTGGATCCGCCACTGCACATATATCGCAACCGTGCTCAGCTTGTCACCTTCGAGATGCTTCCAGAAAACTCAACGGTGCTGTGCACCTTCTGACAAGATACAGGAACCCTCATCTTACGCACCTTCGCATTCTTTCAGATTCCCGGTGTTCAGGATAGGAACACCAGCCGGACGCGGCACCGGTGTGTTGATCTGATCGACATTCTGTTGATTAGCCTCGGGCTTCCAATCCTCTAGCATAGTGGCGTCCGACGCTCTGTAGTCTGCAAGCGAGTGAGGGTTCTTCATGTGACACAACAAAAGTTGCACTAGAACAACGTAGTAGATTGGGTTTCTTGCTGTTGAACTAAGGTTCTTATGCTAACCCTAATTGTAAACCTTGTTAGATGCAAAAAGCTAGAAACTGGTATTAAATATGGTATGTAACTGTATGTTCAGTCATTTAAGGAAAGACAAAACAAGAACACACGAAATACATCTTTTAGAAGCAATAAAATCATGTGAAACTCACCTGTCGCGAAACGTAGGCACACCAAGGGCAGCTTGTCGTCTGCGTCGAAGCGTGAGAGTGTCGTCTGCGTAGCGCTCTTTGTGTAGTGTGTAGTCTGTCGTCTGCAATGCTACCCGCTGTATTTCAGACACATACCATGAGAAATAACTAGTGATCGGGCACCACAACCTCAATTATATCTACCCAAGAAAACAACTGTTACACTTTTTGCACCGAGGTTCTGATTATTTGCGAAAGCGCAGTACGCGTAATAAATATTTAAAACGTTTAGGGCAATGTCGTTTACGTACCACCTGTCTCCTTGATTCACTTTCCTCGACAGCTATTTTGGAGTAGAGTATCCTGCGACAGAAATTTGTCGATTACGTTATATTACCTTTTCTGTGAGTCTTAAATACAAGAAGTTAGCCTACTTGAAAGTGTTCACAATAGTTACGTGAATGTGCGTACATATATACAAAGGTATTTTGTTTCCTTTGTACAATTGAGTTGTTGTTGTTACCTCATTATACGTTATTAGGACGAACTTCAAGCATAGTGTGTGGGGGGGGGGGGGGTATTATCTGTAGGTCCCATCTACGGCAGTATATGTGGTAAAGTATTAAATAATACATGGTGGCGAAATGCAGCAAGCAAGGCGAGGACATAGAAACAAGTAAACAGGACAACTGCAGACTCTCAACTGAACATTTCGCCACTGAGCATTTCGGCATTTCGCCATCATGAACCTGTACCAACTACCCCGGATTTTTCCTATAGACCTCTCCCTGTTTGTAAACAAATGACGTCATAGTGTTCGACAGCGCCACCAATTTGGTAGAGTTGAACTACGCTGGAAGCTAGGAGCGAACAAGGTCGCGCCCGAAAGCCACGGTCTTGAGGAGATAACGATGGTCCCTGAAAGGGACGCGACCTTCGGTCCTACTTTTCTTTGAATAGGAGGCAGCGAACAAGTGCCCATTTGTGGAACCCAGCCCACCCCTTCCGGTTTTGTTTCGGTTTCAGTCCGTCTACCAACGTCATGATGACGTTTCTCGGGTAGAGATCTATTGTGTTAAATATGCTGATCAAATCATATTAGCCGTTAATTCTGCAGCAATCAGTATTATGTCTGTAATATGCCAGTCCCCTGCTAGTAACCACTAACCAGTCTTGTGTACGCTCGGCTTGCATTACCATTTTAGCATATCGCTAAGAAAGATCATCCTCTAAAATGTTTTTCGCGAAAATATAATACATCACCATCTTCTCTAAAGCGGGTCTCGCTGACAAGAAAACTGTAAAACAAGCTTCGCTAAAAACAGGCTAGTTAAACAAAAAGGCTCAGCTCCGATCTAAAAGCTATGCGAAACCGAAACTGCCGAAACTATGATGGCATGTCGTGTGTCGTGAGAATAAAGAAACGATACTCTTACCAGCTGGTGCGATTATTCGCACTGTCGTAAAGTTCTTCATATTTTATTCGCTTGGCGCTCATGGAGCATCCACACCAGCAGCACGAGTTGTCTTTCGTCATTCGCCATTCGCCTTTCTCCAGGCTGACAGATGAGAGCAGCACGTAGTAGCACGAGTTGTCTTTCGTCATTCGCCTTTCTCCAGGCTGGCAGATGAGAGCAGCACGTAGTCTAGCCATTTGATTGCGGCCAACAAC
This sequence comes from Ornithodoros turicata, assembly GCF_037126465.1. Lineage (NCBI taxonomy): Eukaryota > Metazoa > Arthropoda > Arachnida > Ixodida > Argasidae > Ornithodoros > Ornithodoros turicata. The sequence goes on from NC_088202.1 coordinate 106,143,264, forward strand.
GGCAAGCTACTTCGACCCCCCCACCCCGCAGCACGTAGTCTAGCTCGCAGGTCTGTGAAGTTCTATATAGAACCCGTGGGCGGTCAAGGAGCTTGTGTGTTCTATTCATCGATGTGAAACCTACTAGTAAGCCAATGAAAAACAACTGACCTTTAAAAATTTGATGGACTGCATTCCACAAAAATGATGATCATGATAGCGATGTGATGTGATGTGATAAAGAAAAAAATGGGGAGGTGAGTTTCGATCATGATAGCATCCTTTCTTAAGTATTGAGTATCCTACTTTTTAAAGTCGAGTAGTTAGCACTCTACACAGTCATTTTATTTGCCTGTTACTCAGTAACTTAACTTAAATATGTTTTTATGAACTTGTACAAGCTGTATCATTATCTACATTGGTGCTCACGATCGTCTATCGCATTATGGCGTGTCAACTGGAGAAAATAGGGCACCCAACAACGTGCTCAGGCAGTTTCTTTTGGTTTACAGTGCACATATTTTGCTTAGTCTTGCCACGACGTGGAACGTGGTGTTTTTGCTGTTTTTTGTGAACTCTTAAATTTTGTTTCTTTCGTGTGCGTATATAATTTAGCGGAGAAGGGATAATAAAAAACGAGTCTGCTCAACTCAGAAAATCTAAGCCCCCGCGATTTCGGCGTAATATTTTCGGAGCAACAAAAAAAAAAAAAACGCTTCTTGATGGATGGACTCAGTGCGTGATATCAACGATGTCTTCCCCCATTTTTTGTTCACTCTTCTACTTTGGCGCCCGTTGAAGAGGGTAGGATGTCTCGATATAGCTCCGATCATCAGAACTAAACGAGGAAAAGATTAGGCCTGCCGTGATCGATATCCGGATGTTGTATAATTACGTTGAAATTGGAGCACTAATCTTTCCTTAGCGGCGCACATAACCTTTCTTGAGTTCTACCGTCTGAAAAATGTTTGTCTGCTCGCTAATCGAGCTGATTGAGTTCCTTACATCTTAAACAGCGTCTTTGAACTAAAAACGACTAAGACACAACAACAGACTTCGATCGTTTCGATATAAGAAATGCTCAGAAAAGAGAAACGGTGTTTTCTTCTTTTTACTATCTGATGGCGCTAGTGTTGATGATACGATGATATACGAAGTCGTAGCGCGCCGAAACAACGCGGTTCTCCTAAAACACCTTTTCTGTCGTCAGGTTACGAACACCTGAAACGGAAAAGAAAACGTAGCATAGTGCATCACCTACACGTTACTTAAAAATCTTTCTGTTGGAAATTTAAGCGTTGATATTGTCCGTCTGCGCAGCGTAGAACCTCTAAGATATGTCAGACGAAGACGCGTGTCAATGAGAAATAGTCGCCCGCATTCAGCGCCTAGGATAGAAGCATGCCCATAACTCAGCCATGGCCAACCCAACACGGACGCAATTCCTCAAGACAAACAGGCCCGACTGTTTACCAACGTTGCAACTCAAACGTGCAGCCTGGGGCATCCCACGTCATCTTAAAGTAAACTCTTTCCAGAAAGACATCGCGAACGCAAGCGTATCTTTTGAGGCAAAAATACAAACAACTGTCAGATTCCGTGTACTTTACACTCCAAAATAAAAAAAGACCACCGTTCGAATTTTGACCGTGGAAGACAGTCCTTTACCTTGAGGCCTAATGGAAGTCGGACTGTCAACTTTCTCCCCTGGTGGGAAATCGCGGCCTTCTTTTCTGCCTCATATTTCACCCTTTTCATCTTTCATATCCTTCGTTCGGCACCTTTTGTTTCAAGAAACAGACTCATTGAGAGCATCGCAAACAGATGTCCAAACAAGCGGAGGCCGTCACTGCAAACACGACCCGGACTCTTTTTTTTTTTCTTTTCTTTTTTTTTTTTCCTGTCTACGACGGTTGATTTTTTTATGTGTGTAGATGAAGCAATAAGGGAGAAAAACTTTAGCTGTAACAAGGGTTACCAACGTGCAGCCTAATGTCAACAAGTCGTCTAGTTTTCCTATTTTAGTGCTTCGTTGGTAATCGATTCATAGAAAAACATTGACACATGGACAAGGAAGTGCACAAAGCCAGAGCCAGACATTTCAAGCGGTATAGAATTCAACAATGGCTCATGTCAGGTTAGATGCCCTATGTGACCACTTGAAAGCCGTCTGTTTTACAGTTAGATCTCCAGACGAACAACAAAGTATTCGACGTGTGACACACAGATCGATACAACCCCGATAGAACAAGTCGCTGTATGATTCCTTATTCCGCCATCCATGTGCCCGCCAGTGACCGTCGGCACTAAAGATCCGCAGTTCCTTCACGGATTTTGACGTCGCCTTGGTCATTATTTACTTTTCCGCCGAGAGATCATTCGGGAAATACATCGATGAACTATACGTTTCATGCACAAAGCAACATCAGTGCATTCCTGGCATCAGTTCTGTCAATCAGGGCATTCCTTATAGCTTACGGAGATCTCTGTCACTCACATTGAGGTCGTGCACATCTCACGCGGGCAATGCTAGCCCCTCCAGTTCGGGAATTGCGTCCGGTTGTCAACTTCCGCCGACCAGCCTATGAGTCTATTGAAGCCGCGTGTGCACCGGAAGGCACATTCCCACCGCCCACCCAAGAGCCACAATGAAGTGCCATGGCTGTGCGAGAGCTAAATTGCTTCGGAAGAACCCGATTCTTGGGCGAGGGAAGAAAGGGAATGCGAATATATGCCCGAAAAAATCCCCGTGCGCATATATGGAATGCTTAACCCCCTTCGAATGGTATGCGAAAGTCGTCCCTTCTTTCTCTTTCTTTGTTTCTTCCTTTTCTTACGTCTATAATGGCGCACTGCAACTCTCATTGCACTCGTGACTCAGCCGTTTCTGATCCGAAATGACAGTTGGGAATAACTTAATTGCTTCTAATTTATAAGTTGCTCTTGGCGTTCTTGGTAAATATTACTACGCACAATAAGGGTGAGGTCGCAGTCTATCTGGTGACACACTGTACTGCGTGAAACCCCCAAGACAAGGGAGCGAAAAAAGGACGCCACACTCTCCGTAAGCTATAAGGAATGCTCCAACTGCCAGACGAGACTGTGTTGTGTCGTCCTTGTTTCGCACCCGCGTCTCGGGGGTTTCACTCAGTAGAATTACTACGCACTTAGGCGATATGATAGCTGATTTCAGACTGATCTCTGGGCTCGTGTATCAACGTGAGTGCGAATATCATTTCTTTTTATAAAGAACTCGAATTTATATCCATGAAATACGATAACATTACCAAATGCCTCGAGACCTCGGACGACTTCACGTTATAATTAAGTGTCTTAATTAACAGTAATAAATCGTGGCAACTAAACGTTCGGAAAGGTGCGTGGTGTAAAAGAACGCGAACCAAAGAGGGTTGGCGTAGCCCGCCAAGATATTAGTGAGTTTTAGTATACCATTGATAAGGTTATCGTGTGTATCGGAACCAATCGTAGTCGCGCGTGACTCAGAATCTTATCCACTGATTGGATCCGGTTGATACGGTTCGACGCAAACCAGGTTATCAACGGTCTGCTAAAACTCTCTATTGGATTGCTCACGTCGAGAATGATGCTAACGTTATTTTGAGACTTATAATTCGTGCGCAGAGGCGCATATTGAAAGAGAAGTACAACTGCATGGGTGCTTCCGTCCGGGAGTTGTTTGGATGGCGTAGCTTCTCTCATGTTCTATATAAATCGACGCTTCACTCAAGCGACGTGGAAATAAAGCAGTCATCGAGAAGCCATACATCGAGAGGATTCCATCCCACACTTCATTGCTCACACTGCTCACCGGCAACATAAACAGTGTTAAATGATGAATGATACGTGGCACGCGCATGCAGAATTGTGTTCTTATAGCACTAAAGACACGGCAGATTGTACCAAAAGCATCTCACTCCAGTCATATTGAACAACTGACGTGGTTCCCGATATGAGGGTATGATAGCTGCATTTGAAAAAATCGTTTTATACTGTTAGGACAGTTACACACGCGAAAACTACGCTTGTTGGAGTAATATTTCAACGAAAATTGGCAAGGTGTGCAACGGAGCACGTGTCGTCCAAGGTCGCGCGCACGGCTTCAAGCAAGGGACAAGGTACCTGGAAAGTATACCATGGGTACTATGCCTTGCGAGAGAGACGCTAGTCCTTCTAGCTCACCGTAATAGCAGCGTTTACATGAACTCAACAGAAGCGGGTTCAATTGGGGTGCGACTAGCTCATGTAAACGCTCTCGCGTCGTGTTGACCCCGCGTCGCGTCGAGTCTAGTCAACCCGCCAGCAGGGGATATGTTGTGCTCGACTCGACACACCCGGGCTAGGCTCGACGCTCGACTCGCAAGGTGCCAGCCACGGCTCCACTGCGATCGCCTCCGGTTGGAGCGAGTTCGTGTAAACAGCGTCGGTTCCGGTTGACCCTCTAGCCAACTCGTCCCGCTACTGTCGAGTTCATGTAAACGAGGCTAATGAAGATTCCTCTCCCAATGTTCTAACGAGCTGGGCTAACCTTTTTGACTTTTTTTTTTTTGGGGGGGGGGGGGGACTTTGCGAGTAGTAATTTTAAAACAGCAGCGCATACGAATGGAATAGTTGTAGTAACTGTACAGCCGAACCTAGCACGTACACAGCTAGCGTGAATCGGGGGGGGGGGGGGGGGTAACACATTTACTGGCAGCACACTGACGTGATATCTGCATAGGAATCTACGTGTGAAGCAACGCTCTTTTTCACACCCTGTCTTGTGACGTTTATAGACTTATGAGTACCGTTTTGAAACTATCCGAATGTATTCTATTTGAAAAAGTGCGAGAATATCGAGACCGTGTTGGTTCATGACGAGAACGCTGACAAGCGACCCGGAAACAGACAAAAAGACAACAGACGCGCAACAAACAGACAAGAACGCGTTTGGAAGAGACGCACCTTCTATTGGGAATTCGAATCGAACATTCAATTAGCCGTTTCGGTATTCGCACGGCCATAATTTCCCCTTTTGCTCATAGCAAATGTTCAGGCATGAAAAATAAAAGCTTATATAAGACACACGTGCCTCGTGTGTTAAGAATACTTGTGAAGTAATTGAGATCGATAACAGTCTTTTGGCAAAAGTAAGACGAATTCCATCGCGTCACTAAAGACGCGAAACTGCAAGACAGGCCCGCACTCAGAAAATATATCACCGTCTAGGAGTTCGGATTTCGGACACAAAGGCAGTCCAGAGAGTATACCTTCCATCACTCTCAATTAGGTGTAACTACACTGCTCAAACGACTTTGCGTTACTCTTCTGTTATTCTATATTTTATTCTTATATCCTCGTTTTTCAGTACAGCGATGTGACCAGGCGGCCCCATTCAATCGCAGTTCCGTCGAGCAAGATGGCACTAATTCAGTAGCAGAAACTGGTTCTCTAGACCTTAAAATTTCTTCTGGCAGCACGTAATAGAAGTGCTCAATACTGTTGTGATAGGCACAGCTGCTTTCGCGTGTAGATGTGGGAAAGAAGAGGGAAGGTTAGGTTGGGGGAGGAGGGGGGTTTGGTGTCACTGAGAAGGCACCAGTTAGAGATCACAACAGGCCTGAGATGTTGACGTTTCAGCGCCCCCTTGCGTGAAGTGAAAAAAGTGTTGTGTCCCGAGTCGCAACGAATAATTTCATTGGCCATGCGAAATATACGAGCGGTCAATTAAACGACCGCGGACCTGTCTTCCGTCGCACTCGCTGTTCCACCAGAGGCCCAGCTCCTGACAAGAATGCCATTCCACTTTTTCCTAGAGATATTCGTATAGGCCTAGCTGCTACAGAGCGGCACTGACGATGGCGATCAACTGAAACCGAGGAGGAGCAACAGGTATACGCAGAGCCGTCGCGAGGCGGGTTAGCGCCCGGGGCAGGGTAAACGTGAAGCGCCCCCCCCCCTCCTCTCTCTCCCTCACTGGCGTCAGAAGCTCTGTAAACAAACAAAAGGAAACACTCATTGGCACTGTGTGGATCGTAAATTCAAATTCTCTTCATTCCCGCTTTATGCTGTGCAAACAACCTACCAGGCCTGCCGTTCGGCGCCTTCTCTGGCGAGGGCGCCCGGGACTGCCCCCCCCCCCCCCCCCCATCGCTACGGCTCTGGGTATACGTCTGCAAAGAGATCCTGAAATGACGCGGACGGAAACAAACGCGGAGACTGAAGGACTTCAGAAACGATGACGAGAAGACGCTGAGAGAAGAAGAGTTCGTTGAGGCGCCAAGTTTTCATTTTGCCTGGGCGGAGCGAACTTCGGTCCAAGAGCGAAACCAAAGTGTGTATGTGTGTGTGTGTATAATGGGAGCGTGACAAGAGTTTCTAGTATTCTACAACGTTTTCTAGTATTTTTGTTACGCGCTTTGAGTACACTCATTCCGAAACTCGCAGTGATTTGTGTCTGATTCATTCAGCATTCATTCATTCATTCGGCAAGAAAGCATTGATGTAGTTGTTCAACGTAGGTTGCAGTAACTGTCCCTAGGAAGACTGTTGTATGTGCCTCTCGCAATTTTTATTGGATTTCTACACTGAAATCACGAGTGAAACGAAATGAGATTGCGAACAATTCCTACGCCGTGGTGAAAAATGTGTTCCTTCGCAGCGTCCCAGTTAATATATGTAATATTGTATTGTTAGGTCGAACTTTCGTCCCTCATCATCCACCCTCATCAATACCCCTCCACCTCCTCACAACGAGCGCAACTGGCGGGCCGAGCGACGGGAAGTCTCGTCTGCCGGAGGATTATCCCTTTTGGTATCCCATCCCTCCCGGCCACTCTTAATCTCAGCAGCAAAGTGTGTCTCACTACAGTCGACGGAGAAAACATTCATGGCTCCAAGAAAGTTCTCCTCAACTTGGCGAGACCGCAGGGCGGCTCTCGCAACATGAGTTGGAACGGCGCCGACTGCGCGTGGGCTTCAGGGCTTGGGCCCCCGAAAATTTTCTGGGGGGCCAACCCCAGTCCCCCTCCCCCCGAGAGGTCAGGCACACAAACTTGACGCTCTCTTTCACACAACTGCACTACAAAAAGGAAAGAGCACGTCGCGAGAGCAAACAGCAACCCAGTTTAACACAACAAAACCTTTATCATTATTTTTTAAACAAATCTCCACTTTATGCCGTATTGTGTCTCGAAAGGAACCGCCTTCTTCCGGCTTCCTTCGTGTCACTGCATGCACTCTTGCTCGCATATTCCGTCAACAACCAGAAATAAATGAAAAATTGAGGGTGATGAATGGGATTCATGCGACAGTAATGCGTTAACATTAGTCCCCCCCCCCCCCCCCGTTTTGCCATTTTACCAATGATCCCATCTTGCGGCGGAATGACATACACACAGTACAACCCATCTCACCGCTAGCACAACGGAACGCGCGACATGTGGCCGGGCTTGCCCGGGAGCGAAGCGCATCTGCCGACGGCCGAGCACCAACTGTGCAGGGCCGCACAAATCGGAGCAGCGAGGTGAGCGACTTGCTTGTTTCAACCTGCATGCGCCTGTCATTGTTTCGGCGGTGCTTCGAGGTACATCGTGGTCACCATGCTCTGTAGGGTTGAACTTCAAGTGTAAAACTGAGAGACTTTACCACGGCGCTTTGTTATTATTTCACGGTAAGTCTCACTTGAAATCGTTCGTTATTAACTCGCTACCATGCCCGTGTCATATACAAAGGTACTACACTGTCCCTCGCATTGTCACCGTGGCACTACCATGTCTAAAAATGTTTCCTAGCTTTTTTCTTGGCCTACAACTCACGCGAAGTCGGCCCGGTAGTGCTGGTGGTTGTTGTTTAACTGAGCAGTCTGCCCTTCTGATAGCCGACCCTGATGGTGTGAATGTTGCGCAGCATACATTTTTCAACTTTTTCAAATTCATTAAGTGTCTGTCTGTCATCCATGTCCCCAAACAGAAAGTCATTTATTGTTCTTTTGTGGCAGGGCAAGAAGAGCCTCGAACGATATACTGTGTTGCGCACGTGTTTACGTTAGTGCTTCCAGGACATAAGCCAGCGATTGGACATGTGTCGTGATTTCTTGGGAGTCATAACAGACTTGACAAACTTGGTCCAAAACGCCTCCATGCATTCCAAGGGTGCGAACAAGACGGAAACGCAAGCTCCCGAGATTTTCCCCAACACGCTGGACGCTTCCTCCCTGCGATTGGTTGTTCAGAATTACAGCCGACTGATGACATTTTGTGATGAGATTGCATCAGAGGAACAAATCGAGGCCAGAGCGAAAGCAAATGGGTTCGCGAAGGTATTATCAAGATTCGAGACGTTTTTTATGCTCAGGCTCCTGACCCTCGTGTTCAGACCATAGTGACCATAAGCTCAGCTTTATAGAAACCGGGATTGAGATTTTACCAAGCAGAACAAATGGTGGAAAATGTCAAAGGGGGTAATATTTAACTTCGGCACGGCTTCTCGCGCTTTTGGAACAAAACGCAAACGGAGGAGAAGAAGTTCGACATTGAAGAGCTACGTGTTCCGGTTTCAAGGCAAACAAAGGTGCCGCGGCGATATGATGAGGGATCGGACAGTCACACGTTCCAGTCAGCGGAAGACATGGATCGACAGCGCTACTACGAGGTAGTCGACACTGTGCAATCATCGGTGGTTGATTCTCCTGGAGAATTGTGACTAGAAGGAGCGTCCGAATCATTACCGAGCCAGGAGAAAGGCTTTTTCAGAGACCCGAACAGCCGAGTAGCAGACGATAGAGGAGTAGCAGAAACATGTCTCTAGACCAATCAGGGAGCGTTCTCCTTATAGCGTCAGCGCGAGCTTCCAGGCAGATCACAGGCTGGTACTGCTCTTCACCGCCGTTGAGCACGGTCGCTTTTTGCGGCATACTTTAAATTCAATTTCTGCGATAATCATGACTCCGTGGTGTGAATTACTTCGCATGGTGCATCTTACTGGACTACTTAACAGTTAAATAGGAAGAAAACAGGGTGTAAAAAATGACTTCATGCCCTTGTAGACGGGTTCACAGGACAGTCCGCAATGCGAAGGAACACATTTTTTTTACCACAGAGTAGGAATTGTTCCCAATCTCTATCATTTCGTTTCACTCGTGATTTCAGTGTAGAAACCGAATAAAAATTGCGAGACGCACATACAACAGTAGTCTTTCTAGGGACAATTACTGTAACTAACCTACAACAACTACGAGGGGTGTTCAAGTCAAACCGGGTCTTTTCATTTTTTGCAAAAGTAAACTGAACTTACAGGCGAGAAATTAGTTTTATTTTTCAACGTAATCTCCAGCTGCACTAATGCACTTGTCCCAGCGTTTCACGAGGGCTTGGATGCCAGTAGCGTAGAAATCCTTGCCAGCGCGTAGCAGCCATGATCGGACCGCATTCTTAACCTCGTCGTCACAGCTGAAGTGGCGGCCCCCAAGGAACGCCTTCAGTGGCCCAAAGAGATGGAAATCGCTGGGGGCGAGGTCTGGACTGTAAGGGGGATGTGGCAGCAACTCCCAGCCAAGTTCCTGCCAGGTGCGAGTCGTGAGATGCGCGGTATGCGGGCGTGCATTGTCCTGAAGGAGGAGGACTCCTTCGGTGATGAGGCCCGGACGCTTTTGCTTCAGCGCCTTATGCACATCCCTCAGAACCGGGCAGTAATATGCACAATTGATCGCACTATATGTACTATTGATATTGAGACATCTTATCCGTCGGTCCTTGGGAATCAGGCGCTCCACAAGTTGGATGTTCTCAGGAACTCTGACACTGGGCTCTGAGCCGCCCCGGCCGGGATCGTCCTGCACTGATGAGCCGTCTCGGAACCGTTTGCACCACTCGAGCGCTTTGCTGCGGCTAAGTGTATCGTGGCCATACTGAGCCTGGAGTCTTCTGTGAATTTCAGATTACTTTACGCCTTCTTTCACGAGAAACTTCACGACAATTCGCTGTTCGATGAGCTCGCTCACCTAGTTGTCGGCCATCTTGTCCAGCACGTGTCTTCTATTTGGACCACCACATGGTGAACGCGGAGGCCGCTCGCGTGTGAAAATGACGAAAAAGAAGTAGCGCGAGCCATTTGTACACACAGGAGACAGAAAGTCCCGTTTGACTTGCACACCCTTCATACATCTATTCTTCTTTCTGGTCCATGTCAATCAGACACAGATCACTGCGGGTTTTGGAATCAGTGTACTCGAAGCGCGTAACAAAAATACTAGAAAACGTATCCAAGAAAATTTTGCCTGCGCAGTAGTGAGAAATTCCGTGCACGACAAAAGTAAAGGCGTAAAAGTCGCCCTGCAAGAGGGAAGTCCGGTGACGCTCCGACGGTACCGTATACGCACGCATAACATGGGAGAGCTCATCTAGGAACCGTGATCTTGTCACCCCCTCCCCCCCCCACACACACACTGCGTTCGCTCTTGAACCGAAGCTCGCTCCCCCCCCCCCCCCCCCCGGCAAAATGAAATCTCGACGCCTATGATGGGACTTATGTTTATGCTCGAAAGAGAAAACAGAACTTCCGCAAATTAGAGAGTCCTGCTCGCCTCCGAGGGAAAATGGAAGAGTGACGTGTATACGATTAGTTCTCGCGCACTGCTACACCAACGCGGTTTGTCTCTCTCGCGCGCGAGGAATACTCCTTGTGACATCCCATCCTGGACCTCATTCGCACAATCCTCGAAATCGCCGCGAGAGATGTCCCACGGACATCCATTTTCGGATGTGGACATTGCGATCTATTTCGGACGTCCACAGGAGATAGTGTTGCCTCTGGGCTGGTTTTAAGAGGGAGTAATAGTTGCGACCTGCCAAAGAGAAGAAAGATGACCCTCTCGCCAGACCACGTTGTAGAATTCAAGAAGGCCCTCTAGTGATTTGCTTTACAGCCGACGGAGCATTGAATATGTGATGTGATCTAGTCCTGGAGCTGTGACTTTTGATGATAGTTTTGATGATGATAATGCTCTTAACAATTCAGTCATTGTAAATGGCATGTTATATGCATACTTGTCACCTGTTCCCCTTGGAATATTTTGTTTTTCGGTTTACTCTGATTTTTAAGAAGTCTTTGCTATAGTGCGACAAGCTTGAGACACTCTGGAAGTGTTCACCGAGTGTGTCTGCCTGTTGCTTTATGCCCTGACAGGGTGTACCATTTATTTGCAGTAACTGAACAAGGAAACTCGCGTAATCACCCTTGATCGTATTGAGACTGTCTCATAAAACTTTGGTAGCGGTGTTCTTGTTTAGAGAGGATATAAAATACTTCAAAGATTCTCGCTTGGCTTGTCGTCAGGTCCATCGTGCTTCAGCACGCATTTTCTTGAACGTAAGTAATTTGTTGTAGTGGGGTACCCAAGCACAATTTTCTTCCTTGCGAGCCTTTTCACAATCACTCGTCCACCAAAGTTTACGACGCCTAGCGACAAAACCACGTTGTTTGCGGAACAGACTTTCTAGCTGCATTTATGATAGTGCTTGTAACAACATCATTTGTGTGCTCGACGAACCCAGATACACTTTGCGCCCGGATACACTCCATCTGCCCTCATTAGGATGACTACCTCTGGTACAGAACGTGCATAATATATAGGGCCTGACTTTTTATGATTGTGCCTGATATTTACCTCCCGATTCAAATCAGAAAAAAACAGGGTTTAACCTGATATTTCTGAGAAAACTGCGAGACCAGGGGAATCCGAACTCATCACAACTAGCACAGAACTTCGGAAACTGTGTTTTAAATGCATGAATATGCACATACAAACTGTCAAAACAGAGACCCTGCTTCCTCTTAGATGCATGGACTACATATTGATGCTCTGTGTCTACCGGTGTGTCGTGTATCTTGCCGAGAACACCAAAGATTTACGTCTGATCCAATCCCCTTCAAACAGAATTCTGGTGAATCTGGTTCAGTTCAACCCTATTATACCCGAATTACTGAAGCAGAATATGGCCTGATATTTACCCCCCCCTCCCCCACGATTTTTCTGAAAATATAACCTGCAAATGTTGGGCCCTAATAATATACAGTCAACCCTCGATTTATGAATTCTCTCGGTTTATGAACGGTGTCACAAGGAACTAAACTTTTTCTATGTATATTTCCCTCAGTTTAGGAACCCTCTATATCCAAACTATGAACAGATTTTCAGGGAACGAACCGCAAAAATACATGTGTTGTGACCTCAATTTATGAACAGGGACGACACAGCTGTCCAGAGGTTGACGCAGTTGGAAGTACTGGGATCGCGTCAACAAAGATAAACAAAGAATGAAGGTCAAGCTCCCGTGCAGTGTCCCCAGAGAATTCTCCAAGGGTACAGCCCCGGTCCCCTGGCACAGCCTTGACGACATATATAACTTGGACGAAACTGCACTATTTTATAAGCTAGGTCCTAGCAGGACATTATCCGTAAACCCTGTCTCTGGTACAAAGCGTAGCAAGGAGCAGCTCACTATGGGCCTTTTATGCAGCGCTTCTGGGACTGATAAGTGCAAACCAGTGATCATAGGCAAATTAAACCAGCCAAGAGACTTTGGGAAGCAATTTTCATCGGAGATGTAGTGTCACTACCATGCGAACGGAAGGGCATGGATGACGTCTGACATCTTTGTAGACAGTTTGTGACGACGAGTGCTCAAGCTCGGACGACGACTTGCCCCTAGCGGAATTGCAAAGGCAGTTGTGAACCTTGGACCGTTCGCTTCTGGACTTGGACGCAGAGGTGTGGATTTTCTGTGCTGACGGTGAACACATATGTGAACCGCTTGATGATGGTGCTTTAGTGCAGTTGTCAAAGGATGGTGCCAAGAGTGATCATAGTGGTAGTGAAGATAACCAGCAGAACTGTTCACAAGCTGTGACAGCTCGCTCAGCGTGGAATCACATCCACAGCGCGATGTAGTACTGTGGGTGTCAAGTGTGCCAGACTTCTATCGTCTCTCGTGAACAGGATAAATACAGCAGAATGTATGGCGCAGAGCCCAATTACTGAGTATTTTCAAAAAGAAACCTACCGTATTTTCTCGCATATAATACGAACTCGGGTATAATACGAGGTGCAATTTATAGACTCCTATCAAAAAAAAGTTTTCTGACTCCCGTATAATACGACATTTCAGTTTCACCCCCTAACCAAGAAAAGCTCAATTCTGGGTATCAGGTTCACAGACAATGATGTACAACAATATGCAGACTTAGAAATTATTTAATTGTAGAAACGGGTGACACACGCTACCGTTCTCACGTATCCTCTGCGTCGCTAGCGCTGTCAGCAGATTCTTCGGACTCTTCGGATGCCTCCTTGTCGCTTGCCACTTCGTAAACCAGAGAGTCCTCGCTTCCATCAATGGCGTTTGTTATGCAGCACTTTTTGAAGGCGGTCACGACGATCGCACTTGGTAAGCTGTACCACGCGTCCGCGACCCATTGGCACACGAGTGACAGTGCTGGCCTCCTCAGTCTGCCCGCTGGTGTAAACTCGTGCTCTTCTTCTGCCATCCAGTCATTATAATAGCCACGGAGGCGGTCCTTAAATGGTTTATTTACACACACGTCCAGCGGCTGCAGCTGAGACGTCATGCCGCCAGGGATCACAACGAGCTCGGTGCTCGCGTCTCGAAGAAGCTTCTTGACTCCCGGTGTCAGGTGGCCGCGGAATGCATCGAGCACTAGTATGTTCTTTGGATGCAAAAGTGCGCCGGGTCGCCTTAGCCACACACATTTAATCCAGTCCAGCATTAGCGGCTCGTCCATCCAGCCCTTGGGATGAACGCGTACCACAACGTTCCTTGGAAACTTCTCCTTTGGCATCGTCTTTCGTTTCAGGATCACAAATGGCGGCAGTTTGTGTCCATCACCGGTGCACGCTAGCATCACGGTCAATCTTGTCTTTTCATTACCGGAAGTCACGATGCGCACTTCTTTGCTGCCTTTTTCACAAACAGTAGTCGCACTTGGCATGTCTATGAACACTGGCGTCTCATCCGCGTTCCCGATGTGGCCGAGCGGGTAATCGTATGCCTTTCTCACATTCATCACATGTCTCTGGAAGTCAATCAGCTTCTGTTCGTAATGTGGGGGCAGCTTCTGGGAGATGCTAGTCCGGCGCCTGAGACAGAAGCCTGCTCGTAGCATGAAACGTTGGAGCCATCCGTTGCTTGCCTTGAAAGATGGACTATTGCCGCCGTTCGTTGCGATGCCGTCGTTTCTGGCGAGCTGCACTGCCTTCACTCGAATTGCTTGCCCGGTTACGGCGATGTGCCGCGACCGAAGGTCTTTAACGTACTCGATGAGTTGCTTCTCGATCTCCGGATGATGTCCCTTCTTCGGGCCACGAAACGCTTTCCGTGTTGCTGAGCACTGAAACAACGACGCCCGCTGACGACGCCAAACACGAATGTTGGCTTCGTTAATCCCAAACTTTCGTGCAGCAGACATATTACTATGGGGCTTCGGCCGCCAGTACAACTTCCCGTTTGTACTTGGCCGTGTACGAAGCCCGGCGTGGAGCCATGCCCGCGCGCGCGGTTACTTTCGGAAAGTTGGCGGGTGAGATGAAATCACGTGGGTGCGCGCGCATGACCAGGAGAGCCAAGGGGAGAGGGAAACGTACACTCTTTCAAGAGAGGAGCGGGGCTCGTCGCCGTGGCTCATACAACCCGCAAATAATACGAACTCGCGTATAATACGAGTCCGCATTTTGGGGGTCCATTTTTCGGAAAAAAACCTCGTATTATATGCGAGAAAATACGGTAATATAGTGCATTTCCTGTCGTGTTTGAGCTCATTTCCCTTCCACATACCTTGCACCTCGATTTATGGATCCCTCCATTTATGAACGATTTTTCGAGAAACGAAGGGTGTTCATAAATCGAGGGTTGGCTGTATTGCAAGCCTCTGGAAGCTATGTGTGAAACACATGGGGAAAAGTTTTCTGGGAATCAGAAGGATTGGAATCAGCTAAGACAGGTATAGCTTGTGTGAGTGTGTTGTATTCTTGTCCACGCCCATGCCATGAATAGCCACATCTGTGTAGCTGAAGCAAGTATTATAGCAGAGTGTAGCCGAGTGGTTCCTGTACGGAATCAGCTACCTGATGCACCCACATGTATGCATGAATGTACTTCTTTTCTGTCTTCAGGTGGTCTCACACCTTGCGCACAGCACTCTGTCACAAACAAAAGTGCTAACCAACTGATCATAAGAATTTATAAATTAATTTTCACTTCTATTGGGTTACCATCTTAACAACGGCCGAATGAGCAATGCAATGAATAAGCACATCTGTAGCAATGAAGCACAATATAACGACATCACTATGTTGTATCTGCACATGGCTCCAGGTCTTCCTCAGAGGATTGCTCTGTTGCTGGAGGTCGCACGATGCTTTTAAGGATCTTTTCTGTCTCCATGGTTTCATCACAGTCAACACGGCATTTTGCTATATGAATTGCTGGCAGTACGAACTGACTGCAGCCACATTTTGAACCAGCCACAAAGTCATAGGATCCTAGACGAGCACTACAGGCAGGACAGTAGAGCCTGCCCTTGGTCCATTTGCCCTGTTAAAAGGAAAAAAAAAAAACACACAAAGAGGTTATGGCATATCTACAAACTTTCATAACAGAGGCGGCTCAAATGTTAAGAAATACAGTAGTGTTCAAAGGCATTTGGTGAGTTTGAGATTTTACACCCTTTCACATGTCCAATTTTCATTAACCTTCGAGGATATGTTCAGTAGCTTGCATGATGAACTGGCACTGGGAATGGGGACAGAGAGAACAAGATGACAGGACAGGTGCTAGACCTCCAGCAAAGGAAGTCTAGCACCTGTCCTGTCATCTCCCCCTCTCTGTCCCTGTTCCCAGTGCCAGTTCATCAAGCAAGATCAGCACCAACATGCCAGTTTTTTTACCTTTACATTCAGTAGCTTCCGCTGACAAAATATCCACACCCAGTGTAGGTACCTCTGTGTAGACGGTGTAAAACTATGTATTGCCTTTGTAAGCACTTCAGTTTTACAGGAGCAATGAGGTGACATTTAACATCGCTTGAAATTCTGCCTCGTCTGTCTAGCTGTCCACCAGGCGTCACCATGCAAAATATTTTTGCTCTGTGGTGCATTATAGCTGTGCAATCGAATTTGCAAAAAACGGCCAGAGAAAGCAGCCACGGGCGGCCGACACAATGCTCTAGTGAGGTATACAAGGCTCCGTGCCTTGTTTCTTCGTTTTTTTCCTTCGCAGCTCACACACCACTTACGCATGCATGAGCTGTATCACCGTACGTCACTGGTCATGTGAGGGGAGTAGCATACGTCACAACATCCTCTCGTTCTGCAATGTACTCTTCTCACAAGGAGAAGGATTTTTCGAAGGTGTGCGGAACAGAGCCCTCGCACTCGCTCTGTAGGTCACCTACGCTCATCATTTTTTTGCAGGAACTCAATTTATTCATTGGACAACACTCTGCACTGCAAAACAAAACAAACAAAAAATTTTGGGGTCGCATCAGTGGTCCTTTAAAACGACTATGCGCACAGCCTTATGTATGGCAATACCTCCCAAGTCAAGCACCTCCCTACCAGCCTACCGTGGCACACTTCCATTGAAAATACATCAGAAGTGAATTCCATACGTCAGACACTTAGCTGTCTCGGAAGTAGGATGTGTGATCTGTGCTTTGTCAGTGCTAGAAAATGCCACAGAGCTCCCACCACAGTGACACAAAGGAAAGCCCATGAAATGTGTTCTTAAAAGAGCTCCCAAAAGGCTTCATGCTGAAGGATCATGCAGAAGATTTACTGAAGAACTCAAGATCTTTGTGCTGGATAGTGTCCAAAAGCAAGGAAGGAAATGTTGTAGTGGTCAGGCAAAGAAAAGCAGGAGAAAGAGCAAGTGTATCAACGTGGGAACAAGATATGAAAATGCCAATGAACAGGCGCCTTTCCGCTTTCATTTGTGTGTGGACCAGTGCTGCACTGCCCTTTGCAAGGGAGCAAGAGGCACGCCACCAAAACAAATTACTCAGTACGGAAGTCACTGAAACCAAAACCACTACGTCTCAAGAACAACTGAAGGGCTTCATGGAGGGGTGACACTAGTGTGTGCGGCACCCAGTTCGGGAGCTCTTTGCATCATCCCCCTCCCCCAACAATGGATCCCTTTCCATACCAGGCAATACAGGATAAATAACAGTTTCATAGCACATGCAGAAACATGCAGGTCGAGGGCTCCTCATCTTCTCTTGGTGTCATTGTGTCTTGTAGAAGGAGAGGAAGCAGTGGTACACTTGCGGTGCATCACCCACTTGCGTCCCTTCACCTGGTGCGGACTGTACCCCTTGCACCCTGCTAGTGACGCCACTTGCTCCAGGTATCACCCATGATTATGGGATCCAACATATATATGCAGTCTCCAGTAACGCGACATATTCCTTACTTTTTCTTTTCTGAACTAGGTTACTAAATCGGACACCTCCCTAAGTTGGACACATCACGACTGCACCGTGGATGCCCAACAGAGGTAGGAAACAGGGAGGTCCCACTGCATTTGGTAGAAAGGTAGAAATCCTGGGCAGAAGATGTATAGTCATTGTTCGAAATATCGGGGGGGGGGCTCTCGTCCTGAGGCTCTCTCCTTAACATTACTACCGTATTCGGGTAGTGCAACAGATACAAAGTTGTTTCAGCGGGTTCGTGTCATGCTTCTCACACAACGAAACTGGTGGACCTTCAATCAGGTTCGAACACGCAACCTTAGGGTAAGTATCTTTTCCTAAGATTGCGGGTTTGAGTATGATTATAACCGGAGAAGTACAGCAGAAACCCAATGAAGGCTGGGTTTGTAATTAGAGAACACATAATGTAAGGCAAAGGTCATGAGACAGTCGCTTAAAAATTATCACTAAACTTTCATGACTTACATTATGAACTTGGTCTTCCATCCAGTCAACAATTTCAGTCTCACGGAGGTACCATACTGTGCTGGCTTTGTTGAGGGGGCAACAAAAATTTACGTGACCAGTCCATGGTTTACCATGAGCACTGACCACATCTGCACTTGTGAAGACTGTAGCACGGCACTTTTTGCAGCGAAATTTCGCTGTGTTAACTTCATTGCGGTCACACTGCAAAGTAAAGCAAATGTGAGGCATTCGGAACACAGGTGCTACCTTTGCTCCATTTACAATCACAAGAGAGGACAGCGATAATGGTGGCAATTAGTAACAATAAACGTACAATTTTTATCATGGATGTTTATTCCAGCTATCACCAGTGTCTCATACCTGCATGGTGGGTCAGGCGTAAGTCCCGTTGTTTTAGACAGGAGATTTCTTTCTTCCCTTCTGCAAGTGTAAGTCACACAGGTACAGATAAAAATGGAACGAAATGCCAGCTGCAGTACAAGCAATTTTTCGGACTATAGCTAGTCATCAACGTTGGTAAAAGTACGAACTGTCATTGGTCTTCTTTCCATGCAACTAAAAGCATTAAATTGTGTCTTTAACAGTTACCATCGTATCAAAAAAATGTTTCAGTACAACTAGCACAAAAGCCACTCGTGTGCCTCCTTGACCAGAGCAGGCAGTGCACCTGCACCATGACCAACACGCACGCCACTTCGCTTGTTGTACAACGTACAACCAGCTTGGATTGGATTTTTCCTTCCTCCATGGGATTCTTAGACTACATTGTAGCCACATGGTGGTATGATGGTTGCCAGTCGATATGCTGCAACCACTCTGTTTGCCAGTGGCAGTCGTGCCAGTAGGCATTCTCATAATATTAAATCTGAGGTAATCCCTGTATTGCTGCCTTATTGTAACTTTATAAGATGCTTTGTATATTTGTAGCCTTATGTGTTGATTATACACACATCACGAAGGAGCACACAATATCTACGCCTTTAGCGCAGCTTGACGATCTTCTCTCTAGCGTGATCTGAAAACGAAAATGGTTGACCATGTCCGAAAGTAAAATGGCGCATCACTTCTGAAGCTTCTGAACGTCTCGATGTGTTTCGTGAATGTCGCATTCCGTGTTTCCCTAGACCTTGTCTCCTCTGGTGCATTACGTCGTTTGAAATTAACTGGTATAAAGCTCGGTAAGCAATGAGCTTCGGTAATTTCAGAGGTGGGCAAAGGTTCGGGAGTTCGGAGGATTCCAACCGTCGCACATGGCGCAATCGACAAAACTTCAGAGGTGCAAGATCGCAGAAAAATTATGGTAACGAACTGGCAACTTTTACTGCGCCAGCCCACCAAGGGCTTACAAGCAGAGGAAGACCGTGTTTTAGAGAGAACATCAGAAGACAAGCAGCACATGAGGTACCTGAAACTGTTTCTCATTCCAACAACTCTCAAAACAATAGCAGAAACGAATGTAATTCCTGGAATTACACAGGCGCTGAACGACAGATGCCCCCCCGGGACAGTATAGAGCGTCCATGGGCAGATCGGGATAGGAACATGGTGTCTGCTGATGACAGCACCGACGTGGTTAAAGCGTCTTTCGACACAGACCTACGCTTTGAAACAGAGTCTCGTGCTTCGGTATCAGAGGGACAGGAACGTTGGTTAAGAAATCCGTACCGATTAATGGATCCAGAAACGAGGAAGATGCTGGACAAAGCCCTTCCCATCTTACGTTCACTGAAGTCATCAAACCCGTGGCAGCAAAGCAACAACCGCTCGTCCCCGTCAAGCATGCAAGGCATAGGGATTACCACGCAAGTAAATAACCAAACGCGTGCACGGATATCAAGAAGCATGTCACACGGCGAAGAGCACCCCGAGGAAAGTACTAGTGGATTGACAGACTCCACACAAAAATGGAACCAACAGATCGACTCATTTCCAGGACACAACTATTTTGCAAATCTAAAACAACGAGAGCAGAGTAGAGCCCTATTTGGAAAGTCTGGGCCTTCCCTCTTGCAAACACCTTCTCATGACTTTGCGTGGAGCAATGTGCAAAATGGCATCAGCAATACGCAACACGTTTTTAATTCAGAGAGTGCGCCTACATTTGGGGCTGTCAGTGAACAAACAAGCCTGCCTGCCACAAAAAAAGACAAAGGAAGTCCAACAACACCAGTCCGTCGTGCCCGAGAAATGTGGAGAAACCCTCAGTTTCAGACTGTCGGTGGTTATACTTGGCGTACCTATACCACGTCCGACAATAGTCGTGGGGATCAAGTGTCATCGTCAGCAGCTGGCAAAGAGGTGACATTTGAAGAAAACAATAACCTGGAAGCAAGGCTACCAAGCACAAATGTCCCAGCAGTCATCAAGGAGAGATGTTCAAAAAGCCCACATCTGAGTGTCCAAGCAATTGCAAATAAAAATCAAGTCACCTATCCAAGAGAGGAAAGCCATAATCCTGATGGAGCGACCATGAATGTTGTGCGGGACAACATATGCAGAAATGCTTCCGGAACATTTTCCGTTACGCATCTAGATGACGATGAATGCCCTCTTCCGGATGTCAGCTGCATGAAGGTGAATGTTTAAATACTCATTTGTTCTGCATGCAATGATTTCGAAGCATGGGCACCACAATGTGGCACGCGTCTTATCTCTGGAGTTAAAATTTTCTAAATTGACTTGGAGCGGGTGACTCGCTCAAGTGTGGCTCTTTGTCCTCCACAGGTATCTTCCCTGCCACTCTTGCATTATTTGGTAAATGGGCACCTGATACACAAGTTTTCACAATACCATTAACGTATAGGATTTCCGGGCGCCCTCTAGAGGGCACCTAGCTTCGAAAAGACATGACCGCCACCATGATGTAGGTCCAGCAAAGTTTGAATGTAAGAGAGAATGTGGTGAGGGGGGAGAGCGTGTCCTCACGTTTCCTAGCGTGGCTTGGTACATTGAAGAGAGGGCAGCTGGCATGGGGCGCGTTGCGTAGCAGATCCGGAGCGTATGGAGCATCCTCCTTTTTACTAAACTAGGCATTACCTTTTGCGGAGTGTGGCGCTCCTACCTGCCATCCGTAGTGCTTCTCGTGTCTCCACCCTCCTCTCCGGTTGGACCCATCTGCACCTTCATTAATCTTTTTAAGGCAGCCGGGTCGGAGGACAGCTCTGCCGGAAGGGAACATTCAGTGACACACAGAGGCCTAGAGGTGCTTTGCACACGCAACCTGCAAAATTCAAAGCTCTCTTGGCTCAAACACCTGTTCAGCCGGCACTCCGGAGTGAAAGGGACAGAGTGGAAAGAAGTTAACACACCCATGGTGTAAATGGTAGCATCTCTGACAGGAAATCGAAGGGGGTAGGTTCGAACCCAACTGATGGTGCCTTTGTTTTTTAACTGCCATTATTCACCTGCATTCTGAGGTTTACAGCAAAGGGGGAGCAGACGCATACAAAATCAGCACCACATATACTGAAGCTCATTCGCTCACTCAAAACTCAATGCTTCGACATCACTGCAGGTGTCACCATCAGCTCACGTTCCTCGGATGTCAGAGCTCGACGCGTGCATATGCTAAATTGCTTGTATCTAGCCCAGTACGACACGTAGAAAAATAATTCTTTTTGTCTTAATAATCTGTACGTATGTGATATCATGGACCGTACATAATCCCTTTAAAAGGACGGTCGCATCTATTCCAGTCTATTTCGAAGCTATAGTATCATTTTATTCCTGGTGGACCACTGACAATGGTATCGACTATCCTACACAGGATAGTGGCCTAGTTTGACTGTTAATTTGATGGAATACATGAGAAGAGCAGATGCTGGGCATTGATATGGCAAAACTCCCTCTCTGGGAAAAAGAGAAAATATCGCTCCCAAGTACCAATGAGGATGCGGCTTTGATAAAAATAATGCCTCGGGCATATTGGTAGCTTCTTTGTCAGAGCCTCTGCACCTGCTGAAGCAGCGCTCTTCTTTAAAAATGGTTTATTTAATATCTAAGCCCTTTTCGCATGAAAAAATTAGCCAAGTAGGTTGTCGGCCGATGCCGAGCATAGTGGTATTGGTTTCATGTGGCAAATTCGGGTGGTCATTTTATGGCAACATGGCCTAGCGTTCAGAAATAGCTAGGTCGGCGTCCGAGCTGGATCACGTGACCATTGCCACCCGAACATGAGTGCCAAGAATCTAGCGGTTTTAGTCACTTGGATCACGGTAGGGGCATCGCAGTCGCCCATCTTCGGGATCCGTCGTCTGCTAAACCATGTGAACTTCGACGTGCAGGCCATTGAGGGCACTTGCCACAATTGCAGTGCGAATGTGATGACACTGGATATACTTGAGCAACCCACTGCTCGGTCATTCTGAGACCGGGCGAAAAAAGTTCTAGCTGGCAAATTCCCAGCACTTGGAAAGCGCCACACGAACATATGAGATTGCTTCGGTTTGAACAAGCGAACATGGCTGCTCGGGATGTGGCAAAACAAAAGTTTTCACAAAATGACCACCCGAATTTACCAATGCATGAGTTTCTGGACACAGCCATCCCTTTGATACAAAGCTCTTCACACTGCACAGGGAAGTTCATAGGTGTAAACCATATGGGTTTAGTAGTGTCTTTCTTGCTGACTGTTCATTTATTGCAACTACTATTTCCATATAGTGACTGGTCTACACTTCTGATACTGTAGACAGTATTTGTGTTTTGTATGTTTTGCTACCTCCTGCCCACCATCAAAAAGAGGAAATCCTGCACTGTGCTATGCTTTTGAGATAGTTGTAGCTATAATAATTTAATCCGATAGCTGCAAACTTAATTACAAATAGCTAGACATGTGCACATGTACAGGTTTCCTGCATTGCTGGAGGCCTATCTGCATTCAGAGTCATTTCTCTGCTGTTTTTACAGTGCAGTTTGTTCATGTGGCTTATAATGATCAGTTTCAGCGCGATCAGAGTCAGGCAGCTGACGTCCATGAAGTTGATGAGAGCAGACTACTTCCTGACGATGTAAACATAGAAAAACTACAGTATGTCCTCTTCTTTGACATCAGCAAGAAAAGGTGAGTAAAAATATCAATACATGAGGGTTTGAGTGAAGAGGATCACGTTTCCTCTACAGCATTGCCTCTTACTGTTACCCAATGCACAGTTGGCTAAACATTTTTGGTCCTACAGTATGAAAAACATGTTTCTGTGCAGCTTCTTTGAAGAAGTTCAGAAGCCATTTCTGTCCGGTTCCCTATTGTACTTCTTCTACCAAGACCCTTCTATGTTGCTGCCCACAAGGGGACACCCGTTCTACAAGGAAAATGCTCATAACTGGATCTATTTCTACCCGGATTGTGGAACAGAGTATGGTGGCTACCAATTAGCGGCACCTGCTGTGGTAGGTTTATCTATTTTCTAGCAGAGTGGTTCCCAGGTGCATGTCATCCTTTTGATGTTGTAGCTGCCCAAAACTTGTCGCTGATCACTGTTGCTACCGTATCATCACGCGTATTAGCCGCACCACCAGATATGCCACGGCTTGTATGTTGGAAAGATATCAGTTAATGCAACGGGATAGACACACATACAGTACACAAATTGGCCAAAGATTTATTTGGGGAAATCAATGAATTCTCAACATTCACAGATGTACGTTGCATTCAATCCTCAGCAATGACTGAGGTCCCAAATACTATGGAGGATTGACTCTAGAATGTTCCTGGTGACACAGAGAAAGACGAGGGAAGGGGAAGGCCCGTAGGCATTCCATGTGCATGTTTAGTCATTCGATACGCCCCTGACCTCACAGAAGAAAGAAGAGAGACTAGAACCCCTGGTCAATCACCCTGGAAGGCATGTGGGTCATATACAAGGAGCTCCTTGATGCCAGGTGATGAGGTGCAGGAGAAACTTTTCAACAGATCAGCGGCACTAGACTCCCAGCAACCTTTTTTTAACAGATAAGCCGCTAATTATACGCATGAAAGTACGGTAATATTTGCTACTGTCTTTAGTTCCTCATAGTAGAGCAGTTAGCACAGAAAGCTGCAAACGGACAAATGGAAAATCAGATTTTGCTCCGGTAGTGCTCAGATATAAACCTTGCAGATTACAAGTTTTGTGCTTTAACGGATTAGACAGTGTTTTCTTTTAGATAGAAGGTACACCTTGAAACTCCTCTAACAGATCTGCTCTGATATATCATGTATAGCAGCTCAGTCCGGTTTTCTCTCCTTTAACTCTCATTTAACAGGTTCATGCTGTTTCTTAGCACTAAAGCGGTAAAGTACGCTTCGAGAATCAACGAGAGCACCCCCTTGAAGGCAGCACTACACTCTTAGAAATGAACTTCACCACATAGCACGCTCCTAGCCAACCATCATTCCGAATGACTACAAGTGCTGTAGACATAGTTGTAGTAAAACCATGTGGGAAAATTCCCATTCTTGGAGCAATGCCCATCTGTCCAGCCTCAGGAGGAGACGCAACAAAGCAAACAGAATACAGCAACATGGTTTATTACCTTCGTAAGCAGGATGCCTGAGCTCGTTCACAGCTCCACTCTCAACTGCCCTAACCCCTGTCTGCTCCACCCCCATTACACGCACGAGTCAACCCAGCACCACAACAATGACACACAATGTTATTGTCATGTGTCATAAAAACTGTGCGGATGACACCGTACCCAATATTCTCAATGATGTTACCGTGTGAGCTTTGGGGTGGGGGAATTGTGAACATTGTGACAGGCAGCGCTGGGGTTGACTCCTATGTGATGGGGGCGGGGCAGAGAAGGATACCGATAAGACATGGGACAGTTCAGAGCTGTGAACAAGCCCGGGTGGCCTGTTCTCCTCTGGTGGGACGAACAGGGGTTTGCCCCAAGAGTAGGCATTTTCCCACAACCGTAAACGTATTATTCCAGAAGACATGCAAAAAAAGGGATCAGGCTTCTTACACAAATTCTTATCTGTTGTGCGTGTCTCATAACAGAGAGCATATTGCGAGATTGCAGATAGTTTCTGGCATCAACTAGAAACTATCTCGCATTGGCCAGTTGGTCCGTCAGATCTGTCATACCAGAGTGTTTGGTGACTGTGACAGTTGTGCTTCAATTTTTCAGTTGCTTTTTGCCATGTTACGATATCGGAGTGGAATAGGAGTGCTACATTTCTAGCTCTCTCAACAGATAACATGGATGAATGAGAAAGTACCTCGAAGGGTAAAGTTCCTTGTGCATGGACACCAGAAACAGCTGAAATTGAACAATATGCTGAGGAAGGTTATCTACTACCCCACATCCAGAGTTATAGATGTGGTGTTGCTTAACAGGATGTTGAATGGTGACTTTGGTAAGTGCTCGACCTTCCTTATAGCAACTATGGAACAAACTTTTAGGTGCTTTAGAATGGCACAGAGAACATAAACATAATCGACCAGATATAAGCCACTAGATATTAATGGGTGACGTCACAATGCATACACCACATAGTGCCCTGAAACTTCAGTGGAAGTGTGCGCAAGAAAAATATCAATAGACTTCTAGAAATTGTCAACACTATTGTCACCCCTTAATGCCACTTCCGCTTAACGCCGCCAAGGACGTTTACTGTAAATGTACTGTAAGTCGTTGATTTTCGTGGAACATATTTTCGCATTTTGGCAGAGGCCTTAGTTGAGAAACAGTTTGCAGGAACTTAAACTTGCAGAAAATTTGGGCTTATGTTTTTCCATGACCTCAGACATCAGCCCTTCGAAGCTATACATTCGAACAAAGACCAAGCCACTTTGTGATGACAGCAGAATCCCTCGCCGTAAGATTCTCCTGCTTAGTCATCGGCGGGGTTAGCGAACGTGGGCCCTGTGTGCTAGGACAGTAGCCAGGTGGCTGGAAGAACCCTAGGTACATAGTCTCACGTTAAGAGCTTTTGTGACATTGTGTGTGGCTAGGATCTCTCCCAGACCTCATTAACGGATATAAACTAGCCAGTACCCATCTCGGCCGCAACCTGCCATGGCGCAATGTCGCTGTTACGTTATTTTAAACGTGTCCAGGATGTATCTGCAGGGTCCCCACTCACGGTTGGACTGCCTGACCCGAGGTTCTTCAGGTGAGAGAGAGAGAGATCTGTTTGTGTCAGTCTATGACCTTGTTGTAGAAGCAACAGCCAGAGTCAGTCTATTTATAGTAAACCTGTATTTACTTCGCGGATACTTAAATGAGCAAATTTTTGTGCTCGCGATGAATGCAAAAGAAAAAAAACAACACTTTTACAGTATCATATTTACTCGCATGATCTGCGCACTTTTTCTCCCCCCAAAAAAGTCGGGAAAGTTGGGGTGCGCAAATCGCGCTGAAAAGTTTGTTACAATATTCAGACGCCGCAGAATTTTGATGTTGACGTTATCACTGCATTGCGCAAGCGCAAGGTAAGTACCCAAGTTCTGCGCAACTGCCAACAGTTGCGAGGCAAAATGCTGTCCCACTACCACTTGCATACCGGTGAAATACGTCGAGACGCTGCTAGAAGTTGCCGCTCGTCGCACTTGACAACCGAAAGCACGCTATGTTCGCCAACTTTGTCATGTTGTGCTGCAAGGTTTGTCGTGGCATGTTTGTCCAGCGTTTCTTTCCGCATTTTGTAGTTCGAGTGACAGTGTCGTCCAGGGCGTCGTTGAATCATTGCCCGAAAGAGTGCGCAACTCAAACGAAAGCACCGCAATAACTTCGGTAGCACTGACGGCGTTGCGAAAAACAATCGCCATGGTCGCAGAGACGTGCGTGCAAGATATCCGTGTGCGAAAACGTGGGTGCACAAATTATGCACTTTTTTGTTTTGTTGTCATTTCTTATTGCTAAACTATGGGTGCACAAATTATGCGATGGCGCTTCCGGGGAACTGGGTCTTCCGTCTCGTATGTACCCGATGTTTGCATCTCCAGCTGAAAATAAACTTCAACTTCAAACCCCTGGTTTGCTGCTGATGTCAGGTCTCCACCGGCTTGCTTCCGTAATCCTGTCGTGCTCAATTTTATCAATCTTGTACACCTAATTATTTTAGCTGAGTTGGAAATTGTTTGGTTAGTGCACACTTTCAGACGTCGAAACTCTTGCAGACATTTTTAGCCTTTACAATTTCATTTCAGATGCACAGCATCCTGGGGAATACAGGACAGCTGCCACGGGGGGAACTAGGACTGTGGGTGTCCAACAGAGCATGCAAAGTGCTCGTGAAGGTAAAACAAGCACTGTGGTCAGTGTGACTAGACAGAGGGTGGCTCCTGCAAGTGCAAGTGCTAGTGCTAGAACATCTTCTGTGATACAAAGTACACGGAACTGTTTGTCAAGGGACACAGCAAACGCACCAGAAAAACGCAACATAGTGAGCCTGAAGGCTCCTTCAGCTAGGAAGAAAATCTGCTGGGACAGGTAGCAGGTGCAGAATTAAATGTAATTAATGAATGGTTCATGCAGCACAACAGGTGTACATTTGCTGAATTATCAAACAAAAGTCTCGACACAGTTCAGAGATTTACTCATCAGTGTTCATTTGTCACTGTATATGACATTTCATGCTACAATGTTTGGTATAACACTCAATAAAGTGAAGTTCTTTTTGAATGTGTCCATAGACTTTTTCTGAAACGTACAGCAAATTTTTAACGGTCAATGCATCGAGGATGGTAACGCTTGAGTACCAAGATCCTAAGGCCTAAGCAGTTCCTTCCTATGCAGTGGAAAGAAGAGGTTACGAAGCAAGCCAAGGTTCTCTGCATGCAGGGTTACAGCCTCCAGTAGGATAATGCAGTCGCCAACAGATTTTTCAGATTTCTAGAAGCCATGAAATTAGCAAAAACTTTTAGTCAATTACATAAATGCACTTTATTTCAAAAACCGACTTCAAACAAATATTTAAAGCGACTTTAAAAAAGCAAATCTATACGTCTCTGCTTGGCTGTGCGAACATGCAATGTGTTGCGTCAAATGTATCATTAGTATATCACCACAGCAATGATTGCCCCTGTGGAAGCAGGTGCATCAACGACATCCTTGTTGCTGCCGTTATATTTACCTTGTGTGTGTGTGTTGTCAGTGCCGAAGGCTACATTGATGATAACACGCAGAATGGGTGGCGCGTTATTTATATCAGATCTTCCACTTCTCCTATGAACACGGTGTGTTGTCCAAGGAATGGAAGTTAGCTAAAGTCGTGCCCATTCACAAAAAGGGTAAAGTCGATGACGTTGCTAATTATAGGCCTATTTCTTTAACAGTGGGGTGTTGTAAAGTCTTTGAGTACACTTTGTCCAAACACATGACCCAGTTCTTAGAAACAAATAGCATTCTATGTAATAATCGACATGGCTTTCGTCGATCGCGTTAGTCAGCTGATTAGCATAGTCAATCACTTTGCGTCGACTGTTAACAAGAATAGGCTAACGGACATTGTGTTTTTGGACTTCAAAAAAGCCTTTGATAAGGTATCACATTTTAAACTCTCTTTAAAGATACAACATATTTTTAAAAATGAAAATGTCACAAACTGGATCATGAACTACTTAAGTGACAGACGTCAGTACGTCTGTTTAAACTCTGGCGAATCTAAGGTGTTACCTGTTCTTTCTGGGGTCCACAGGGATCAGTTATTGGGTCACTTTTTTTCTTGATCTTCATTAACGCTATAACGACCGGAATTAAATCAAACATTAAACTCTTCTCGGACGACTGTGTACTATATAGAGAAATTAATTCACCTGATGATCCATTTGTACTAAATAACGACTTAAATTTGATATCTAAATGGTGTCAAACATGGCAAATGCAACTGAATGTCAATAAGACAGTGTGTATGACGGTGTCACGAAAACGAGACATTCGTAAATTTAATTATTCCATTGAAGGAAATGGGATTAAACACGTTGCAGAATACAAATATTTGGGTGTTTTCATCGACAGCTGGTTAAGCTGGGATAGCCACATAGAACACATTATTAAGAAATGTACTTTTCGTGTAAACATATTGAGGAGAACGTTAAGATATGCCACGCTAGAGACTAAACTATTAATTTATAAAGTCTCTATACGTCCAGTTTTAGATTATGCGGCTGTGGTATGGTTCCCCTTTCAGACGACTAAAATTAATGCTCTTGAAATGGTACAAAGGAAAGCGGCAGGGTTTATATGCAGTAAATATTCCAGGGACCTTTCGGAATCCACGTTGTGTCGGGACTTGTGCCTAGAAAACTTAAGCAGTAGGGTCAAGGTTCAGCGACTGAAATTGTTTTGGCAGTTCCTGAATCATGAATTGATACTGAACGCTCCTGACATAGAAAGTCTGGCGCGACCTGGACCGTCAAGTACCAGACACTCGATGCACATCACACCTCCTTTCGCAAGGTGATAAATGATTGGAATAATCTGCTGCAAGATGTTGTTGTAATCAAAAACAGAACAGCCTTTCTCAACAAACTACATTCTTTATTATTACCATAAACTTCAGAAAAGGGTGGGGGTGGCGTATATGATTTATCGTTGTCTTTGTTCGCAGTCGTGCTTTAACCTGTACTGCCCTGTACTGTATTTTATTGAATTATCTCTACTGTCGATACTGCCCTTTTGATTTAAACGTATGGTACAAACTTCAATTTTCTGTTGTGCTGTGTTGTATATAGGTTGTGGCATAGCGTTATAATCCCGTAATTAGTGCTCTCACCTACAGTCAACCCTCGATTTATGAACCTTCGATTCCCTCGTTTTATGAACACGAGCACGGGGAACCAAACTCTTTCCATTCATTTTTCCCTCGTTTTATGAACCTCGATATTCGAATAATGAACGGAATTTCTGGGAACCAACTAGGAGTTACCCAGTGTTTTTGCCCTCAATTTATGAACGGATCGGTCAGAGGTCAACAGAAACCTTCAAAGGGATAATTCCGTGGTCTTATGAATGACGCATGAATGGACAAAACGATTTCCAGGTATTGCACCCTCGGTTCTTAACCCCTCGAAATCTGAACAACAAACGGGTTTTCCGGGGTCGAACAAGGTGCGACCAAGTGTTCCTGACCTCAGTTGATGAATAAGGTGGTCGCTGTCACCCGGAGATTAATAAACGGAGGTTAAAAAACCCGGAGAAAATCCGAGACCAGTCCAGTGCGAATGTAGTGACATCTCTTATTTCAAAGATTGACACAGTGGAAGGCATGGTCCAAAGCAAAATTAAATAATTTAGTATTGCATAATAAACAGAGTGTGAATGCGCTAACCTTTGTTCTTTGTGAGATTGATACAGCAGAAGGCATGGTCAAAAGCAAAATCACACAATATATGGCATTATAAACACAATCCCAACTCGGAAATACTGTTGCATTTGCTCGATAGTACTCAGTTAACTGAATTTTCAATTTATGAATCCCTCGATTTATTAACGATTTTTCGGGGAACCGAGGGTGTTCATAAATCGAGGGTTGACTGTGTATGTTATGAGTGTCAAGGCATGTACATACTCTCTTTATTTGTTACATCTGAAACTTGCTTGTTGTATCTGCCCTTCCTGCTACACATGCAGTATGGATAAATAAATTTAGTGTCAAACGGCGAAGTCACGTTAGTGTGGATATCATTGAATTTATGGCTTTGCCTCTACTAAGCACATCCATCGTAGCATCAGAGAGAATGGCATAAACCTGAGCGATGGGCAAGGTTACAAGAAAGACAGTGTTGTGTGTTTGTGCTGTATAAAACTTTGCTCATCGCTCAAGTGTATCATCATGGACAATCGTACCAACATCATAGACATCCTCACTTGAAAAATTGGTTTCTAAACATTTCTCGAGTCTCGGCCACACTATTGATCACATTCGCGTTGTTGTTTTCCACTCCAGTTTCCATCCTGCAAGCGCACGAAAACGGGAAGAGAGTTGCCCGATACATTATCTGAACACTACCCATCCAAAAGGCCTAAACGAAAGATGGGTTTAGGCTTCTAATCAACTGTCGACCGGTGTTACACATGCGGCCCCCTAGCGGGCTGGGCAGTATGTTGAACATCTTCCGACACTAGCCTTCTGCTTCCCCTTTTTCTGATGAGCGTCCACTCGAAACATCAAGTATTGTCATCCTACTTTTTTCTCTTTTTTAGGTACACTAGTCCCGGTTTCTACTCTTATTGTCACTTGAAGATGAGGTCAGAATTTCAGTATTTCCAATATTGAAAGATACGCATATCGAAGACATGTATCGAAAGGCAAGTTCTTGCAATGCGTCTGATGCGGAGAGTTCCGTTTTGGTCACGCAGAAATAACCTCTGCCTTCCCGCACGCGCACGCTTCTACGAAATGGCCTTCGCGTCGTAAAAGCAGTATGAAATACTGGGGGTACTGCCATGGTAATTCCCAACAACTATGCAAACTTCAAGTAAGAGGAGTACAAATAATCAAGCACATCATCCGAGGAACCATCCAAATTATTGGACGTGGAAATAATATGGGGCGTTTGACGGTGCTAACAGCTTTATCAGAAAAATTCGAAAGTCTAAATTTTCGGAGTCCAAATTATCGGTCAGCGACTGTAGATCCCAATCACAATCTCAAGGATGCTTCGCTCGAACTGAGCAGGTTAGGTTTGTTCCTTTGGGATTTGCTTCACGTGGCGTAGCATCCAAGATTGGTGTCGATGCCTACCACTCTAGGTAATGATCACAATGAAGTCAAGAAACCGAAATTCCCAAAGAAAAGCATCCATAGCAGTTGGAATTGCTGACATGTGGGTCTTCATCTACCATAAGGCAATGCTAGCTACCACAAAGCAAAGAATGATTCACACAGAGGCCTGCATAGTCCATTTTCCCTGATCAGGTTTATTTGTTGCACCATTTCATCAGCAAAGAGCTCCATTGAAAAGGCATGCACAAACACCCAGATCCTATGTACATGTCCCCATGAGCTCTCAACTGCAAAGCAAAATGGCTGAGTAAGTATGTAAATGAGCTGCACATATTGGTATCCAACCAACCAGCCATGGTGACTGAACAAAAATCATGCCCTCTTGTGTTAACCACAATTACCCACTATATGATTACAGAAAAATCAGTGTCACGAAAAAAAAAAAAAAAAAAGTGCACTTTGTGCAAGATCCAAAGTGCACACTTTTTACTTGAATGCTACGGAGGCAGTTAAATGCTTTGATTTACCCTTTCCCTATACACATGCCATTGTAATATCACATTTAGCATTATTGTCCGTGCACCATTAGTATACCTCCACTTGTATACAGTGTAGCACAGTAACATTTTTAAATCTGTAAATACAAAGTACAATCAGCTCATTACTCTACAGCTCTCGGTTGGTGCGAAGTGAAAACCCTGTCTTAAAGTGAATGCCACCTATCTCAAAGGTGTGGAGCGATGCCTAGGGGCCGGACAGACAATAATGTGATTGCTAGCAAAGGCTTCGTCAAAGAGGAACTCATTTCTTATTTTGATTTTTGCATGAATATTACAATAGCCCAACACACTTAAGTGACAATCACATTCTGGAACAATGGTTCCGCTTTATAATCACGTTTTGACAAGTTGCAAAACAGCCTTTGCTGCAGGTCTGAAGGTACAACACAACACCTTTGATGGGTTACGAGGAGGACAATGAAATTTAACAAAGCACATTACCTTTTGATGCATACACTTACAGTTGAAAAATACATTTGCTTGGGTTATCCGAGGTATAGAACAGAAAGGGTAATTAGGAGCTAAAAAAATGCACCAAGTTGCTTTTATTGGGTGGGCATCTGAATTACCCAGATAAGTGAAACTGTGTCATGACTGCATAACCTGGATGATATCAAGGGGAGCAACATGCGCATGAATAATGACATTATTAAATTCGAAGTACAGTACACACACTTGCCACGTACAAAAAGGAACGAACGTCGTTGAAGCCATATGCTGTCTTGCTACTGTACAGGGATTAAAGATCTAACACCTCAAGTTAATGCGTAACGGTTCATCTCTCACACGCTGCACTGCACTGCAATGGTTCTTCAACATGTGCTGGCAACTTCACACAAATTGCTAATCTGAAGGATTTCCTAACCTTTAAAAGCAAACTTACATCCTCACATCATTATGGCAACTAGGTGTGTTAATACTTCTCTTCTGCATTCCAAAGTACAAAAGAAATTGAGAAGGTGATGACCAGTATCACCACATACAGGAGGCAAATAAAAAGAGGAAAACCAAAAGGTAGACATACGATGACTAGAGGAA
The DNA here is from genome assembly GCF_037126465.1 of Ornithodoros turicata. Taxonomy (NCBI): domain Eukaryota; kingdom Metazoa; phylum Arthropoda; class Arachnida; order Ixodida; family Argasidae; genus Ornithodoros; species Ornithodoros turicata. Next base: position 106,176,468 of record NC_088202.1, read on the forward strand.
AGTTCACGAAACAGAAGGAGGGCATATAAAACAAAAAAAAACCGACCTTGTTGGTATTAATGGTTATTTACTGTAGTTTCATGCTTCAAGCTTTCTGGGATGGTAGGCATTAACCACTCAGTACAAGCTTTCAACAAAATTTATCTGAAGTACAGGGTGAATTTAGCAAAGGTTACACATTTTGGTCGCATCGTAAAAATAGATAACGTCTCCGGGGCTTCAAACTTTGCAGACTGGTAGTCATTCGCCTAAAGTTTTATCCATATTTTTTTCCAAATGCTTTCACTTTGTAGAAACAAAGTTAGAAGCAAAGCAAATTCTCACCCCATGCATTTCCTATAGCCTGTACCGCCCCGCAAACCGCCATTTTTTTCCTCTGCTTCACGTTCACATCACCATGTATAGGTGGCGCTGCTTCGAAACCCCGCATCTGGTCCATCTGGTTGTTGGTTGTTAAATTGGTTCTGGTTTTGCTTCGTCTCCAGGCATCGCCACCTATACGTGGTGATGTGAACGCGAAGCAGAGAGAGGGGAAAAAAATGGCGGTTTGCGGGTGGTATTGCCCATAGGAAATGCAAGGGGTGAGAATTTGCTTTGCTTCTAACTTTGTTTCTACAAAGTGAAAGCATTCGGAAAAAAATATGGCTAAAAAATATGGCTAAAACTTCCAGGCAAATGACTATCAGTCTGCAAAGTTCGAAGCCCCGGAGACGTTATCTTATATTTTTACGACTTGACTGAAATGTGTAACCTTTGCTAAATTCACCCTGTAGGTGGCCACCAACGGACTGACTGGTCTTTCAACCACAAGGACCACATGTTACACAGTGGAAGGTCCTTGGGCGGCGGCTTACCACTGGAAAAACTGTGTGTGGCGACTTCCTCTCCCTACTGCACGAATCCCACTCCAGTCCACACTTCGAACATCGCAGCAAGTTGTGGTGACTGTGGCAATGCCTGCTTATACCACCCCATAAAATTACTCTCTTCTGTACATTTTGCAGCTACAGCTGACACTTCTTTCAAAGGCTCCTCCAAAAAATGTAACAAATGGAGAGCTCTGAGCCTCTCTACCACATACTCTATCACACTCTTTCAACTTTGTGCAAGGAAAACTGTATTGCACCCACCCACACTGCGTGCGTGCTTCGTTGGCACAATGTGTGCAAGAGACACACTGAACAAGATAATGCCCACAAAAAAAAAAGAAAGGCATAGGAAAAGTTCAGAACCAAAATGTGCAATTAGAACAGGTGGCATTCAGAGATGTTACATACCCACTTTTGGATAACAAGGTTGTTACTCCACTGTGATCTGTAGTGGTTCACACTGATGGAGCATATACTGTGCAGTGAAACATTAACTGAAATGATATCTGCATGGCCCAAAAAGATGGCCGACATTTGAAATATGGGCCTCACCAAAAATATTCACTTTCATTTTGGACTGTTATAGTTCAAACGGTTTTGTTGCCTTCATTTGGTGACCTCTTACCGTCTTATGGGAATTCAACACAGCCTGAATTCAATTAGCCGTTTTTTTAGGGGTCTTTTTGTGTATGTGTGTGTTTTGAGCAGTAACGGGGAGTGCAAGGGATGCAGATAATTTAGTGACATTTGGTGAGTATTGCTCTTAACAAAGTAGACATTTCCAACCTTGCAATGCTGGTTACGGGTCCTGTCCAATATTCAAACAATGTCTCGCCCATCTGAGCTAGGCAACTAGAATGTCATTAGGAGCTTGTATTGAATTACGCAGTATAGCACAACAGCTCCAGGTGTATTACGCGAATTAACACTATACTAGCACAAAAATAATATCCACAGTCAATCTCATGCAAGCAAGAAAGCATTGCTGCTATTAATGAAGACACTCTGAGGGTTACAGAAAAGAAAAAAGAAACTCCCACGTGATCCCCCATAAAAGCAGTTCACCGATTATAGGATGACAAATGTTTTGTGGCTGAGATGATTACCGGAAATACTGGCCTGACACATAAAAAAAGGTGTAACAAAAAGTAGCCCGTAAAATCAGCTAGTACTAAAACCCTCAAATTGACATACTATTATACCTTATGCTCAGCAGTGATGAAAGAACAAATGTAAGAACAGCCCATCTTGTAGTGACCAGGAAGGATGTTGAATTCACACAAGCCTCCATGAGAAGAAACCAGATGCACCACCTCAATGTGTCATGACTTTGGCCCTCAAGGACCTGCACAAACAAGTGAAGACAATTTAGACAACAACCAACAATGTTCCTTTTGTTGTTCTTGCTTGTAGTGGTGGTGGCAACAGAGTGGCAAAACTGGTGTAGTTGTGATGACTGTAGCATCTGCTTCCGTTTGAGGACTATGTCGAAACCTCAAACTCAATCACACATATTCTATGTGTATGATGGCCAACACATTCACGATTACAAGCAGTCAAGCCGTCCTGTGCTGGCGCAGTGTTCTGCTAACCTGTGCCACTACACACACAGGTCACTTGTGCATTTCGAGAGTACAGTGAGAGGGACAATTTTTTTTTAGCCTGCCGAGTGGTTCTCCCGCAGGCCTTTGGGAACACAAATCATTTAACCCCAATCCTTGAGCACTGATATGCTGAGGCATTGGTGAAACATGGTTTTCGCCACTATGCTAGACATACAGTAATCCCTCGTTATAACGAAGTCGTCGGGACCGAGAAAAAAAATCGTTATAAGCGGTATTTCGATAAATGCGGGGACGGCTAAAAATGCTGCCAGTGGTGCTCGAACTGCGCGCAAACAACGGTATCCCAAAAGACACATACCTTGGGAGGTTATCAGCATGGTAGCACTTTTATTTCATTACAAAGAAGAGGTGAGCTGCGTCTGACGCGCGGCCTTGTTGGGTACCATAAGGGCCTGCTCCAGTCTGTGCACGCACTGCAGGAGGCCGTCGTCACCACCGCCGCACTCAGTTTTATTGTGGATCAAACGGAGCATGTCCCGTGTCTCAGCCGTCGTTGGAACTTCAGGGGGCTCATCATCCGAACTATCGTCACTTTCGCATCGGCGTCCTATCACAGTGTCCACAATATCCTCGTCCGTGGTAGGACAGACGATGGGGACATCCGCATCATCAAGTACAAACGAAGAGAAGTCGTCGTCCGCCTCCTGTCTGACGAGCTCCTGCACTCGCCTGTAGAGATCGTCGCAGTCCTCTGTCAGGGATGTGCTAGAGTGTACTAGAAGAGGGAGAGTGAGCCGACCCGCTGGCTCACCCCATGCATTCCGGTGAAGCGCGTAGTGTGGAAAGCGTGTGGGGGCGCTGCGATAGATGTGGCTTGGGGAGTTGCCCAGCGTTCCGCATAGGGAGCATGTGTTTTTCGTCGTGGCTGATACCAAGAAAGTCGCTTATACAGTCAAACCTCGTTACAACGAAACGCGATACAACGAAATTCGCGATAGAGCGAAATAATTTGGATTCCCCGGCAGATGGCCATAGAGATCAATGTATTTTAACTCCCGCTACAACGAAACACTTTTTAGCCGCCGCCTCGATACAACGAAAGAACGAGATAAGGTTTATGACCCCAAAGCCGACTTTAGGGTCATGAAAACAAAGGGCGCGAGCTGCGTCCTGTTCCCGCGGCGAAAGATGGCACGCGCGATTATGGTCGGGAGGAATCTGGTGCCTACAAAAGGAAGTCTGAGTCATTGGAAGGTTAGGGATTTTCTTCCGAGGCTTCTCCTTTTCGCGCTTGTTTTGAACTGTCCGGTTGCTGCCAACTAAAAAGAGCACGAGACGCAAGGCGCCATCGCGCGCGTGGGAAACGCTTCGTTCGCGTGGCGGCGTAAATGACGAAATCAGCCTAGATGATTTTCTTGACGGGGACAAACATGCCGTAGCAACGGAGAGCCTTACGGAAAACGCACTGTCATAGACGTAGAAGGTTTGCGGGAGATCGCAACACGATATGGAGAAAGCTGCGGAGGCTTCGGCGGCGTACGAACAATGCGTGACACCGCGTCTTCTAGGCACGACGCAGACGCGTATCACCGGCTATTTCACGCAAGAATAAAATGCCGTAGGTGCACCTTGGCGCTGTATTTGTAGTTGTTGTCATTTTTCACGAAAAACATTTCCGCATCATCGCGGGAGTTATCGACGCTTATCTACAGCGCGCACCCTCGCAAAGGTCGCGATCCGCGACCTTCAATTCGGTACAACGAAATGTTCGATACAACGAAAGAAATTGCAGTCCCCGTGGGTTTCGTTATATCGAGGTTCGACTGTATTCGTGTTTGTGCGGTTGCTGTAGCCTGATGTTGGGCCCGATGTTTTCATTTAGCTTTCATTATGCCGAGGGGCAGGAATCGTCATTGTCATGCTCCAGGTTATCGCTCTGTATACCCTGGTTAGAGTGATTCTAGGCCACTGTACTCAGGTGTAAGCGCCGAAAGGAAGGTCTGGCTATTCAGCAACGTAAGAAGCTCTGGGAAAGGAATCTTCACCGTGACGAGCCGCTTGAACAGCGCCGTGTGTGAGCTCCACTTCGAGGACCATTACATTATCCGCGATTATGTAATAAATGGCAATGAAGTGAGAATACCACTCGGAATGCAGTGTGCAAAAAAAAAAAATTAAACGTTACTTAATTAACCTATTAAACTAATTAACTAAAACTAATTAATCTATTAAACTAAGTAACTAATTATTAGGACTAACTAATCCATTAGTTTAATCAAATAATAAAATAAAATAATGTAATTAGATTGATTTAGTTAATTATTGGTTAAAGCATAATTAATTATTAACATAAACTAAGTGTGTAAATATGTATATAGATTAATGTGTTGAGTCCCATCGCTTGCTTTGTAGTGGCAGTGATAGTGGTAGCATGTTCTTGATGTGGTGTAAAATACACTACAAAGAAACTAGCTGGTGTAAACGGAATATTAAGCAGATATCATTATATCATACCTGAAAAACAAACAAGTTGTGATACAACTATTACCGGAAATATAAATGAAATGCAAGCTGTTCAAAAGAGAACCTTGAGAGAGGTTGCTGGCATCGGTTCTTTACGTAATAATAACGCAAGCTTCCTAAAATTCTGTAATTTCAATAAACGAGTGTCTGCTTATTCATTTCGTAGTGAGCAGTGGTGTACACCTTTATGCAGGACTAACTACGACAAACAATTAGTACAATACACGTCCGCTTCAATCTCTAATCAACATGTTAGAATTACACCGGATCCTTCATTAATGACAAAAAGAACCTCACTAGATTCATCCTACATATCATATGGACTAATCACTTTATTCTCACTGTGCATTTAAGTTTGTTACTTCGTTATTTTGCAATAGACCTCTCCCTGTTTGTAAGCAAATGACGTCATAGTGTTCGACAGCGCCATGGATTTGGTAGAGTTGAACTACGTTCAAAGCTAGTGGCGAACAAGGTCGCGCCCAAAAGCCACCGTCTTGAGGGGATTACGATGGTCTCTGAAAGGGACGCGACCTTCGGTCCTACTTTTCTGTCAATAGGAGGCAGCAAACAAGTGCCCATTCGTGGAACCCAGCTCTCCCCTTCCGATATGTTTCGGTTTCAGTCTGTCTACCAACGTCATGACGACGTTTCTCGGGTAGAGGCTTATTTGTTACTTTGTCATTTTGTAGTGCTGCTGCACGGTGTACATTGGAAGAGGAGCCTTCGTCAAGCCTCCTAGGCTTTTTGCTTCCCCTCCAAACCGAAAGGAAAATAAATATTGAATTGAATTGAGTGTTTCCCACGGCAGCTCCCAGCACAAAAACCGAAATCCGCGGGGTTTCACACGCGCGCAACCGCCCAACCGTGCGGCTGGCCCAAGCCAGTTCGCTCGCAGCGCCCTCGAGGCTTTCCACACTCTGCGCTTCAAGGAGAACGCTTCCGTCGGCTCACTCTCCCTCTTCTAGTACACTCTAGACGTGATCTTGTTCATTGTGCACACGACCCCTGGAAAACCCGGCGTGCGCGACGCAATTTGTGATTTTAGCTGCCGCTGGCTTCTACCACGAAAGGCATAGTAGCTTTTTCAACTTCTCTAATTAGCGCGACTTTTTGCTTGAACGTAATACACTTCCGTAGGATCTTCGGTGGAGTCACTGGAAAACGCAGGGACTGCGTGGAGAGCAAGACGCCGATCGAGCGAAGTGGAACGCGCATGCTACCCTTTCCGTGCAAAAAAGAGGAGAGGGCGTGAAACTTTCGCCTTTCGCCTCTTTTCTACGAGGGAAAGAACGCTTGCAGAGAACGCTGCCCAGCGTCTCCACCGCTCCGCGACTAAGTTCGTGCGGGAGCTGCGGGCATACGGGCCGGCTTGCGCTTCGTAAAATGCGGAGTCGGGCGACAGCATGCTTCGAATAATCCGGTTAAAACTACATGCGTTTTATACGGGACACAGTGGAACTTCGAATAAAGCGACTTTGTTGTAACGAGGGATTACTGTATGCCGCAAAATCATGAGTTTCTACAAGCATGTTAAATGCTGGCACTGTATAAGCATAGAATATTATCACAACACATGTACTACAGGTGTGTGCAGTATACCTGCACCGCACCTGCAGATGTGCAACTGCAACCGCAAGCTGAGACGTATGATGCGAGTATATCCACACTTTCCATGGACACAATGCCGGTACACCCGTAATTACCTGCCACTTACAGGGAGACTGAATCGCCACTCGCAAATAATAGAGTAAAGAAACTAATCTGAAAAGAGAATGCATTTTCACGAACACATGCTGTTCCACTTGATGTTCGGTGTCGAATTTGTCCGCTGTTTACAGGTGCTCCAGTGAAAAGTCAAATTACTGCGGGTTAATATGAAAGAAGTTCACTTATTCAGTGGTTTTTCTCAAGGACACCTGGGGAAATGCCAAAATTAATTAATAAGGTGGAGCCGCAAAAGGTTATCGAAGGACTTAGCTCTGGTAACACAGGACACATGATAGAGCAGACAAAGACAGCACAGACGCTACTTACAACTGAACTTTAATGCTGAAACCATACGAGTTCAGTTGGAAGTAATGCCAGTCCTGTCTTTGTCTGCTCTATCTTGTGTCCAGTGTTAGCTGCGCCGAGTCCTTCTAGCAGCTACGTGCCAACTAGCCCAACATTCCAACCTTGAAGACGCAAAAGGTAAGTTTTGGGGATGCGGGTAATGCGGGTTTACCCATAACTCACAGAGACATTGAATTTCTACCCGCAAATTGCAAAACTGCATGGGTAACCAAGGATATACCTGCACCCATGCACACCTCTACACAGTACGTATTAAAAGTGTGAGATACACGTGCACAGACACACAAATCTCAGTAAGTCGTTAACGACAAGTACTAAGCTCCACCCAGACTGGAGGCACTGTGGGCTAGAGCACTGCATGGGCTTAACCGAAAGCTTTCTTTTTTGGGGTCTGGGCTGGGCCCAGGTTTGTAATTACAGGACCAGGCCAGGCCCGAGCACGTGTTACCCCACTGTTAGTTAGCCACAGTCAACTTTTACAGCCCACTACAGCCCGATTGGTGCTGTAGCAGTGGCTCACCCATACCGGTATGTGGATGAGTAGAGCCTGAAGCATTGGGGTTTAACCCGATTCTTCCCCAAGTTTGCACCCCGAATTGAGGGTCGCCTCTTTAGGGTGAAACGCAATTTTTACATGGCAAATTGCCCTCACTGAGACGTCTGTAGGAATGTACACTAAATTACTTGGCAGCAAACGCAGTTACATCACAATTTGTACCGAACCAGTTCAGTTAGTTTGAGTAACTGAGCCTGATTTCTCCCCGAATTTTGCATACTGGAAGTTTTTCCACCCGATTTTGCATGAATTTAGAGCTCATATTTATCAGATTTTTACTCTCCGAATTTAGAAACAAATATTTCCCGACAAGTCCAGCCGCTATGCACACCAGGTTTTATTTCCCCAATCCGGTGATGCTGCAGTCGAAAAAGAGAAATGCTGTCCGACGGATATGAAAAGACCATAACCATACCCGGTACAAGGGGATTCCACAACTTAGAACCAACATCAAGCTCAAGTGTCCACGTGGGGCATACAGGCTTTTCCGAAGACAAGTTTGTGTACACTGTGTTGCAGCATGTCTAGCAAGTTTGTAGCAATGTTGTAAAGTTCTAACTGATCACATTCTGAGCTCTTAAGTGCAATACAAACAGAAGAAAATGCAATGTGACTGTGTTCCTTCCCTCCAGCGAACGCAAGGGTCACAGCACGGGCGCCGTGAGCACGCGTACTGTGTGCAATGTAAAAAACTAATTTCTCGCGTTTAAAAAATATAACCCTCAGATTTTTCTATACGTTTGAGAAGAAGTGTTGTACTAGCCGTCTGCACTGTCGGAAATTTTCTACCCCAGATTCCACAGCACAAACTTTTGCAGTGTATCGACATAACGTAAATTCCAGAGGCTGAATGAGGAATTGACAACAACGTAATCCACATCAATGCACAAGCAACAAAGTGAAAGACAGCCATTCACAAAAAGTCCAGCCACCAGCACTGTATGCAAATTGTGAAAGAAAGAAAGAATATCCTGTACCTGAGGGAATGGCACTCAGGACATGGAGCTGCAGGGTATGCGAGGAGAACCCATCTGTGTGAGTACCCTGTCCAGCCATTGCAAGGGCCCGTTGAGATGCAGTTCCACCCAGCACGGAGTAGAGGTCACAGTCTGGCGCCGGTATTCTGCACCCCATCCTTTGACAAAGCTCATGCGAATGGTACACATGCGCGTCAACTGGTACACTGCTTCGAAGCCCCGAGACACGGAAGTGGTCAACAAGGCCGCAAACTCCTGGTTGTTGAAAATTTTCAGGTTGCAACCTGCACAAAGAGGAAAGTCAATTATGGAGCTAGTAAAGGATTGCAAGACCACTTCGACGACAAGCTCGACGGCAGTCAAAGTGGAACTCCCTAAATTGGAGTTATTGAAGTTCGACTGCAAGCAGCGAAATTTCACATAACTTTTGGCTAGAGTTCCTATGGAACCAGACGAGATAAATATGTTTGCTCTTCGAAGCAAACTGTGGTGCACTCACACTTCCTCTCCTACACTGCTCCCCCACTTTGAATTCCATCACTCCGCGGATGATACGGAAGTATATTTATTATGAACGCCCTTCCTTCTGCTGTTCGGACCCGTATAAACAATGCCCCTTATAAGCCCCTGATTCCTCTTCAGGGCCCTGATAGTCTGGGGCCCCTTAAACGGCGCTCGGCTTCCCGGGAGTCCGTACCGAACCAGGTCCCAGATGTTGAGCTGCGGAATTCCTGTCTGGTGTCTATTACAGTTGAACCTCTATATAACAAATTTGTAAATGCTGGCTCTTTGTTTCATTGAATAGAGATATATGTTAAATGGAACACACATAGTGAAACAAAGATGGTCGCCGCCACTACCTGCGTAGCGCAAAGCGCCATTTGTCATAAAACAGGTATCAAGCTAAGAAGGGCACAAAATATCAAGCTTTATTCACCACATAATGCTAGGTATTATGTAGTTTGTGCACAATATCGCTCTGAGCATTCATAACTTTCCTAACTCCGGATGACCTCCACTGCTTTCTCCTGCGCCCTCGCGTATCGACGTTTCTTGGTTGGTTCATTTGCACTCATGACATCCGGAAAGAACGAAAGTACGCCACCGTTGAATACCAAAATGAACGAGAAATGGGTACATATCACGTAGACGTCTGCACCGATGGAACTTCGAACAGCGGCGGCATCATGCCCATTTTACCAGCGTCAGCGGCGCGAACAAAAACAAGTAAAAAAGCATCACAAAACCGCAACCTACTGCCATCAGCATCAACAAAATCAAATTAGTATACTTCGCGAGAGGCCAGCAATGCGTGTTTTCTTGACCGAAAACCGAAAACAGGTGCGAAGAGGCCCTCGCACCGGTTTCGAAACGACGTCGGCGCACCGAAAATTACCGCCGACGCATATGTCTACACGCTCGTGCCTACAGCACGTGACAACCGAAGTAACCAACAAAAACTCGCGTGAGGGCAACGGAGAGGGGAAAGTTTCTCGTCCTCTTCTTCTTGGTGAAGGAGGAAGACCTGTGCGGAAGGCTTCCGTCGCCCAGAGACTTCGTTAAATAGAGGTGACCAAGCGAATGTATTTCGATAAACCGAGCGCAAAAATACATTGGCACCTATGGGGACGCGTATGTGCAACGGAAATTCTTCGTTAAATCGACGTTCGTTATTGAGAGGTTCAACTGTATCGAAGTTCCACTTTATTCAACGCGACATCCTCTGTGGTCATCTTGGTCTTCTCAATAACGTACTGAAGATCCTCATCGTCAAGTAGATACTTGTCCAGCACAAAGCCTTTCGCAGCATCTGGCTTTGTGAAAAACTGGTACCCACATGTCAACGTACGACAAGATCCTGTCGACTGCACCAAAAATGTAGAGTTCCTATGGAACCGGACAAGATAGAGATGTTTGCTCTCCGAAGCAAACCAAGAGAGAATTATTTTTATTCCCTTCGTCCTCTTAATACACTAACTCCATGGTGTCAGGACAATATTGACATTACATGAAACACCATGCGAGTTTTTTTACTACAGAGTTTCAGCAGGTCGCAAGCGCTGTACGAAAATGGTACAATAAAGGAATAGATGAAAGAGGATTGTGTTGTGTTTGTCTGTTCATGCCTCAGAACAATTATTTTCCAAGAATAAAGGAAGCTGTCAAACTAATGATCCACAACATGATGTCAGCCACCTCAAAGGAATCAGGTGTTTGGCTTATTGTGTTTTAGGAACAGCTATTGTAAAGGCCTTCCAATCTGCTAAATGTCTGCCCACCAAAATGTTTCTTATCAGCCGAGACGCACAATAAACAAATAAATGAGGAGGAGATAGCGCATCGCGAGAATGAAGGGGCCCCTCTCCACTGACGCTACGCTTCACGGAGCCCCAAAAGTGTGTTAAAGAAATGCTTATTGCATTTAAAAGTGAGTGTTTCATTAGGGATAACGCAGTAAAATAAAGCCGCCTTTGTTCTGCATCACACAACAAAGAATACTTGCACCACGGATATTAATCGTGAAGCTGAAGGCTAAGCATTCGTGATTGATAAAGTAGCGTAAATGCAAGCAGCTGTTGGACAAAACCCATGACAAAACAAGCCTAAGCATGGCCAGGCCAGACATGTTCAGTCTTGTTTCATGGCTTTGCGTTTAGCACTGCATCACGCCAATTAAAATGCAAATGCCACCAATTTTCGTAATAGTGACGTGGTGAAGGCGAAGTATAGCCCATCAGTAGTGCATGGGATGGAGTATGGAGTAGCCAGGGTATGGACTGACCACCACACCTCATCCCACCTAAACATGGAATACATTCGATTCAGACCAGAATTTTTGCGAAAGATGACCCAACGCCGAAACTAGCAAAACCATCCAGAAAAAAAGAGAAAGTGAAGATGAAAGGCAAAATATGCACTTTTCATGCACTTTCATGCGAAACATGCCACAGTGACCAAAAGAGTGTTCTCATCATCCAGAAACAAAACCATATCAACAAAACATGCAATTGCATGAAAATCTGCACTCTAATGATGGCAAACACCTCCACTGTGTACCGCCACGAGCGATGCGACAAGTTACAATAAAATACAAGAACAATTCTTTTTTAAGCTACGCGTTAGTGCCACGAAGCAACTGTGGCTATGAGCAGCGTACAGACATGGACAGATGGACGGAGTACAGCGGGAAGGAGTGGGGGACAGGGGAGGTTGGTATGCGTCCTGTGCTGACTTCAGGGGAAACTGTGCCAACATTCGTCTGGAAAGTCTTCGGAAAACCCAGAGAAAACCTCAGACAGCACAGCCGGTGACAGGAACCTGTGTCACCACCCAGTCTCGGCGTGGAAAGCGATCATCCTACCCACTATGCCACAGGGAGCTGGTAAAGAACAACTTACCTGGCGGAATTTTGCAGACAGTGGCAGGGTGCCAGCCGTACCTCTGGTTGCAGTTGGGGCTCTGCACAAAGATGCTGCTGTCGCTCAGGCACTCTGCAAACACCTCACCACCTATATAATACAGCCGTACTCCACGACCTGCAACATGTATTTATAGTATTCATCATGCTTTGATAGATGGGCAAAGGGGGCTGCCATTATACCTATGTGTTTGCGTGTCTGTTCGACGACAGCATTGCGGTTCACATTTGAGAGGAGTCCCAAGCAAAAACGCTCCGAACTTGACGGGTCAGTGAAGCCATCTACAGTGAGTGACGGCTGTGAGGCGTGGAAAGTCTCCCCTACTCGCGTGTTCAGCTCGTAGTAGGAGATGGAGCACCAGAAAGCGGGCTCGGTATAGGTCACCGGCTGCACATCTGCAAATGTGTGCACTATGTGTACATACTATTAAAACCATGGGAGGTTGCATCTACAATTCCACACAATAACGATTTCCAAACACCGCCTACTTCAGCCTTCATTTCTAAAGCCCAAGATGCATCCGTCTTGAAGACTCGAAGAGTGTGGTGTCCAATATGTAGTTTACTTACAACTTGAAACGGACCTTCCACTTCCAGTGCTTCACGGATGTGGCTCTTAAACAGGTAAAAATTGCCAAGAATTTGATTTTTCAAAAGCATTTTTATCGCAAAGATTTACTTGAGAATTTACATGAGTACTTCCCACTGTATTCCCCCGCATTAGCCGGCATGCCGCATAACTCGAGGCTGACCAAATTCTGGGCTTAGGAAACTTGGTACTTTCCGGCATGCCGCAAAAATCGAATCGGAAAAATAAAGATGTCTGACAGTGAACGTGGTAAACCAACTACAGACTTTATTTCTGTTCTTCGTACTTTTGCATCCGTTTTTGGTCTTTCTGTGGTTGTGGTCATCGTTGCTCCAGCATATTTTGAAGCTGAAGTTAATCTTCATCTTCTGAGTCGCTCTCTGTGTCTGTAAGTCCCGACCGGTAGTCATCCTCGAAGCGCGGTGTGCCAGACATCATTGTTTCTCGCAGGCACCTGTGCAGTTTCTCCTCGTTCTGGTGCCCCACCAGTCCGCACTTCACAAAGGACTCTTGAATTAAATCTTGAGAGATTTCTTCCCACGCCTGCTTCACCCACTGTGCAACCATCAGGTACGAAGCACTCCACTGGAATGCGATTGAATAACTTCGGGTCCGGGAGCGTCCGGGCTGTCCTCCTCGCGGCACTTCTCCATCTGTTGCCGATGTTGCCGGGGGCTGCACAGCAGCGTGCATTTCGTATGCTCCATCCATCTCCAATGGTGCACAATCCACGACTCAACTCGGAAACAGAGTATGCACGGCATCCTCTTGATTTCACCGCTGCTGTACTTCCTTACCTTCTTCCTGTCAAGCCTTTGTCCTATAGCTATGCGGGTGGGGTATCTGGGTTTTACCCCTGTGCTCCCTGACCTACTGGTGTTTGTCACTCTTGTCGTCGCTTGTCAGGGCGCAAGAAGCACTCTCGTTAATCCTTTCTCGGTTTCTGCCTTTGTGTTCCGTGACCTTCTGTTATTTATCACCGGTCTCGGCAGGTTGTTCCCCCAAGAAGAATTCCCCCGGGTTTTCTGGCATGCCGTAAAATGCAGGGTTCTGCGGCATGCTGGCCTCCCTCGCCTTTTTGCGGCATGCTGGCTAATGTGCGGGAATACGGTAAGTGCTTGGTACCATACGCGTTTGTGAATAAATTCTTCAGGGGATGAAGCTATTCTTGTTCAGAATTTCGAATGATTAGTTGAGCTCAGGCGAGGGACATAACTAGGTCACCAATTTTGAACCTTCAAAGTTTTATGTACCTGCCGCTAAAAAAACTTCCTGTATAAAAAACAAAATGGCTGCAACCCCTGCAATACCCTTATACAGATGAACCTCTCAATAACGAACGTCGATTTAACAAAATCCTCTGTTTAACGAAGAATTTCCGTTGCACGTATGCGTCCCTATAGACGCCAATGTATTTTTGCGCTCGATTTAATGAAATACATTCGTTTGGTCACCTCTACTTAACGAAGTGGTTTGGTCACCTCTCTGGGCGACGAAAGCTTCGAAAGCCTTCTGCACATGTCTTTCTTCTTCACCACGAAGAAGAGGGAGACAAACCTTCCCCTCTCCTTTGTTCTCACGCGAGTTTTCGTTAGTTACTTCGGTTGTGAAGTGCTGTAGGCACGAGCGTGCAGACATGTGCATTGCCGCCGCCGGTAATTTTCGGTGCGCCGCCACAGTTTCGGAACCAGCACGAGGGCCGCCAGAGGCCCAGGGCCTCTTCGCACCTGTTTTCGGGCAGGAAAACACGCATTGCTGGCCTCTCGCGAAGTCTAATTTGCTCTTGTTGATGCTGATGACAGTAGGCTGCAGTTTTTGTGCCACTTTCTTACTTGTTTTTGTTCGCGCCGCTGACGGTGGTAAAATGGGCATGATGCCTCCGCCGTTCGAAGCTCCATCGGCTCAGACGTCTACGTGATATGTAGCCATTTCTTGTTCTTTTCGGTATTCAACGGCGGTGTACTCTCCATCTTTCCGGACGTCATGTACGTGCAAGTAAACCAACCAACAGACGACGACACGACGATAAGCGAGCGCGCAGGAGAAAGCAGTATAGAGGTCATCCGGAGTTAGGAAAGTTATGAATGCTCAGAGCGATATTGTGCACAAATTACATAATAGCTAGCGTTAGGTGGTGAATAAAGCTTGATATTTTGTGCCCGTCTTAGCTTGATACCTGTTTTATGACAAATGGCGTTTTGCGGTACGCGCAGCACAGGTAGTGGCGGCGGTCAGCTTTGTTTCACTTGGTGTGTTCCATTTAACGAATATCTCTATTTAACGAAGCAAAGTGCCAGCATTTACAAATTCGTTATATAGAGGTTCAACTGTAGCTACCTGAAAATGCTATTCTTAAGGATGTTTTTATGATTATTAGCCTTCAAAATTGAGCAGCAATGAGATCTGTGTTGCTCCAACGTCTTGCAACTTTTTTCTATGAAGACATTCCAAATCTGATCCCAGATTTGAGATCAGCGTGTCAAAATACATATTACAGCAAGATTTCATTAAAATATGTTGAAAATTAAAGATTTGGTTTTAAGAGCCACATCCCCCTTAACAGGTTAGCCTATGATCTAGTACAAAGCTAGTATAAAAGACAAAATTACCTGGTGGGGGACTTGGGGAAGAAAGAAGTACTGTATCTGCGAGGTAAGAAACATAATTTCACTTCCCATTCCACCCAACAGTTATGAAACAAAAAGACATGAGTACAGAGCTACCAGTTGAACACCTGTCAAAGGAGACTGCATCTAAATGTGCTGCTTTGCATACAGCAAGCAAAATGTGGCAGATGATTGGTAGCATTGACACTTGAGTTGTATTGACTGTCTTTCGTGTTGATAGGAGCAGTATGATCTGCTTATGGAAGAAAATCATTACCCATGCTGTCTGCACCATTTTGATCAGTGGTTTCTCCGTCCTCGCTCATGTAACCCGGTGGGGGAGTTTCTGAAAGTCAGTCACATGATACATCATATAAACTTTCTCCAATACAACAAACAAATCCCACTTAGAAATACATATCTATTATCCCAAGTTATACACACCAGTTAGTGGAAAAGTCTGTGCTTCTAAACTTGACGGAAAATCCGTATTCTCTGGTACAGAGTTAGCATAATCATCCAGAATGGGCAGCTCTGAAGGGATGTCCCCAGACTGACGGGGAACAAGGATAGCGGGCAATGCTAGAAGATAAACAACTCACATTCAGTCAACATTCTGCACCATGCAGGGTACATTAGAAGACGCTTCATTTTTACAAACTCTCGCAATGTAATAACTTCAAGCACAAGAGTAATGCCAATTGTACACCATACACACGGACACTGCGCTGCTGAAGAGAGCCCAGTTTTTTAGGTTTAGGTTGAAGCAAGCTATCGTCATTACTTGTGTGTGGTTGTCAACTTAAATGCAAATGTGTGGTATATTTGTCATGCTCGTGGCATTTGAGCATGAAGTAGGACTCAGCACAATTCTACCGCACTCCCCAAGTGCAGGAATAAATTTATTGCACCTGATGCCAGGCAAGCGGAGCAGGATGCCAAACAGTAAAAGACAGTTTTAAGTAGCATATGCTGGCTGACAACATTCAGCATTCAGCAGAGCGAGTATATTACATCTTTATTCAATAATATTGCTTATACAGGGTGTTTCACCTAACATGAAAAAAAAATCGTACTAAAAAATCTACTTGTCTGAACGCTATGGGGTCAACACTATTTGTCTCGAGGGAGATTCTGCCATGACATCTGAGCACTTTTATCGAATTCAATTTGCAGGAAAATGAATTTTCCCAATGTACGGTAACTCCGAAATTTGCCAAGTCAATGTCGTGTTTTTTTGTTGCTTTTTTTTTCAAAAAAATTCATTGTTTGTTAGGTTCACTGAGGGCACATACACAATCAGGGCCAAGGCTGCTTATCTCTGCTTCTATTTTCTTCCCTTGTTAGCCTCTTTTTATTTTTGCTAACAATGCTACAATCTCTGAAGATCGGCTCACAGTTGCAGGTGTGACAATGAAAGGGAAGCCACCCATCTTTCTGGTCGCAACACCTGCAGCCATGTCTGGTACTCCTGTATCTCTGAGTCAGGTACAGAAATAAACAACACTACTCTTACACACGGTACAACACCTTCTCTGCTTCTAGTGTCACTGCTTTGCCCACCTCTACTGAGGCAACCATTTACTCATCACAGACTGGATGAGGCATCTCGCCAAGCTAATGCGTTGACACAAAGGTTTGAGACAACGATGGTAGAAGAATGCACACAAAAATTACACAAAAGAAATCTATCTGTGCTCACACATTTACGATGCAAAATGGCGAATGCCAGCCAGTGGTGAGCACATTTCTTGAGCACTTCAGCGAATCAACCTGAGCCACCGTGAAGAATTGGCACCATACATACAAGGAGGCCCACATTTCAGGGGGTGCTCTAGCCCCCTAAGTCCCCGCCCCACTCGCTATGCCCCTGGCAGTATGTAATTTGTTGCTTCATTCTCCGAGAACTAAGTAATCATCCACAGTGGTAAGTTACGAAAGTTGTCAACAATAAGCCTCTAACCACATCTTGAGTGTTGTCCACTTCATCATCTCAGCATCCCGTCCCCTTTTCCACTTTGTCGTAATTTATTTGCCCGTTCTGCTCCCCTGGGGTATGTAAAAGTCGGGAGCTTGTAAATTACTTGAGACACGCATCAATCTGCACACACGTGAAATGAGGCTGGTGGCACAGTTCTCAAGTTTCCAGCTTCTAGATAGTCAATGATGTTACTCGCAAAATGTAAGTCGGAGCAATTTCTGGAGCATCAAAATATAGATTTTGGAGCATTCTGGAACACCCATACACTGGCAGCTGTGCTGCCAAACCTTGGCTTATCACAATGTCACCATTTCTCTTTGGGCTTGCTTTGTAACAGCTGTGTGGCAATTGCTATAT
Organism: Ornithodoros turicata; assembly: GCF_037126465.1. Taxonomy (NCBI): domain Eukaryota; kingdom Metazoa; phylum Arthropoda; class Arachnida; order Ixodida; family Argasidae; genus Ornithodoros; species Ornithodoros turicata. The sequence goes on from NC_088202.1 coordinate 106,193,985, forward strand.
TACGGTAAATAAAATCGTGTGGGACTACGAGTGGAAGCGATTCTCGGCAGCACAGGAACACACATGTATATCTCTAATTATGAGGTGAGAGGACATCGTGGGATCCCATTGCATGCAACGAAGTTTCATGTCAGCATATGCTAGTGTTTGGTTACAGTGCAAACCTTACCACTGCATAAAAACTAAGCCCTTGTAACAGACAGCACGCTGGAAATGCTTCACGTGAATTTCCCAACTGCCTGGCAGAACAAAGGCATGTGCGATCAAATGCATGCAGAAAAAGAATGTGTCCTACCACTGCCAAAGGAATGCTATTTTGCAGCTTGTTTTTCTAGTGCTCCACAATCGCTGCATGGAATCTGCACTAACCAGCTGCTGTATTTGGAGAAGCGTGGTGGAATATTCTGAATCTTTATCAGGATCGCGCAGGAAATCTCGCGCAAATTGCGCATTTTGGCGCAGGAGTGGAATCACTGGATACTGTTAAATATGGCTTGTGTGCGGAAAGGAACAGGGTTATTCATTTGTTAAAATATTCATCCCATCGATCTCCATGAAATGCATGATTAACCTCAGCTGACGCTGCGCGTAGGAAACGTGAAAAAGGAAGGGGAATGACAACGACAGCTACAGTACAACAGGAGATGCAATGTTGCCACAGTGTGTGCTGGAACGAGCACCAAACAAAACTGGAAAAAGCAGGCCCAGATGTTAGATTCCAAAACACAGACTATGCACAAACACAAGTTGGTAACCTAAGCCTACACAGGAAGAATATGTGTAACTCTCAGATCGAAAAGCAACATCCTGAGTGCATGGAAGTGCAAAAATACGCCTTACAGTACATACGTTTTCCACAAGAGGGAGTCCTTGAAAGGGACGGTCGCAACCGGAAACAGATCTATGAAACCGATACCACTGTGTTCAGCATCGGCCAACAGATTACCTGGCTCATTTTTTGTCCGAAAAGTGCTTAGATATTAACTAAACAAATTTTAAAGATCAGCGCAGCTTCCTGCGGAACCTGCAGCGGTGTGACGTCACTCTGCAAGTGGAGGAGTGAAAGGGCGGCGCGCAGAGGAGGAAAGGCACCGTCCAGGCCGCACAACCATGGCATTCCTTTTCTCAACGACGTGCCATCATTGGCTGATTACAGAATGATGTTTTCTCGTTTTTCCACAGATGGAATTCCGGCATACTCTCAGCATCCGGCATCTGTTCTTGTCATCTTTCCATCGAATAACAGTGAAACTACCCCAGTATTTAGTGTGGGATTTTCGATACCGTGGTCAGTGGTCCGCGAGGAATTAAATGACACTATAGTTTCATAATCGCCTGGAATGGATGCGACCATCCCTTTAAAGGAGCAAGGAGGCATCATTTTAACGTGACTCGAAACCCAGTTTCATTCATCAAGCACTCTTATCAGAGGCCACCATGCAACATACAGTGTACGTGCAGATAAGCCTGACCGGCATTTGTGCACTTAGCTTGTTGTCTACTTAACTGACGAACTTCCGGTGGCGCACAATGGCACATTTATGTGCGCGAAAGCTACAGAAAAACTGCGGAAGCCATATTCGGCTGCAAAAATAAACAGAGCGACAAAAAATTCGGCCTCCGTGCATCAGTAGAGGGCAACATGGCGGACACAGGAGAGTTGTGTTCAGGTACAGCTAGGGGAGCTATCGGTGCAGAAATCGAAACTGCATCCCACATGGATGCTCATCGGTAGTGTCCCTAGCGGTACCTGCACATAACACTCCTGAAACCATCATGCACTGCTAAGACTGCTCTATTGTAATGCACGGAAGCCGACGTTTTCGTCGCTCTGTTTATTTTTTAAGCCGAGTATTCCTTTCACAATTTTTCTCTAGATTTCGCATGCATAAATGAGCCATCGTGCGCCACCGGAAGTTCACAGTTAAGTAGACAACAAGCTAAGTGCGCAAATGCCGGTTGGGTTTATCTGCACACACCTTCTACGTATCTGCACAATCAAAATCACCAAAAGCAAAGTTGTTGAAGGGTTACCCAGGTTGAAAATGTTTGGGAGCCCGTTGACGCAGGGGCGGATCCAGACCCTCATTTTGGGGGGGGCGGACAACGTCTCAAGCGAATTTCTATATAGTGTTTTCAATCTTCAGATGCCTATGCCTTGTTGTGCGTGCGGTGGGGGTGGGGGACAAGAAGGGGCCCTTCTACTGTACCTGCCGCGGGGAACTGCGACAGTTTTTTCTTCGTTAAAGGTGATTTTTGTATAGCGTTACTGACATGCAGTGAACTCAAAACTGATGTTTATTGTGCATCAGAGAACTGGTATATAAATATCACTCAGATGACAAAATCTAGTCTCCGTTGTCCGCGAGCCTTACTTGCGAAACGATCGATGACCCTTTGCGTATCGATGGCAATGTCCCTATGGGTGTGCAGCAATGCCAACGCAGTCAAGCGCTCTTCAGCCATCTGTGTCCTCATCCACGATTTTAACCGACGGAGAGTACAGAAGGACCGTTCGGCACTGGCTACGCTAACAGGGAGAGTGGCCAGTACTTGTAGAAGCGTACGTATTAGAGGGAAGACCTCCCTGTCGCATTTGTCCAGAGCTTCAACAGCAGTACCCGGCACCTCAGTCTGGGTCTTCCACTTTTCGCGCCATAACCTCAGCTCGGCTTGAAGTAGAAGTGGTCCTATTGGCGCGCTATTCCCCATGAACGCAGAATACCGCTCCCCAATAGCAGAAACAGCTTCCTTGTCGACGCCGTCTGTGGCACAGGTGTGAGGGGGCACAAAAAGGAACAGCTCGTATGCTCTTTCCGCCTCGGTTGTAAACCTTGTCTCTAAATCTGACAGCACATTATCCATTAACGGAGTGTACAGTGACATCCTGTAGTAGCTCTCTGTATTGGCCGTAGCGACGTTGCACCTGTGAGTCTGTCTCTTAGCTATACGTGGGGACCGCAACTCTGTTCCCAGTTCTTCTCCCAGGGCACTGGCTTGCTTGTAGAGCTCCGAAAATGCCTCTTCACTTTTCTCTCTGCGGTCGCGGAGAACAGTCATGGTGTCTGCCATGCGCTCCTAGCCGTGCGAACGTCAAGATATTCCTTCTGAAAGAGACGACTCAGTGGAACAGTGTGCGCGAGTATGTCCGCCAAGCAAACAATTGCTACTAGGAATTCGGAGTCACTGATGGCAGCACGGAGCGTCTTTGCTTTCGCTGCGCTTTGCATCTCTTTCCAGTCAGCAATGGTATCAAGAGCTTTCGACACACTGCCCACGGACTCTCGAAACTGTATAACGCTGTCGTGCCGTTCAACCCACCTCGTCTCACAAAGGCCTTTAAGTTGGCCTCCAAGGGTGCTCTTTAATACCACGTTTCGTTTCGATGACGCCGCAAAGAAGGAAATTACTTCTTTCATAATGCCAACAGCATTTCTGATCGCTTGGACTTTGCAGGACTTGGACAAAGACAGGTTGAGTGCGTGGTTGAAGCACGGGCAGTGCACCGCATTAGGCGCATGTTTCTTGATCTCAGACACAGCGCCACAGATCTCGGACACCATGACGCTGCAGCCGTCGGTAGCTATACCTACGCACTTTTCTGGGTCGAGGCCTAAGGTCTTCAGTGTTGTTACAACCTGTTCCCCGAGTATCTTTCCTGTCAAGACGGGCTCTTCAATGTTGATACCGGTATCAGTATCGCTACTGACACGACGAAGATCGACGAACTGTACAAAGTCCTCTCGAACCACATTCTTGTGAACGTAGCGTAAAATGAGACTAAGCTGCGACATGTGAGCTAGGTCAGTGGTTTCGTCGAACATAACGCTGTACATGCCGGATTCGTGCACACGCCCAGTGACCGTGGCAAGGACTTCCTCTCCACAGCACTGGATGAGTTCATTCTGCGTCGTTTTGCTGATGTATGTGGCCCGGGACGACGTGCTGGCAAGGTGCTTTTGGAGTTCTGTGTCCCCACTGGCGACCCGGAACCGCAAAAGTTCTCGAAAGTTGCCCTCGTTTGACGTTAATGAAGTACCTTGCGAACAGTCTGCAAGCATCCCGTCGTCTCTGTGTTCGCGAAACGGTATTCCTTGGCGCCCTAGAAAGATTATAGAGTCTATGATAGGCAAGAGTCTTTTCCGGTTCTCATCCACTTGATGAAGTCGCCGACAAGATACTTGATTGGCGACGCACGTTTCAGGTGCATCGGCACAGGCAAGAAAGGCTTTTGCGGCTTGAACCGCCTCTTTGTGGTATCTAGTTGCTTCATGCAGAGGGAGGTCACCATCTTTGCCAAGTAGCCTCGCGAATGTTCGGAGAGGTTTTGTAACGAGCTTTTGAAGAGTAACATTCCTTTGGTACCCTCCTACGCTCCCCGTTGTGAAGAGTGCACAATACTTGCAATAGAGACCACTTTGGCACTTCGAGAGAACCAGCCAGTTAAATTTGCTCAAATGTGAGTGGCTTACATATCTCTTTTCTTCCTTGCCGCCTTTTTTGTGGATGGAGTATGGGAAACTGTAGTTTTCCGCTGGATGCCAATGAGATTCCAACAAGCGCCGCTTAGTGAAGTCGTCAACATGTTTCCCGACAAAGCTTCCAACGTCTAGTAAAAAGGCTGCAGCGGAGCCATCATTCCTTCCACTGTCACTCATGGTGTTCGATAGTTCGCATTCATGTTCAGCACTGTGACTGCGCTCATGTCGTGAACCATTGCCGTCAGCCACAGCACTTGCTGGCATGGCACACGCTATCTGAGGATTGGCGTCCGCGTCGCTGTCATCCGTGGGCAACGTAGAGGAACCCGATTGTGATATTGCCGGCGCCGCGACCTCCTCGCTGTCTTGAATTGAAGTTTGCAAGGCATGCTTGGGAGCGCGACTAAAGAAACTGTCAATCTTTTGAAGACTCGCTCGCTTCATTTTACTTCAGACTCCGTTCTCACCGCTTAGACGCGGAATTGGCCACGTGCCGTGAGTCGCGCGCGAGAAAGAAGGAAAGCGCTGTCATGGAGACAGAATAAAGAGTGAAGGCGGCATCTTGGTGAAAGCAAGCGCGTGACCGTTGTTGGCATGGGTCGGACGGTGGGACAGGGGGGGCAGGTGCCCCCTCCCCAGGGGCGGATACAGACCCTCGGTTTGGGGGGGGGCGGTTTCTTTGCCGGAGCGCGCAGTGGGGGAGGGGGAGAGGGAAATGCAATGCATAAACTGACGTTTTTTTTGGGGGGGGCGATCACCCAACCGCCCCCCCCTTGGATCCGCCACTGCGTTGACGACCAGTTATGGGTGAGGGACGATGAGCAGTTGACGTGCGAGTGACACAAAGAACTGGGCTCTGATTCATGGACAGCATTTTCTTTCTATGCTTAGCGATGTCTTGGTACAATATGTCATTACCTCTTTGCTCTTCCTTTATCGTTGCGTGCAGTGTACCAGCAGATATTTTAGCATTATTTTTTACACGCACAAAGGTTCAACCTGTAATCTGGTTCATACTATACAGTCATGTCTCGATTATCCGAACACCTCGGGAGTCATCCCTTTTCGTCCGGATAATGAATTTCCGCATAACCGAACCAAGCAAACTTCCGGGGAAACCCGAAAAATTTGTGAGACCTCCATAAAGCTCCAGAAAAGGAAACAAGGAAAAGATTGTTACTTCAAAAATGCATGCGAAATGAGCCGCCTGAAATTAGTAGGCCCACGTGTGACAGAATTCTGATCACAGCCAGGGCACCCGCTGCGTCACCCTGCTGTTCAAAGAAGGGTGATGTCTCAAAAAGTTGGTCCCGCGCACATGTTTTGTTTCTTTTTGCAAATGTCTTTGGTATAGGCCAAAAGACAGGCGATGCTTCCGGACAGCCTGGACATTGACATTCACACGTGGATTTCTTGCACCTGGCGGATACGGGGCACACCCCTTCCGCCTATCGTCTACCATCCCCACCGTGTGCCTTAGTGAGATGAGATACTTTTCCGGAATAGCGAATAAGAATGACCTAGGTCCTGGAAGATGGGTCCCCGTACTTGCCGTTCAGATACGAATAATGAATTCCGGATAACCGAGACAAAATCCAATGGTAGCAGGTTCGTTCCCGTTAATGTAGTCCGGATAACGACTTTTCCGGGTATCTGAACTCCGGATAAGTGAGACATTACTGTATTTGCTCCTGCGAAGAATACTTAAAGAGGAGAGAGGAGCTCACCGGGCGTCTCAACTCTCTTGTAGTGATATGGGTTGATGCAGACCTCGTCCCTCTTCAGGTTGAAGGCATACTCGCAGTTATCTGTCGCCCGCAGCTCGTGGTGGCTCTGGAGATCAGGCCAGCGCCACAAGCGGCAGTAAATGACGTGTGGGAGCCCCTTACGGTGCGACACTTGCAGCCGCCCGTCCAGCGATCTGTGCGAGCACAAGCTGCAAAATATTAGTGGGCATGCTGCTGCAGCCACATTCAGATGGAACAGGAAACAACACAAGGACAGGCAAACAACGGCACCAACGTACAGAAAATAAGGAGCAAAAAAGGTGACATAACACGTGAAATGCACCCACTCTCGTTGGAGATGCACAGTTTGCAATACCAGACACCAAAGGTGGGTTCTCTAGGTTGTCAAAGGAATACATAATGTGCAAGTACTTTTACAGCAAACGAGTACAGTCACTACTCAAAGAGCAGTTGCAAATGCAGTGAGCATACCAGCCCTCTCTCTGAGAGTGAACTTACAGAAACAGTGCAATGAAAACAGTATCATCGTAACTCTTTTGTCGTACGTAACTAAACCACTGACAGTGTATTGCGACGTAACGAGCGAAATAAACATACGACAGTACAGGATGAGATCGTCCCATACTGATGTGTGTTTCTTTCGCTCATTACGTCGCAATGCACTGTCAAAACAAACTAGACCAAATTTCTACGCTAAACCGCTTACGTGCGCAGAAGTTGTCGTAAAGTCAATGAGTTGTCTAGAATTTAACATTTCCATATCACACAAGCAGAGTTCTTAAAATCGTCCACATCCGTACCAAATCTCGAAGAGCGCACACCGATAACAAAAATAAATCTTCTCGTGGATGATCTCGCAGGAGCAGTTGTTTGCGGATCACCCCTTTCAAGCGAATAGGGTGTCATTTTTTTTTCTTCTTCTTTCTTTTCATTTTGACACCGGGCGCAGGAATGCCCCGCCGCGCGCGCGAACCAAAGGAGACGAGCGACAGACGGGTGGAGAGGGCACCCAACCCTCTCCTACTGTCGGGAACGGCTAGGCCTAACCAGCTTACAAGTGTGCCTCAAAATTAACCAAAACATTTTAAAACCTGCAACGTTTTACTGATGAACGTGCACGCTTCTCCAAGCATACTCATACGGCAACATCGCCCACGTCACGAAGGCATACGAACGAGCTGCATTCAAATTCGTCGTGGAAAAGACGCGTACAATAAATTGCCAGTGGAGATTCTTAAAAGCGGCGTTTCGTGCGCTAGCTTAGCTTGACTGTCACTATTCCTCATGCAACACATTCGCTATGTTTCAAGTGCAACGAACTGCTTTACAGATGGCAACGTATATCGTCGTCCAACACCTAATAAAAAGCCGCATATCTTCCGTCACCACGTACCGAAACCCTGAGGGGGAGAAGAGGACCCCGCTGCTATCTTCGCCCGCTGCACGAAAAACGACTACTAAGGACTCTTTCGGGTTTTGTCATGTGAAAATTCTGTTCAAGTTTATTAATAAACGTGTCCAGGAAGATACTGTACAAGGAATAGCAGATCTAACATACCGTTATCTTGGCAGTAGTCTCCTTTTAGCACATTGGGCTGGACTATGTAACGATTGCAAGTTCCCGCTAGCGAGTTAGGCTTGACTGCAACACAAAGCGGTGGGCAGCATGCAGCATCACGCAGCATGTGCTGAGCTTTTCACTCTCCCAAAACGGAGGAGAGTAATTGAACAATTTTTTTAGAGACTGTGCGTAGTACAACGTTAATTTGTTGCAAAAATAGTTTTCAAAACACTTTTTTTCTGTCAATGATCAGTAAGTCATGCCAATTTTAAACATACAGCGTTGATACCGCCGAGCAGAGCAATCGTGATGATGAACCCATGAACCGCGCAATCGAAAATACAAAATACGATTTTGATAATAAAACCACGGCATCCAAAAAAACGTATGTGATCGTATTGAGTCGCTTCGTTTGCCTGATGGTTTTCAGGGACAGGTATTTTATGCGGCAGAACGGTCCCGTGCACTGCGTAGTGCATAGTGGTGTTTGGATTCGACCCCTCAATATGAATATCTGAAAACATACAATGAACACATATCTACTGTTACGGTACAAGACGTGATCGACAGTGTTTCACTTTTCTTTCCTTCACAGCTCTTGAGAAGCGGGGCCGTGCTCGGGCTTTGCATTGTAACCCACACTGATATCATGTTTTTATTGCGGTGGTTCTGTGATAAACACCTGCTCCAAATCTAGGGCGCTGAGCGTTTTAGTCAAAGTATCATGTACAGAGGTTTCTAAAGTACGAACAAAAACAGGTAACGTTAACAGAACACCCGTCACATGTTGGGTCACACCGTATGAATGACATCTTTGTTTACGGTTTGCTCATACCATGCAACCATATCTTCTGGGGCAAATGGCAATAATGAAGGTGGCCCAAAATGATGGAAGTAGATGTTCTGAGGCTGGTATACACAAGAAAGTTTACACGAAAACTTAAGAAGCAAGGCGTAGAGCTACAAACCTGGGAATTGTGATGCACTTGGTGTGGACGTCCTGCGTAGTTATAGCTTTTTCCAGTTCATCCATACCACCAGATTTTTTCAGTTTTTTCACTAAACTTTTCACTGCTTTCTCGCTCCATTTGTCCTCGCCCTCCCCTTTTTTCCAACCTAACAGACGCTTCACCACCGGTGGAGTGAACGGCAGAATGGATATCATGCTGAATACCTGGCCTTGTTATTGGTCTGATATTAAAAGCATAATAAAAACGCTAATAATCGTATGAACAAACCTTATTTCGAAGCTACAACCCGACACAGACCATTGTTACGCATATACTACATGGGATGCCCCTTCCGAGTTATCCCTATCGAGTTATCAAGCATTTTCCCATTAACACGACGCATAACACCCCTTCTCAGTACTACTGCGCTCAAAGAAAGAGTTCCTCTTGTCTGAAAACAAAGGCGACAGATGCATTCCTCTAAAATTTATGACAAAGCATTGCCTATGCACGAAACTGCAATGTAACCTACTGGGTTAGCATTGATGATGAAGTGACATGCCGACGTGTACAACGACCGATCAACCGCTTAACCAACAGATAAGCTTTTGTCAAAATATAAACATGACAAACATCGCCCGCCCGTACTTCTTACAGACGTCGAATAAGGCCAAAATTACCAAGAAGATATATTTGAAATAATGTATAAGCTTTTATTGTGTCATAAAACATATTTTTGTAATCTTCTTGTTGGTTCTCTTGCAACCTTGCAACATTTTGCATACACTATCGTGCATTGGTGCATTCGTGTTGCGTTATTTTGTCCCGTGATGGCGCGTCACTGCTAAACTCTCAGAACCAGTGCTCACAACTTCACAACGTACACAATGAAGCAGACGACGACGCGTCTGCGTGACCGTCTATCCATCGCCTGTCTAGCGGTCCAAGTAGCATTTATTCTGATGCAGTGAGAAATATTAGAGCTTTTTCCATGGCCAATGAATACAAACCCAGGTAAATAACCAGGAGAAATAAGCAGTCCAGCTGTGCTATGCAGTATGCACGTGATATTAAAACCAACATCAACGTCCTCTGTTGGTGGTCTGGGCAGATATTTCGACGAGACATCGCAACTTCGAATGTTCGAATGCATTCTACTGATTCGGCTCTCCAGGTGCTAGACACATGGTTGATTTTTGTGACTCGGGATAGGTGTCAAAGAAAACGATGACATGGTCGAGACAGAGGATATGCCTCCAAAGCCTAACATTTTTTTTGTGATACTGGCTGTGTTGTCGTCGATTGGGACTCTTGGTGGCGTCGTTGTCTTCGTGTTGCTTTTCTTCTATCATGCAAATTACAATGCTGCTTTGTGGAGCTTGCTATCAGGTAACAAAATCCAGCTTTACGGTATCATGCTGTTGTGAACGATTTACAGAAACGTAACTTCGCTAAAAAAGTGTGTCGCGCAAGTGCTTTCCACTTGACATCGGATCCTTTAGGAATGCATGACGGTCGCCTTCTACGATATGATAAAATGAACGCTTTCGACGCTTTTGACAATTTAAACTAACGGAAATACTTGTATGTACACGTAATAAGCCATGAGTGTATGAAGTCTGGAGTCAGTTGTGTATAGAGGCATGGTCACATGAACGGGAACCGCCCTCTACGTGATGAGTCTGATGAGTTGTCATTACAAAAAAAAAAAAAAAAAAGAGAGAGATTAGCTTGTAGTACTTCTAAGAGGTTAACCGAATTCGTAACGACACAGGAAAATAACGTTTTAATCCCGCTCTTAAATCTCTACCAGGAATCTTCGCTGGAGGTATTTTCCATGTTCAAGTGCTACATCTTGTGCACAAACTTGAGCACTGGCATGACAAGAACACCTTAGGGGGCCTAAAGGTGCTTGGTGTCATCGTCACCAGCATAAGCTTTGTAGCATCAGGTGTATACATTGCACTGGGTGTTACAAGACAACAAGGTAAGCAAACTTACCGCAACTGTTATATTTGACAAAGAGGACTGGGCCAATTTTTAATGGACTAGTTCTCACGGCAATAGTATAGCTCCTAAGGGTGCGCAGAAATAACAGCCCAGGCTGTGTGCTTTGTGTGTGTGATCGCTTTGTATGGTAATCGAACCAGCTCACATGGTCTTCATAATTTTAACTGTTACTTGGAAGTTGGTACTGCTCAAGAACACGTCACAAAACAGAAGCACAAAGCATTATGCAAGAGTGTGAGCACGTAGTGTCCAATTTAGCTGAAGGTGAGGTCACATATTGCACAGTGAATGTTGTGGTTGTCAATAGACTTAAACATCAGACTTTTTTTTTTTTTTTTACATCCCAACAGCAAAGTGATCTATGCATTTCCTATTTTGAATCCCTTGTACAGGTGGAAGACACATCCTATAATTTTTGTGAACAGCAATAAGTGCATGCTTTAGAAGTGCTATAATGCTGGAAACTAATTTTATTGGCTTATGATTGCTTAGGTTTCAGTTTGGAAAATGGAAACTACTATTCAGCAAGTTTATTCAGTCTCTTGACACTCCTTTGGGCAGTCCTGTTGATTGGAGGAGCAAGCCATATACAGAAGAAACTGGGCAGAGATCAAGCACCACTGTTGCCTCGTTCATGAAGCACCCTATTTGGGCAACTGGCATGCACTTGCATGACACTTTGTTTTGTCTACTTACATCCACAGCCAAGTTTGTGTTTGCCAGCCAAGTGCCTATACATTAAAGCAACATGGGCTCTCAGAATCGACATAAGCAAATCATCATGTGTGTTGCAACAACACTGATGGTATCTGTCAGTGTGAAATGGATGTATTGTGTATTATTTCAGGTGCATTCCTTTACAACATTGTCACAAAACTGGTTATGAAATGGATGTGTATACAGTACACCCGGTAAAGTTGATTTGGATGCGTTCTACATATTTTTTTTTGCAAATAAATAATGTTTACTAGACTAAGCTCTCATTTGTTCCATGCAAGGCCACTGTAGAAAGGCATCAAGACTTGTGCCGTGCTTGCTATCATAATTATTGGCCGGTGATGTGTGTGTCGTAGTTATGCTTTGCGTGGTGTGTTGCACAGACTACCTTCCTGCTTCTTTGCTTGGCTATATATTTCAAAATATGCTTTATTTGCCATAAAGGATTTTGTGGTGCTACACATTGTGCTGCATCAGCTATGAACCATTTGGAGCCAAAATTGGTGAAATATGCTGCATGAATATTGTACAACACATCAGTAAACACCATAACATTGAATCAGAAATAGTGCTTTTGGTTTAGTGGAATGGTGATGAAAAATAGTGGAGCATACACTGCGTGCTATTGGTTATCAACATGTGCCTCGTACGACAACCTTTTCTATACGCTTTTTTTTTTTTTGTCCGGGAAGAACAAACAAAAACGGCACCATTAATAAAATGTCGAGGCTAGTCTTCTAGCCCCCTCAATTAAATACATTAACACTGATATACAGCAAAATATGCACTTCTTGGCAGTGCAGTAGGTGTAACATTTCAGAGCCTCATATTTCTTTTAGGCTTTTTTGCCTTGAATTCCGTGCTGCAGGCTTGCGTTTGTGTGACTGGACGGAGATCACCTCCTTTCTCTCTGGTACTTTCATCCGGTTCCGTAAAATAGTTCTTTGATGTCTCAATGACGGGGGGCACTGACAAAAAAAGTTAATTGAACTTTCAATTTCATTTCGTGAAATGCAAGAAAAAAGTAGCAGTGATGCGCATGTGATGTGTTGGCACAAGGCACATTTAAATGCTGGTGTCCTAGGGCCAGTGGCGTAGCCAAACCGTACCTTTGGTAGTGCATTTGGGAGAGAGAAACGAGGGTGCAATCCTCCTCCCCCATGTAAAGTTCCCATAGAACCCCTCCCGAAATATTTTTTCTCAAAATCGTACCTGATTCTTCACATAGCTGTCCTTCCCTATAAGCCCTCATGAATTTCCTGAATAGGTCCTCCCCGCTGCTGTTAAATGTGCTTTTCAATACGTTTCCAAGAGAGCCACGAAGCATCTGTATAGTACAAGCAAACACAGTGCATGTTTACAACACAAAGAAAGAGTGAAGACCCGATGTAGTCCAGAAAACAAGCAGCGTACTCCAGTATCCAGTGTCTGATCGAAGAACGTGCATTCATCAAAGTTTCGTTTCTCTGTAATTAGGGAATGGAACCGTCAATAACAGTCAAACATGCAAGATAGATATGCAACAACACACGTATCTGTGAATGCAATGTTGCAGTTGTGGTATCTCATTACAAGGCAGCTAGTCACAAAGCAAGCAATACTTGTCACTGAAATAGGCAGAAATTATACTCTGTGATAGCTTGGGTCCTGGCCCTCTCGGTTCAGTGTCTGTCGTGTGCAGAAGCTTGATTAGCTCGCACTGTGTCTTCTGGAGACCAGCTACCATCAACACCATTGGAAGTGTCACCATATTATAAAGCTGGAAAGACAAAGGTGAAATGGGTGTCTTATTTATTCAGGTTCACACGATTTATCTACCCACACAGTGTGCTGCAAAACATTTGACACGCAGACCCTGGCCTCTGTTTACAGTTTTTAGCACCCAAGTGTAACTATGTTACACAACAGGCAGAGCAAAGAGGTGAAAGTTATTTGACACTCTTGCCACTCTGTGTGCCAGTAAAGTGCTGCACAGATATCTCCTGTTGTAGATGTTTGTAGGTACAAACTGACTATGGCTATGCCAAAAACAAGCATGGCACAGGTACCAGTTTGTCTGGCCCTGCACAGACAAAAACTTTCATGCATAAGTTCTTAGCAGTTGGAGAGTTTCTTGGGCAGCTGAGAACAAATTTTTCAAACTGGACTGGCCATACTGTGCTAGATCGTTTCTGACCTATGGTATGATAGAAACAGGAACTTGATGCCAGACGAGACACTGTTGGGCTTGCATCAGGCCGCATTGGTGAGGCTTTTCCAGGAAACTTGCTGCGCTTGTTTTACATGGCACATCTAGGGCAATAACCTTTTTCCTAATCTGCACTTGAATCTTACCTCATCAGCACCCTGAACAATGAGGCAATACTTCCAAATGAATGGCACGCCGCTGACATCTGATGTAAGGTCAAGCACCAGCTTCTCACTGCCGTGTTCAGAGATTTTTAGAGGAATGCTGGTATTATCTCGTAGGGCAGAATTGGTGTGTAGATCCAAATGCTTCAGAAGAAATGAGGGAGTTACTTCGAGGCCTGGATTCAGTTCCTGCAAAATATTACTGCTGCAGGAGGAGCCTCACCATAGTAGTCACTATCCCAGCGCAAGTACGAATGTTGTGCCAGCCTCTGCTTATTGCTTTCTATCCAATAGTGTGTGCTCCAATATGAACTAAATAATATTTTTATGGACTTGCTTCGACAAGTAACAAAGTATTCGGGCATATTCAGCATATTGGGCAGGATCATTCACCCTCACATGTACCGCTTGCGACACGGTTGTCTGAAATCAGCACCCCGTGGTTTATCCCATTTCAAATCTCCAGGTGTTGAAAGATCATTTATTTTAAGTAAGAAACACGTGCAGCGTATGGTCCACTTTTAAATACAATATTGGAACAACATATTTGAGGGCAATCAAGGAAATATAGGCTGCAGAACTCCTGAGAGGCGATTTCAGACAACTGTGTCGCGAGCAGTACTTGGCAATATCTTGATTACAATATCTTCATGTTGAATTATGGACAGAACTACAATAATGGCGGCCCTGCTGTATTTTATATGTGTCTATCGGAGGCTTCAGAACCATTGAGCTTCACATCTCTCACATCACACGTTTTGTTCAGAGTATCTCGCACCATACTCTGTTGGTGAAGATCCTTCATGCGTTCCCAGGATATTGTCGGGATCGGACGGTTCCGGTATCACCTTACTGCTGTAATCTACAAAGAGACTGGGTGCTCCTTTAAAGTGGACGTGGCTTTGGTGAAATTGTTGAGAACCATCTCGCCTTTCACCGACATACATTCATCCTGTTCTGGAGGAATGTTTTCCGAATGGGACTGCACTGTCGCAATGATTTCTCCTTGTGAAATGCTGATTTGGTTCTGGGACCCGTCGTCCCCAGCGTACTTCTCAAATCTTCTGATTGGACTACAATCTTTCAGGCAGCGATTCAGAAATTATTTTTTGTTGCTATAGGAGTGGAAGCATATTTATTTTAACTAGTTCGATATGCTTCCAGCCCTGTAACTCATGCTTTAGGTGCTCTCTGACAGGTGATATTCACGATTTTATTGCGGAAAATGTACCGTGAAAGGCGAAAACATGCTAGTGTCTTTAGTCGAAAATACTCATTTTTCAGCCTTGTTGGTGTTAAATACGTGTGTCTGCGCTGCAATAAGATGCAAGGATTTGTGTGTACGTCTGACTACGTTCTCGTAAACTTAGTATTACATTGGTTCTAGCTTGCACTATACCAAGGCAAACACCGTAATTACCTTGCATCTTTCTTCCAGGTCCTCTGCGTTTAAGGATTCACTGTACACGCGCTTTAGATCCGTGAGGATAAGCCTCAGATAACCATTGCTCACGATACATTTACCTAGACCGTGAAAGTCTCCGCAACTATAACTGTGCCAAGCGACGTCAAATGATACATCAGATTCAGCCATCGAATGCCGCGGGTACCGTGATCATTGCCAACTTGACATGCACATGGTGATCCGTACAATAAGTTTATTGAAGGAAGAAGACCAACACTTCCAAACCAAAGAACCCTAACAACCCTAACATCACGTGGAACAACCGGACGTCGTCTGTCGCTTAGCAACGAGTTTATTTACTTACGAATTCACGAGACCATGGTTGCCAGCTGTCAACTACGGCAGCACGTACGGTAGCTACCACGCGTTATCATGACGGACCCAGAATTGCTATTAAAGGTAAGAAACTTCGTTAACTGCAATTTCGAGAGATAACGGTTCATATTGCCCACATTTCAGACAAAGATTCACTACTTTTGCCGGGAGAAGTATTACCATTCGATGCAGCGAGCCGCTGTGGAAGGAATTAAACGATATTCGGGGGACCCGTCCTACCGGCTTTACTTTGGAATATCTCTTATACTTGAAGGTAGGAAGGTTAAAGCCAAAATGAAATAGAAGAACACATACATCATTGGTGATGGAGTGCGCGCCAGGGCAATATACCAGTTTTCAGAACTATAATCACATGTCTGTAACAGCTCGAAGCTATAGCACTTCAAAGTGTCAAAATATGTATTCGCTCCTGTGAAGTAAATATCAATTAGAAGACCGTGCAAATGCGCGTTCCCAAGAGTTGATACGGCACTGTTGCCCCTGTGCACAAACGGTCAGGTCCGTGTAGCATAATTCTAGTAAGTCAACAGCAGACAGCAAGTCGAAGAGTGAAATACAGTACAATCAGTGGTGCCTGGGAGCCTGATAGATAGCAATAGAAACTTTCCTTAATCCTACTTTGTGATGGCTAAAATTGGTTTCTCAAAAAATATTCGAACTATTTAGTGACACATCTGGTGTGGACCTCGGGTGCCCGTGTTTTGAGCTTGAAAATGTGGATACGTGCGCAAAACGTCGACCCCTCAAGATGTGGAGGACACCCCCACCCACTCCTTCCTGCTGTCCTCTCTCCATCTGTCCACTCCTGTACGCCTCTCATAGCCGCAGTTACTCCGCGGCGCTAACACTGAATCATACAGAACATATGTGCGCAATATTCTAATGACATCATAATGCGCTAACTCATTGTATTCTGATGTAGCCTATTGTAACTTTGGAGCATTCACGCTTTGGTCACTTTATCTGCAGTGATATACAATTTATAGACAACCAGGTATGTCACGAAATGCACAGTGGATTCGACTCGTCTCAACAACAAACAAAACAAACAAGCTCACTCATTTTGAACATGAGCGTTCCGAAGGATAGGTCAGCACTTTTATAGAAATTCGCCCAACATCACCTCATGGTGAGCTTTAGTCACAGCCATGGACATCACATCAACATCATAATCCATCATTCGACATCAGCATCACAAGCCTTCCACTTCAAAGCCCATCATTGGAATTCAACTTCAAATCCCATTACTGCGCGTCATTGAACATCAACATCATAGATCGTCACTGCACAAGGGCCACATGGAAAATTTGTGATTTCAAGCAAACAGATTTTTTGTCATGGTAAAAATACAAAGCAGTATTTGAACGAAAATTTTTGGTACTTTTAGCGTCTGCTTTTCTCGGTACGCAATGCTAATCAATCGACTTAAACTTCAGCATCACGTCACATCATGGGTCATCACTCATCATCATACTATTCTCCGTAGATGTGATGGTGAATGACGTCCGTGATGGGCATCATGAGTGGATCTGGGGACCTATGCTTTGAAGGCCCTGGAATTGTCACGATGCTCTACAAATACTGTACATTATCTATGCAACAGTGTATAGTAGTTTTTATTATAGTATTTTATTGATTTATGTAATATGAACAGGCTGCCCGTGGCACATTGTGCAAATGTTATTTATAGGTCGAGTTCAAGAAGGCATACGGGAGCTTGACGCCGTCAAAGAAAGCAAAGATGTGTTGCTCGGAGGAATCCTGGCACTGATATTTGCGCACCGAAAGTGTGCGGTAGTAGGTAAGAAAATGGCTCGCGCAAGGCCCAGATATTGAAAGAGAGATCCAATCCTGGTTTATTTTCTCGTGTGTGACTCTTGGCAGACAAGGAAGCAGTAGCACACCTGGATTCACAGCTGAAAGAAGTGCGTAAACAAGCAGGAGACAAGGTAATGCCAGGAGAATAGAAATAAGGTCCAGCGAAATCACATAAAGAGTGCACACGTGTCTAAATTCAAGATGCTTTACTACGCTGGGCTGTTTCTAATGCTGACCAGCAAGTATGACAAAGCACGGGAGTACATTGATCGTATGCTAAGAGCAGCTCCTCCTACAAGAGAGGTGAGTGAACTTGTAATGCACGAAACGGTTGTAACCCAACTGCACACACCTGTTCACGCCTGGGAAAGAAATCGACGTGACTGTAATCTCTTTAATGATTCGCCTTCTCAACGTTATCTTCCCCTTCCGAGACAGAGAAAAGTGTGAAATGTGCTGAACCCCCCCCCCCCCCCAAGGAAAAAAAAAACGATGTCCAGTATAGTTCGAAAACTAAATAATGTCATTGTTAGAATTAATTTTGTGTCTCAACCATTTTCATCTTGTCTATATTTCGTGTTACTGACTCCAGTAGCATTCATAAATCTATCAATCTTCTTCAATCTACGTTGATACTTTTCGCCTTTGTATTTTCATTTATTAAATTTTAAGCAGTTTTAAACTTTAGGGGGTTACGTAACACCAGCACTTTATTCTAAGCTGCTTCTGCTTTTTTTTTTTTAACATCTGCCGAAGTGATTCTGCACAAGGAATCTTGTATTTTTCTCCGGATATTTTTAGCTTAGTAATGCTCACAGGACGGTTCGATTTAACGTTGTCTGGTGCAAACGAAATGTCTGGTGCAAAATGCGTCACTAAGCCCCATTTCTCACTCTTTTCTTCTATCAGGGATTGATGTTAAAAGGCTGGAATGAAATCCTGAGTAAGAAGGAGAAACGTACTGGAATACAGTACTTCGAGTCGGCAGGAACGTAAGTGATGTTCGAGAGTGACGGAAATTATTTCACTATGATAGGTATGTCTGACAGAGAGCGTATGATGACAGGTACGAAGCTCCTCATTATATCTCTATAAAATATTGTTTAATTATACAGGGTGTTCTTTTTGTTCGTCACAGATTTTTAATGGAAAAGATATGACGACAGCACAGATGCAGGTTTTTGCAGGTCGGTTGTACGGCTAGGCGGACATTCTGTCAGCTAGAGTATTTCACTTCTAGATCACTGGTAGCCTAAAATTCGTTAATTAACTTTTTAATTTTGGGTTTTGGGAAAATGTGAGATAGTAGAATTGGAGTCAGTCATTATATCAGAAGCCAGTCTAATTTTAGAACTTTAGAAATTTTAGAATTTTAAATTTAGGTGCAACCTTTGCAAGCTTGCTGTAAAAAGTATAAAAGAAAGCATACGCAAGTGCGGTACTCACGAAGAAAAGCTAAAAGAATTGGAATAACGCTCACATGCCTGCTTCTGCACATAGTCTTATGCCTTATAGTCTTATGACCGCTGAGGACGGAAAGTAGTCGTTCGGAGTTTAAAGCGATTGAGATCTACAAAGTTACACAACCGATTCACACGATTTCGATGTTCATGACGCCCGCTACATACACTTTTGACTGGTTTCGATATCGGACGACTCACACAAAAAGTTCGCTTTCCCACCGCTACGTGGCCGCACAAAGCGCCACCTTTAGTCTGTGCACGAGGTGTACACGGTCCAACGGGTCGATCGACCAGTCGGTGCGCGGTCGAGCGGCAAGGAACCGATCGGAGCATCGCCAGAAAGAGTTTTCGGGAACCGGAGTGGAACATCTGCTACCATACCTGTTGCGTCACTTCTCGCGAACAATAAGAAAAACATTTTTCCGAGGCGCTATGAAGATTATTTCACAGAACAGTAATAAAAGCACTCCCGTACGTATATTCGACTGATTAGACGTTGTATAATTTACGAAATTGAATATTTGAACAGTTCTGAGGCACCGCAGCATCCCCACATTGAATGGCATCCAAAATGGTGGCAGCGCTATTTTTCGGATATTTTCAACGGCGAGTTTCTGACCTCTAATCTGAACGACGATGAAATATTAATACACCGCGACGCCTTCGAGGAACGGAACTTTGTGAGGAATCATAACGCCATCCGCGGAGTACTCGACTGTTCAGTATAGTCTATACTATATACTGTATAGATGGAATACATCGCGTCGGGGTCGGCCATGTTTCAGCTTCGTTCGACAGCCCCCGAAAGAGAACGATCGGAAGCCAACCGATCGTCACATTGAAGCGGTCAGGAGGATCGCCATGCGGGAAGGATAATGCCCACGATGTCAAGCGCATGCGCGTCAATCCCGTCTCTCCCAACTTATCGCATCGAGCTGGTCAACCGGTTCCTCAAAACTCTGATACAATACGTTATCTATCCAATGTTCTACACTCTTAAACATAAGGTTGTCGTAGTTACTACCTTTAAGGTTGTAAGTGTTTGGCACAGATTTTGGGAAGTACACAGATGGGGAAGTAGAAGATATACGCATATACCTTCTACTTCCCCATCGTGTAGCTTTGAGTTGGCAGTAAGCTATGCCAAGTTTGCAGATTTATCCGAAAAAATCCGAAAAACATACACCGGTAAAATTCAGATTTATCCGGAAAACCCCGTGTTGTGGTTTTATTTGGTTTGCGGACTAAGAGTTGATGAGGAAAACGACGTGAGCTTCTTCGTCTTTGTGTACGCTTGCTTACGGTTCAATTTGTTTTTGTTTTTTACTGTTGGACGATGTTCTACGGAGTCCATTAAAGCTAGTCTTATAGAGCAGTGCTGCCAGTCATTCTTTTTCTGAGTGGAACCTTAGGTTTTCACAACACATCTGGTGCCGAAACCCGGGAGACTGACGGCACTGCATTCTAGACTTCAGTTTTCGTTTAGAAGACAGTCAGCATGGAACGTCTGAAGCATAAGAGGGCTGCACGGCGTGCACAAGTAACCAAGCTGGTGAAGGAGGTCGTCGAACTACGCAGCGACCAAACAGTTAGTACAACTTCGCTTAAAGGATTACTGGCCAGACTGTTAGCCAACGAAGGCGACCTGAAGAAAATAAACGAGGAGATTGAACCTCTGATCAAGGAAGATGATTTCGCTGCCGAATATCAAGCAGTTATCGACTACGAGGAACAATCGGCGAATGCCATTGGAGAAGTCCAGGCCCGATTGGATGAACTTCAGCTGACGGAGAGGCCCTCTACAGCCGCCACGCCACTTCAAGCTGCGCCTTCTACTACAGCGAGCCAGCCCAGCCATGGTGGCATAAAGTTGCCGAAGCTACAACTTGACACTTTCACAGGCGAGTTGACAAAGTGGTTGACTTTCTGGGAACAGTTCCGAACAGCTGTTCACGAGAATGGAAGGCTGTCGAAAATAGAGAAATTTCAGTACTTGAGGACACTATTGAAAGGAGATGCTGCATCGGTGATTCGAGGTCTGCAAGCCACCGAGTCGTGTTACGACGACGCAGTGGACACCCTGAAGCAGCGTTTCGGAGATACCGCACGAATCGAGAGGGAATACCTGACCAGGCTGAGGAAGCTACCCTTGGTGAAGTCGACGTGTGATCTATCGGGGCTTCGAGTTCTCTATGACCACGTTCAGGCGAACATGAGAGGACTTAGTGCGTTAGGCGTGCCAATTACAAGCTATGCCTCCATGATGGTTGACATCCTTTTGTCATCACTACCCACAGATATGGTTGTGGAATACCAACGGATGGCAAAATACGGCACAAAAATGCTTGAAGACAACGGAGTCGATCAAGACGGATCAGCACTGGATCGCTCTGAATCTAACACAAGGATCGAGGCAAAGGAGCAGATGGAGCTCGCAAGGGTGCTGCGTTTCATTCGTGTGGAAATAGAAAGCTGAGAGCTCTCTGGACTCAAAGCCCGGTATGATTCTCAAACTGGTCCACGCAACCCGATAGGATCGAGAAACCGAAAGGTACCAACTGGAGCGGTTCTTCATGCAGCGGTGGGAGTCGATACCAAGTGTGTCTTCTGCGGAGCTGGCGACCACGAGACGGCAACGTGTCCAGCGGATTTTCCAATGCCGGAAAAGTTGGAGAAACTGACACGTCAAATGCGTTGTTTCCGCTGCACAAAGAGAGGACATCGCTCTAAAGACTGCCGTATGAAAAAGCCGTGCACCCATTGCGGGCGACGACACGCACCGTCAGTCTGTGGCACTTCGAAGGAAACTACGCCCAAGACGACAGTCAACGAGGTGGTGACCACGACAAACGTCACGGCAGCGAACGGCGTGCCAAAGCAACAAAATACGGAAGTGCTACTTCAGACATTCCGAGCTTGGGCGTCATCAGATAAGGAGGGTGCACTAGTCCGAGGCATTATCGACGGTGGAAGTCAGAGGACTTTCATACGCGACGACATAGCCAGGAAATTGAAGCTAAGAGTTATTAGGGAAACTACACTGCAGCTCAACACCTTTGCCAACGAAACCGCGTCGAAACGCGTACGCAGATGCAAAGTAGTCGAGGTTCGACTCAGGAGTCAGTATCACCCGAAAGAATATGTCGTTCAAGCCACCACAATTGACTTCATCTGCGAAGACTCCCGTGAACGACGACTTCGTGGAGGCTATTCGCCACACTGGAAGTTTTATCGCTGACGACATGCTAGTTCCGGGTGTGAAACATGAAGGTGGTATTGGACTGCTAATTGGCTGCGACGAGTTGTGGAAGTTGCTGACCGGTGATGTCAGAAGATGCGAGAACAACGAGAAATTAGTTGCCATCGAAACCGTTTTCGGATGGACCTTTCAAGGGCCGTCTTCAGTATCAGGCTACTGCGCCGAGCGGTCGACGACAGCAGTCTGCGTGTTGAGAGCTGGAGTTGGAACGCTGACAGAAGACGACATTCTGACGAAGTTTTGGGAGTTAGAAAGTCTAGGCATCACGGGCGACGCCTCCAGCAAGAGAGATCACGACACGGCGGTTTTGGAGGAATTTGAGCGCAACATTCGGATGACGGACGGCCGCTATGAAGTAGCTTTGCCCTGGAAGGCACACATGTCAGCCCTAGAGAACAACTATGAGATAGCGAAGGACAGACTATGGAGCCTAGTCAGACGGCTAGATAGAGACGGCTTCAGGGCGCAGTACGACGAAGCGATCAGAAGCTACATCAATAAGGGGCATGCAGAAAAGGTGACTGAAGACGATAATAGCTTCAACACTCGGTACTACATGCCTCACAGGGCCGTAATAAGAAACACTTCAGAAACTACGAAAGTCCGGATAGTTTTTGATGCGTCGTCCCATAGCAAAGGGATGACGTCTCTGAATGATCATCTGGAGAAAGGGCCGAAGTTGAACGCCGACCTGGTAGGCGTTCTATTGCGGTTTAGAAGACACAAGATTGCGTTAACGGCAGACATCGAAAAGGCCTTTCTACAGGTAGAAATTCGTAAGAACGACAGGGATGCACTGAGGTTTTTGTGGTTTTCCGAAACTCCAAGACCGAATGAACAATGCCCAGACGTGGAATGCTGGAGGATGAAGCGAGTGCCATTCGGGACCACAGCAAGCCCCTTTCTTTTGGGTGCTACACTGCAGCACCACTTCAAAGGCCTTTTGACATCTGACAGGGAGCTGGCCAGCTTACTATTGGAGTCGTTCTACGTGGACGACCTCCTTACTGGTGCCCCCGCAGTGAAAGAAGCCCTGGAGATCGTCCAGAAATCTCAGGACGTGCTGAGACAAGCGGGCATGAATTTGACAAAATGGACATCTAACGCCGAAGATTTACAATCAATGTTCGATCGTAAGAGCGGTACCTTAATCACCGAAAAGGAAAAGCCGTTTGCAGAACCGGCTCAAAGTAAGGTTCTGGGAGTGGTGTGGACCCGAAGCGATGATCAACTGAGGTTTTCCGCAAATCAACTGCTAAATGTCATCGCTGGCATGCAAGAAACTAAGAGGTCCGTGCTGCAGGCCTCGGCAAGAGTCTTCGACCCGCTAGGCTTTCTTTCACCGTATACCATTCGCGTCAAGCTCCTGTTTCAGGAGCTGTGGAAGACAAGGTTGGATTGGGACGACCCACTCCCGAGCGATCTGGCAAACTCTTGGCGCTTATGGTGTTCCGAACTGCCCAAGCTGTGTAACGCCGCTGTGGACCGGTGCGTGCTGCCGAAGACAGGTACACGATACTGCTGCGAGCTTCACATATTCACGGACGCATCGCCACACGCGTATGGAGCATGTGCATATTTGAGAACTGTGAGCGACACGGAAGAAACTAAGGTGCGGCTGGTCTTCGCTAAGTCACGTGTCGCCCCGCTTAAACAGCTCACCCTTCCACGCCTTGAGTTGATGGGAGCTTTGATAGGTGTACGCATTTCTAAACTGCTACAGTCGTCGTTGCAAGTGGCCAAGTGTAACATCAACTTCTGGACTGACTCCACGGTCACGCTGAACTGGATCAGAGGTGACGCGAACAGATGGAAGCCTTTCGTTCGCAACAGAGTTATTGAAATTCAAGAAGGCTGCAACAAGTCTCAGTGGAGGCACTGTCCAGGGAGCGCCAATCCGGCAGACTTGCTAACGAGAGGATTGCCCGTCACAGCATTAATGGGGGACAAACAGTGGTTCGAGGGTCCGCCATGGCTTTCTAAAAGTGAGGAATTTTGGCCAATATCTACTGAAAATGGCTGTGGTGACCTCAGCCACATCGAAGAAGAAAGGAAACGTGGAGCTATACTGACGACGTACGTTCAAGCAACTGTTCCTGCACTGCTTGACCTCGGAAAGTACAGCGATTATCAACGCATAATACGGATCACAGCGTGGATACTGAGATTCATAGAGAACAGCCGTGCGACGTCGAAGGTTACGGGCCCGCTGACAGCTATGGAAGTTGAGAAGGCTGAGATGTTCTGGATTCGGCGGGCGCAAAATGAATCATATCCGGAGGAGTTCCTCGCTCTGCGACAGAGAAGAGAGATCGCACAGGGATCAAAGATTGCACGATTACGACCGTACCTAGACGAAAAGGGTGTGATGCGTCTATCGGGAAGACTTCAGTACTCGGATAGCCCCGAAGAGGTGAAGCATCCTATACTGATGGCCAAAGAGCACCCACTATCAGCACTACTGGTCGACAGCGTCCATCGACGCGCCCTACACAGCGGAGTCCAGACAACATTGACGATACTGAGAGAGCGATGGTGGATAACTCAAGCGAGGCAGCTAGTCAAATCTACCCTCTACCGCTGCAAGGTATGCAGGAGACTCCGTGCGACTAAGGCAACAGCCCCTATAGCTTCATTGCCCGTTGAGCGCCTCAACCCAACTCACCCTTTCGACACCACCGGCATCAACTTTGCTGGGCCTCTGTATCTCAAGACTTGTTCGGGTTCGGCGAGAGCGTACATTGCGCTGTTCACTTGCGCCACAACAAGAGCTGTGCACCTCGAACTAGTTACAGACTTGACAACCAAGTCTTTTGTCATGGCCTTTCGGAGATTTATTTCAAGACGCGGGGCACCTTCTACAATTTACAGTGATAACGCGCTCACTTTCAAGAAGGCGGCCCAGGACATCAAAAAATTGTGGACTGTTGTTAGAAGTACGGATGCACAAGACTTCGCCGCAAAGAATCGCATCAGCTGGAAATTCATTGTCGAAAGAGCTGCCTGGTGGGGCGGTATGTGGGAAAGGTTGGTGCGATCGGTGAAAACTTGCTTGAGAAGAGTACTCGGACGTCAATGTTTGACATCCGAAGAAATGACTACATTACTTCACGAAGTGGAAGCAGTGGTCAATTCACGACCACTTACCTATCTACACTCTACGCCTGACGAGCCGAGCGCTTTAACGCCTGCACATCTACTGATCGGGAGAAACTTGTCAGCGCTTCCTGAAGTCTCTGCCACAACTGTGGTCCCTCGATCAAATTCTACGGTAGTCAGTAGAAGATGGATACATCGACAGAAGTTGGCTGACCAATTTTGGAAGAGATGGAAGCATGAGTATCTCCTGGAATTGCGGTCAGCTCATCAGTCGGACCCCAAAAGCAACACAACAAGACTGTCTCAAGGAGATGTTGTGCTAGTACAAGAGGATAAAGTTCCGCGGCACACGTGGAGACTGGCCCGGATAACCCAACTTTTCAGAGGACGAGACGACCTAGTGCGGTCTTGCGAACTGCGACTTGTATCTGGAAGGCTGACTCGACGACCCGTCCAGCTACTGTACCCGTTAGAAACAACAGGAAAATGAGCGACGAACTTTGGCTCATTTTGGGGGGGAGGATGTTGTGGTTTTATTTGGTTTGCGGACTAAGAGTTGATGAGGAAAACGACGTGAGCTTCTTCGTCTTTGTGTACGCTTGCTTACGGTTCAATTTGTTTGTTTTTTACTGTTGGACGATGTTCTACGGAGTCCATTAAAGCTAGTCTTATAGAGCAGTGCTGCCAGTCATTCTTTTTCTGAGTGGAACCTTAGGTTTTCACAACACCCCGGTCGGTTTTCGGGAGTTCCAGTAACCGACAGCTCAGTAAAAGTATCCATGCTCTGATGACCGGTTAACGGGGTTGGTCTCCTTTTGCGTCGGGGTTGCACCGCAAGGTATGCACGTTCTATGCGTACTTTCTACTTCCCCTTCGTGTCGCTTTGAGTTGGCGGTACGTACAGACTATGCCAAGTTTTCGGATTTATCCGAAATATCCTAAAAAAACATACGTCCGTAAAATTTAAAGCAATTCAGATTTATCAGGAACACTCCGGTCGGTTGTTGGGAGTAGAGTCACTAAATAAGCTCTAGTTGGGAGTTCCAGTAACCGACAGCTCAGCAAAAGTATCCATGCCCCATTGAACGGTTAACGGGGTTCGTTTCTTTTTGCGTCCAGACTGCGTCGCCTCGGCAAGAAAAGGTAGCTCTCTTGGTCCAAATCCAATGTGCAGCAGTTCTTCACTTAACAATTTCAGAAGCATCCATGCAATCATTGCCTAGAGGCACCTCGACATTGGAGTCACTGAATAGGGCACTCCATTTGGTGACTCTACTCGACAGAAGGGCATTGTGAGGCCATTTCGGCCATTTCCCAGGTCTACTTGGAAAAAGTACAGGCCCTAGCGCTCTCCTTTTTCTGCGAATCATGCTTCACCTCCTCCTCGAAGTGGACAAGGAAAGATGACATACAAAATGTCTTCTTGAGAGGGCAGCTAGTTGTTGCAACCAGTGCGGCGCATGCAGTAAGATGGTACGCAAGTGAAAGCTGCCTCGCGACTATGTCAAGGAATATGCGGATTTCTAGATGTTCACGTCGCCAGGTGATCGCGATACAGATGTTGTTGTCTATACAATCCCTGTCGCGTAACAGTAAACGTTTCTGTAAGGCAGCTTCTCACTCTTTTTGTGAGTGTGTCGTTTCACAGTCGTCGATTGTTGTCCCAATTTCGGATATTAACTGGGTTGAAAAGAAAAAAAAAAAAAAGGTAAACTCCGAATTCTCGCAGACAAATAAACTCCGAAAAACAATCTTCCGAATATGCAGGGAAGTAAACTCCAAAATCCCGGAACTCTACTTATATGTAACATTAATTTCAGCGCGCACCCTGAAGCGCTGTTCGGGAAAGCGAAATGCCTGGAACAGAGTGGCGATTTTGCAAAAGCCCTCGAAGTGATCAATCAGGCTGTGGTGCTGTACAATGGCTTCGTTCCAGCCTTACTACAGAAGGCAAAGTTGCACCTGGCGATGTCAGACTGGGACCAGATGGTGGACTCATGCAACAGGTTTGCAAACCCTTCCTTTTTGGTATCCATTTTGTGCGATAACAAATGAACTGGGTACAGCTGTGTTGTGTTGTTTTTTAGTGTGTACTTTGTGTAGGAAAGGTCGCCCCTGAGGACTTTTCTTTTTTCTTCTTCTCTTTCTCTCTTATTGTTGGCCGTAAGTGCACTGTTTGCTACATTATTGTGCACTTGTAAACACAAGCTTTCCCGATACATCGGGAATCGTGGGCAGCAGACCAAGCGTCCGTGAGATCGATAGGGGACACTTCCCAAGAAGAGAGATAGGAAAGACTTAATGAGCCGCTCAAGTTGCATCCTTGTTTCGTTACGCACTAGTAACGCGGTCAACGGGTACAACGAACATTCCATCAGGAACAGCCTTGAGGAGTACTCACAGCTCACGCCTGTGTTTCTTCTCGTGGTGGGATGGGTCAACACCACCTACCCAAGCAGCACAATGTACTGAAAGTCGGGTGCAATAGGGGTGGACGGTATGTGTCTTATCAATGTTCTTTAGTTTCAAGAGTCTGTTCAAGGTCTTCCACCTACCCGTCCACCCCTATTGCACTCGACTTTCAGTACATCGTGCTGCTTGGGTAGATACAGAAAGCTTGCTTACTCGTCGCCATGACGTAACAATCAAGAGTCAGCCAATTAGGATCGTGTTTTCAATGGCCGTAGCCAATCACGAACGTGCTTTCAGCGGTCGTAACCATGAAGACGAGCCACCGTCAGCTTCATGGGCAGCCACTGTCGCCTGCGAGTAGTAAACGTCCCCAGTACTAAATACGAAAATAAAATAAAGCGCAACATGGTCTCATATTTTTTCCTCAATACTGATTTTTTGGAAAGCGTGTTGCACTTTTAGTCTACAGTTTAGTATGAATTTTCGAAGTTAGCTGCAATCATTTGCCAGTTTCGCAGAACGGCGAATCGCGGTAGCAGACGAATTCTGACTTTATATGTCAATTAGCGAAGGAGAGAGAGGAGGCACTAAGCAGGCCTTGTGTATCTAGGTGGCGTTGGTCAGGTGCGGATCGGGTTAAAAAAAAAGAAAAAGTGCGGGGTGCGGGTCGGATGCGGGTCAAACAATTCCGACCCTCAAAGCACTCTACTTATAATGTGCATTGAGCACTTCGATCAGCAGGTCATCACTGCGTCTACTACTGAGGAAGACAAACCTTCTAATGGACGCGATGATGGTAGAAACATGAAACGTTGTGCTGTGGACGTCCCTTTAAATATGCCGTGGTGCTTCACTTTCGTGTGGGTCGTACATCCCACTGTTGTCGCGAGATCATGAGACCGGAATTATTATTATTGTTTCCTGCAGCGATAACTGTACCAGGTAAGTCTTGCGACGTTCACGGTGATTATGGCGAGCGTAGCAGAAACAAAATGACATCACAACATCACATGGTACAGTGGATGCCACCAATCACATCACACCACCTGCAGCACCGCTATTGAATCGTGAATCGTAGCTCAAGGAGAGGGAAATAACCAGTAGCTGCGCGCTTGTCGCCATTGTACCAGACTCTTCCCAATGGGGCGGCGCAACGCAAAGTGCGCACGCCATCTGAAGAGCTAGAGTGTGGAAAGCGCAGCACGCCGCTCCTGCTCGTGAGTGTCGTCGTACACAAAGTGACGCAAAACGAGAAGCCGCACGTGTCGCGAAGAGGAGAAGGCGAGAAGACTCTGTAGCGAGACAGGGCGATATAGAGAGATAGAGACACAAACGGCTCGAGGCGTGTATACGTAAACCGAGTGCGCATCCGTCGATGCGTCCGGTGGCCCACGTGGAGTTTGCGGACAAGTCTCTCAGTAACGGGTTCGGATACGCGTACGACGTAATAGACTGTGGTTTCGGACCGACGTGGCACCTGCACGCGCGCAACATCACGAACTGTTGGGCAACGAGTTCCTTGGCGAACGGCAAGAACATTCCGACGGAGTTGCAGTGCATCGTAATCCCGACGTATTTTACTGGCCATAAAGGTCTGTCGTCGCTCTTTGAATAAAGCAAGTGTGAAAACAGTTGTCTATGTGTGTGCGTAGTGAACACTACCGTGAAAACAATGCTTCCCACCGCTCGAAGATGATACAGCTGTCACTTCTTCGCACATGGGGGGCGAAAAGGCGTATTTTATGTGATCAAACAGCTAGCATCCCTCGACCTACACTGCATCCTGGACACCGCAAACAAAGCGGTTGACTCGATGGCCTTCCTGTTAATTCTAGCACTGAGCATTAAACTCCAAGAACATAGCCAATGTGTTTCACTCTCTCTCTCTCACTAGGGCTATAACACACGACCCTGCCTGTATCGAAGCTCAGATTTATGTCATTCTTCATCTCATCTGCAAAAGCGGTGACTACAAGGAGGTAAAGAAAAACATAGTGCTGCCCTTGGTCTGTTAATGCTTCACATAAATTATTATTAACTATTATTTTCATCCATCCTGCGCATCTAGGCTTCCACTAAACTACACGAGATCACCTTGAACTTGGGCAAAGCTGAACCGAAAAATGCTGTTCTGCATCACGAAACGGCGCAGTTACTCTCTCGAATCGTAAGCATTTCCCTCTTCTGCCGCTCGTTTATTTTTATTTTTTATTTATCATATGGTTTTGATCCATGTTTTCCCGCTGGGTATCTCACTTGCAGAGCTCGAGACAAGGGTTCATACTGGAACACACGTTTGCAATAGCTGAAAGAGCTATGTCCTTAGACCCAAGCAACCCTGAATATGTGGCAGAAATAGGTTATCAGTGTATCATGCAAGGCAAAATAAAAGAAGCAGCGAAACAATACAGGGCGTCCCTAAAGATGGACGACGCCAGCGTTGGAGCTCTCACTGGTAATAGAGCTGGCTCATGTTTGCATAGTGTCTTGTTACGTTCTGCAAGGCAGGATCTTTCAGCGTCTGTGCTGGAAAAAAATTCATTAAATAAAGGTGGCACGCGTAATAACGCTGCGAATAAGATCCATAACTTGTAAATGTGCGTGGAAAAGCATAATAGTAATATCCTTCTCTTAATTTACGTTTAGGCAGGAATGGTTCATAGTCGTTTGCCCTCCTTTTTTTCTCGTCTTCTCTGCGTCTTTTACTGCTGTATTTTTTTTTTTTTTTCAGAAATGGTAGCTTGTAACAACAGGACCAGAAATATCCCTCAGCGCGGCAGTGTAATTTCGCTCACTAGCGTCACTGAAATAGTATGTCTGACAGGTGCGCTTGACTGACTCCAAAGTCCAAACAACTCTCCTGCGAGCCCATTTGGTCCAAATCGACGTATCTCCAGATTTATACGAATTTTGTCGTGAGAGCCAACAACGGGCCGTCACTCACAAGGAGGAGGCAGCAGGAGAATCTCCTGGTCAGCTCGAGTGACTTTTCCGTGACGTTCCGTCAGGTTCGTCACGTCACGTGTGAGCGATCCTCTGCCACTCCTCTTGCTGAGGTATATTCTCCGCAGCAGAACGCGGCAGAAACGCCCCCGTGTCGTCACAGTGTCGTCACACTGACGTCGCGCATGTGTATCCGCAGAATATTTGCATGTATCTGCCGTCACCCGCACGTAATACCCGACGATATGAATTGTGTGCCGCGTGTGTAGCCCACGTGTTGTAACCGTATCGACACCGCAGGCATCATCTGGTGTCAGCTACTGGAAGGTCAGTGTGATGTTGCCAACCAGCAGCTGGAGCTCCTGAAGGAGATACACAGTACCGCAGGAATGTCAGCCGTAAGTATTCCCGGTGACGTGCCCGCACATTAGTAACGTTCCTTGTCACTGTAGTAAAGCAATCCATTAGTCGATTCCAAAGTGAGAAATTTGTTTGCCTTGGCAACTAGGAATTGATGTACCTATGCGCATTATCAGCGCAAAAGATGCTTTCTGATCCAGAAGACATCAACAACTACCTGAATCACTGCATCGACAACCACTTCAGCAAACTAGATGTAAGGAATTTCTCCTCAGAGTGTGACAATTTTTAAAGTGTGTGCTTTTTAAACCAGGAGCTTCCTTTAGGATCGCAGTACTTTCTCGTACTGAATCCGGACTTCGTCTACCGGGTCGTAAGCCTTTACCTGCAAAACGTCCCTGATAAAGTAAGTGCGGTACAACATACCGGACAGTTTAGGTGAACTCTATCTGAAGCATTCTCACTTGATGGCATCATGACAGCCAGATTTCATGGGTCGTTATGTGCAGCATTGTAGTGTGAATGTGTGGCGCCGTGTAGACTACCAGTGGGAGGGCATGTGTGAAAGCGTCAATAGAATGGGCATATGTAACATAAATATCCATATATAAATCTACCACACTGCTGTACATGGTCCTAATTTTAATTTTTTGTTCCTTCTCCTGACGACCGCAGCCTGTTGAGACAGGGCAAACTGTTCCGGAGTTGCTGAAGAAAACACAAAACGTTCTACAGCCTGTCATTCGGTCCTGTCCTGCTTCCGCTGAGGCTATGTGTCTTATGGGGAAACTCAAGTACCTGTCGAGTAAGAAACAAAAGTATGGTCAAAATGACAGTGTCGTTTGTGTCCTGGCTTTGTATGTATACCGACGGATCTAAACACAGGACAGCGCGTTATAAGATACGATTGTTAATGCAATAGTGTTGCACATTTTTACCTGATACAGATGCAGTGCACTGGAGAACAAGCAAGATGTATTGGCAGTGATTCATTACTTCCTGTAATATAGATGATCTAGCTACTGCCCAAGGAATGTTGGAGAAGTGTTCTCAGCAAGATTCAAGCTTCATCGACGCCCAGCTTCTGCTTGCGAAAATACATCTTCACCAAGGAAATGTTCAGGGCGCAAACCAGACACTAGAGATGGCGCTGAGCTACAACTTCGAGGTACACAGAAAATACAAAAATAACAGCTAGCAAAAGACGATTTTTGAGTACTGCGTGAAACATATGCTCTCTGTTTACCCCTACCGTTATTGTAGGTTCGAGAGAGCCCCGTTTTTCACCTGATTAAAGCACAAATTCTAAAGAAGCAAAAAGACTACAAAGAAGCAGTGCAGACATTAAATGTTGCCATGTCGCTTGCTGGAATCAACTCTTCCAGTAAGTGCGTGAAACGACGACATAATGACACTGACAGACGTGAAACCCACAATAGGTACGTCGCAAAAGAAGCCAAAGTACGAATTAAACACGAGTGACAAAGTGTCCCTCCTTCTGGAGCTAGCGGACACCTATCACAAGTTAGATCAACAGGTATGGATCTCCTGACGTTTATAGCCGGTAACCTCTGGGTCTACAAGTGAAATTCACCCTCAACAAATGGTTGTCTATGACTATATGGTCATTTTTCTCTGAGGTATAATTATATATCCTGCGCCTGTGTGGTATTTACAGCACGATGCAGCTAAGGTTATCAGAGACGCAATAAGTAAGTTCCAAGGAACCGCCGAAGAGATCAGAATCACCATTGCTAGTGCCGATCTGGAATTTGCGAGGGGCGACACGGAGCAGGCGTTATCACTGCTGCGAAATATTTCTCCAAACCAGCCCTACTTCAAGCAGGCCCGTGAGAAAATGGCCGATATATATCTCAAGTATCGCAGGGATCCCCGCCTTTATGCTAGCTGTTACAGGTGAGAAATTCGTTGACTTGGAGAATGTATCCTCCATTGACAGCTCGTACCAGTTCACAAGGATTTTTTTTATCAAACTTCTCTCGTAGGGAGGTGGTGGAAAAGTTCCCCGTCCCTCAGTCCTACCTCATGCTTGGTGACGCCTACATGAAGATACAGGAAGTGAGTCTATTTGGATACGTCCATTATTTGATAGAATATGCGCCAGGTATTCGCATTGTCGGACGTCAGTAGTGGCTCCTTTCGCCGTGTACGCATTATAGCGCACTCCAGTTTATTGAGGAAAGAAGAACTATTTTTCAACGTGTCGTACTTGTGAGATATAAATACTCGAGCAAACTTAGGAGTCAAGCTCTGACGTCAGAGGAGCAACAGCAAAGGCCGTCACCATGGTGGCCGTAAGCACTTGACCTTTCTCGCGCTGCCTTGCCGGCGAAAGCGCCTGTAGTCTATCGTAGTGCCAGGGCCAGATGACGGTGATGGTGGTGGTGGTGAAGGTGAAAGAGGTCGCCGTTGTCTGCCTCACAGAGGAACGTGCGTCCTCGGCCGACTTCTAACGGGACTGTGCTGACATATGTCTGAAAGTGTCGGAGGAAAACCCAGGAAAAACCCCAGACAGCACAGCCGGCACGGGGATTCGAACCCGGGTACCCCCCAGTCTCGACGTGACATGTCCAGCACGCTAACCATTAAGTCATGACCACTAAGCTATCACAGTAGGCCAGCCTTTCGCGCAGCCCTTCAGCTTGTTCCTTTGGCCTCGTGCACGTAGATCGGTCTCATTGGATCGCTCTCAAATAAGGCACAACAATAACTACACGTGAGGTCGAGACAGGGAGGTACCCGGGTTCGAATCCCGGTACCGGCTGTGCCGTCTGGGTTTTCTCCTCAGACGCTGCCATATGTCGGCACAGCTCCCTTAGAAGTCGGCCCAGGACGCACATTCCCCCAGAGCATTAGTCGTGACGTTTGCCACCTCTGTGAGACAGACAACGGCGAGCTCCTTCAGCAATACGACGACCCCCACCACGTAACTTCTTTACCTCTGTGAGGCCGAACGGCGATCTCTTTCAGAAATACCACCACGTTACTTCATATTTTCCATCATAGCGTTGTGGCCCGTCTGCGAACGCCCTCGTATTGCTGCTTTCTGAGTGGACAGACACTTTGTCACGTGCTTTCCCCAATCCTTTATTTTTTTCCTGGGGTTTTCTCAGACGCTCTTTCAGCAGTGCCACCACCACCACCACCACTTTTCTTTCTCTCATGCGCAGAGACATACTGTCGTAGCGTATTCGCGGTGCCGGGTTTCTACACGCCTATCACTCCCTTTGCTGTATAACGTATAATGTACAGGTCCACACAGACGCAAATAACCGTCATTTACGCTTACCTCATCTGAGATACCTCGGGACGAAGTGTCGCAACCCGCATGCATACAAATATGAAGCATACCATAGAGCACTTACCACAAAGCATGTGGTATTAAGTAAATTGCCGCAGAAGATCAAGTAATAGTTTTCTACCTCATAGCCAGAGAAGGCTATCGATGCCTACGAGCAGGCACTTCGTAAAAATCCCAGGGACAGCATGGTTGCGCGCAAGATTGGACAAGCCCTTGTAAAGACGCATCAATTTGAGAGGGTAAGTGCCTGTGATACTTCATCTATTTAAAATTGTCGACTACACCACGACCTTGTCAAAATGTTTGGTGAGCCTGGAGAGGTATCTGATTACGAACAACTGAAGGTCTCTGAAGGTGCTCTATAACTACAACTCTACGCTTTCTACAATTTTACAGCTCTACAGCTTTCCAATAGATACTCGGCCGTAAAATCGACGTATAAATATTTAAAAACTAATGCTGTTTAATAAATTAATTGGGAACGACTACCTGAAGATCTTTGGAACAATATGTAGCTGATGGAAAGCTTACACGGAACACCCTGTATAGCTAGTCCTACTTGCAGATGATTCTCTTTAATTTCCTCGTAATACCGCTAGTTCTTGCGCACGTCTTGTAATGTAGAAGGGCGCATTTGCGGAACCATCCTATACTCTTTACAGGCCGTTACGTATTACAAGGCTGCCATCAAAACTGGAGGACAAAGCTTGCTGAGGTATCGCTTCTCATGCATCTTCACAATATCGAAGAAAAAAGAAAGAAAATAAATTGTATTCCGTTCGATTTCACGTCGTTGTATTTCCCCCTAGATATGACCTGGCAGAGCTGCTGGCCAAAATAAAACGCTTTACCGAAGCCGAAGAGGTTATAAACGCCGCTCTCGAAGTGCTCCAAAAGGGTACGCAAAAGACAACACACTCGAAAATAGTGTCATGGCATAAGTCTATTTCCAGAAGCAAACCTCGGGAATTTGGAGTGGGAATCGAAGTTTCAACTGCTGTTGGCAAAAGTGTATCAGAGCAATGCCAAAGACGAAGCGGCGTCGAAGGCGCTGCAGAAAGCCTTCGATACGCAAGCAAAGTAAGCCAGTGATAGCTATAGCACGTGCTGCTGTTGTCGGAAGTAGCACATACCTTCTCGTTCTTACTTTTGCTGTTTGGAAAGGCAGGCCCCTGCCTTTCCAAACAGCAAACAAACATTTTCAAACATATCATCCACGTTTGGAAATACGTCTAATTTGTGTAACCGAAGTGCGCCTATACCGTGTCTCCCTGCTGACACGGCATTATGCAGGGTGCACCAGAACAAAAGTGAACGGAAGCCGTAGTAGGATTCGCACTACACACACACACACAAAAAAAAAGGATTAGAGGAGCCACTCCGGAGCAAATCACTTGCTATTCCAGAAGCCAGTTTCTCGCATGTGTCTACGTCACTTGCCAACCACGGCGAATCGGCAAGGACGCGTGAGGCCAGAAAGACCTGGGGTGTCCATGGGAATATCTCGGACGAGCAGGCCCGCAGGTACGCGGAATATTCGTTACATCACGACAGACCGTAAAGACTAGTAACGTCCAAACATCTGTTGGACTTGAAGGCCGGGGAGAAGGCCCAGACAGGCGGTCGTGTTCACGTGTTCACATGGCGCGTCTTCTTCTGGTTGGGGTAGCGCCATCAAGCCAGCTCTCCCCCGGTGCTGCAGAGCATGCAGTAGCAGCCAAAAGGCGTCATTAGTGCGTCCAGCATATTTCGTGTTAGTGCTACACTATGGTCATCTCACCGTAGTTGTACAGGTCCCGACAACAGTTTACGGAACACTGGAGTGGTGTATATAGTCATCTGAGCGACACGGTGGCTGCAAACAGGAGCAGAGAGACTTACAAACAGGTAACCGGGTACTCGACGCACCTCTCAGTAAGTGTGTCCACTCCCGTTCGCCGCTAGGGTGTCGCTGAGGTCAAGAAATACGTCGCTCTGGTGTTCCGTAAACTTTTGTCGGGATCTGTACTACATCGTCCTGTCGGAAACTTTGTCGGTTATCGGGAAGGGGTGCGTTAGAGGTGCGTTAGGGGTGAGTAATCAGAACGTTGCAGTAGAGCGCTTCCACTGCGCAAACCGTTGCAAATTTCTTTGTCACCCTGCTTACAGAGCACAGTGTCAGAAAGGGACAGGGGAAAAGGTGTTTCTGTGGTCGAATTGACGGGTATATTCACAATGCAATTATTTCATTCCAGGGTTATGGCAAGAGTGCCATTGGAACAGCCAGACTCGCTTCCTCAACAGCAGCAGCTGGCTATCACGTAAGCTGCACACATAATAGTTTCGTTACAATTATTAGCACCATGCGGGTTCCTTAACAGCATTCCTCGCTCCACACAGCATCTGCAAAAGCATTGCCGAGCAAGCTGAACAGAAGCGGGATTACGCGCAAGCGATTCGCTATTACAAACAAGCTCTCAGCTACGACCACAACAGCGTTGAGGCGAGTTTAGGCTTTAAATAGCATTGTCTTATCAAGGAAAAACACCTACAAACAGATATCGTGCGCGGTAGCGAACAGTCCTTAATTGAATGTATGTGAACAGAGGGGGAAAGATAAAAAGACCAGAAGTCCATTCTGACTTGGAACTGACGCATAGGATAGTAGTAATGTTTTTGGTCAACTGAACGTTACATAAATAGTGAAGAGGGAGAGGGACGATTTGAGAATAAATTGGTACGGCTGCCGGTTGGAATGGATGCAGCGTGGTAGCCAGAAAATATATACGTATATATATATATATATAAGGGAAAAGAAAATTAGCAAGAGCTCTTTGGCTGCACGTATAGCATATGTTTGTAAGTTTGACTTACAAATATATATATATATATATTTGGGGGGGGGGGTTCTATGGGGCCTGCACATGGGGGAAGAGGTGTTTCCCTCTCCCAAACGCACTCACAAAGGTACGATTTCGGGGAGTTAGGAGTTCCCCTCCCATGGAAGGATGGGGGCGCGGACAATTGCTCACCGGACAGTTGCTCACCGGACAACTGCTCACCGGACAATTGCTCACCAAAAACTGCTGAGGCCGGACAATTGCTCACCGCCTCTTTCACCACACTTATATTGTGATTTTATTTCGCGTTTCTGGCGCTTGACTTTTTTATGTTAGCTGAACTTCTTTTTTTAGCTGTGTAAGTTGCTTCAAATGGATCTAGGAATCCACAAGTGAAGAGGGTGAGGCGAGAGGTCGTCCACTTGAAGGCACACCTGAATCATCTATGTCAGGACCTGCGTCCATGGGGCGTTCCTAGATGATTATTTCCCAGGGGGGGAGGGGCAGCAAAGTGCTTCCAGGGGGGCAAAGCTTGCAATCACGTCACCTCCTTCCCTGGAGACGGACGCTGCGGACTGTGCGGGTGTTCACAGGTTCATATTATGATGAGACTCGGAGAAAATAATCATGACCTATGAATAAAGAGTGCGCAATTTTACAAAGTGACCTTGTCCCCCTCTCGGTACGCTCATGCCTGCGTCACCAGGGTCTTCCAAGGCACGAGACGGGGAAGATTAAAATCACATCATCATTTAACCACTAAAATTAACGAATTTTCTATATCTGTCCAAGTCGGTTTAGCGAACGAAAGCCACATTTTAGCTCCCGTTAGGCTTAGTAGGGCGGAGACGACAGAACAGTACGGTGGTCAGTTTATTATTAGGTTTGTCCAATTTCAGTGTTTGCACCGCTATGTCCAGGTTAGTCTAAGTTCGCTGTTGGCAGTTTCCCGCGCGCAACTGTGCATTGTATAGCCAGATAACATTTATTTACAGTAGTTCGTTTTGAAATGAGGATTTCGATCACTTTATTTCGAGGTACACCCAAGTTCAACTAACAAATCAAAAGTCAAGTCTATGAGCACCATAAACGATAAATAAAATCACATCACATAAAACCGCGAAATAAAGTTACGTATAAGTGCGGTGAAAGAGGCGGTGAGCAACTGTCCGGTGAGCAACTGTCCGGTGAGCAATTGTCCGGTGAGCAATTGTCCTGGATCCGGAAGGATGGGATAGCTTTGAATGAAGAAAGAGTGGTAGAGCTGCTGCGGTCCTTGTTTAGGTACGTCCCCAACGTTGCTTGGGAACTTAATTTTGTTGGGAATAAGGCATTTACCGTACCGAATCACGCTGGAACTGCCATCGAAAATGTGCTCTCGAATGTATGCTTCGTATATGTATATAGCATCGTATTGACGTGTTCACAGACGCTGCTGTCTTTGGCAAAACTGGAAACGACTTCAAACAACTTGGAATCCGCCAAGCACTACTGTAATACTGTACTCAAACATGACAAGGACAATGACGGCGCAACACTGGTAGTATATCATGGAACAGTCATTTTAGTGCCACTAAAACGAAAGTGTAAAAGGAGTGCACATCTGAGCTTGGCTTTCTCTCTCTTTTTTCTCAATGGAGATGATGGCAGACCTTATGTTCAGGAAGACTGACCTTGAAGCCTCAATGTTTCACTTTCAACAGTTGCTCGAGCGGAAACCAAGTAAGCTCATGTACTCATCTAATTATATGTATTCCTTATACCTCATGCCCTGCGTATCAGATTATTTTCCTGCGTTGGCGAGGTTGATCGAAGCCATGAGAAGGCTTGGAAAGTTAAAGCAAGCAGAGCCCTTCCTCAAGAAGGCTGAAGCACATTCCCCGAGGTCGGGAAATAACGGTGGTTATTTCTACTGCAAAGGACTTCACGAATGGTCAGCCATGAGGTTTTTTTCATAACCTCTAACCACGCGGATTTTACACTGGCCTTGTCCATGCAGGTACACTGGTAATGTGGTTGGTGCAATGAAGAGTTTTAATCAAGCCCGCTTCGATCCTGACTGGGGCCTTATTTCGACCTACCATATGATTGAAATTTGCATCAATCCTGATAATGAGACATTGGGAGGGGAGACATTCACCAACGGAGACGTCGTCGGAGGGTACGTCGCTGAACGCCATCGTATGTTATGGAAACGTTGTTCCATCCGCCATCAGAACAGAGATTTACTAATACCGATACTACGGACTCGGACGCAGCGATGGCATAAACACAATATGCCGTAATAGCCTACACATACCAGGAGACCGTGTCACATTATATCCCCTGAGTAATGCCCAGGATAGGGGAGACTAGAGGGGACCGAGGCTGAGCTCGAGCGTGAGCACAGCGTCGCCATGTAGTGCAGGGGAGTCGGAAGGTGGGAGCAAAAGGGACGTCCGCCCCTCTTGAGCTGAGGCTGTGGGGGCTTTGCCCTCCCCTTCCATGCACAGAGATCGGACAGGGTGTCTCGTATTCTCTATTTCTATGCAGATTTTTACAGGATTTGCACGTTCACCTGAATAGGAACTTCGATTACTGCAGGTGTTCTTTAAGAGAGAAAAATTTCTTACTTGGCCCTTAGCGTATTCACTGTTAGCATCACTACTCCTCTGGCACGAAACACATTTGAAACCCAAATATGGCCATATCTGATTCACATAGAGAAAGACTGGCCATTGCCTAATCAACTGAACGCAGTAAGAGGAAGCTGTTTCAGCATATTTCAAGTGAGTCTGCACTGTGTGTAGCAAACAGCAACAACAACAATT
Organism: Ornithodoros turicata; assembly: GCF_037126465.1. Taxonomy (NCBI): domain Eukaryota; kingdom Metazoa; phylum Arthropoda; class Arachnida; order Ixodida; family Argasidae; genus Ornithodoros; species Ornithodoros turicata. The sequence continues at coordinate 106,233,910 of NC_088202.1, forward strand.
TTATTTTAAGATGATGATTGGGGAGTTTCATCGCCAGGGGCGATACTCTACCCCATTGCTGGTGGTGATGTGGGGAATGAAATGTGTGTAGCACGTATATACCTTACTACGCATTGTTTCGTTTGCTTGTTTTTGTCAAACCTCGCTTTACGAACACCCTTCGTTTCTCAAAAAATCGTTCGTAAATCGAGGTATTCGTAAATCGAGGTCCGAGGAGTGCAGTGCACAAATACCTAAAAAAAAACACGGGAAATTTGAATTTGAATAAGTTTTATTTTTGAAAATACTGCGTAATTGTGCTTTGCACCATACTTTCTGCAGGGTCTATCCTGTTTAGAAGAGATGACAGAAGTCTGATACTTGACTCACCACCCGGTCCTCAAGGTACCGTATCGCGCGCGGATGAGACTGTTTCCAACGGCAAATATTACGCTTGTCACCGGCTGTCAGGACTGAACGCCTTCTCTTGGAACGGCAAGATGTTTCCATCTCGGAGACCTGGTCCAAACTCACAACCGTTCGGCTGTAAACGCCCGAATTATTCTTTCAGGAAATGGTGAATCATGTTGGCGAATGTTGGTGAATCACGTAGCGACGTTGGGACATTGTATGTTTGACCTTGGCAGCATGTACTGAGGAACTTTCATTATCCTCCGGTCCATTGGCCTGGTCCTCTGTACGTTTATAACGCCAGTTCGTATATCGAGGTCAGAATGGCTTGGCTACTTTGGGTCCGTTCCCTAATAATCCGTTCATAGTTCGGATATCCAGGGTTCGTAAAACGAGGTCAAAATACACGGAAAAAGTTTGGTTCCCTGTGGAGCCGTTCGTAAGCTGAGTGAATTCGTATATCGAGGGTTCATAAAACGAGGTCCGACTGTATATTTTGTCTACACGGAGCGTTCCTATAATGTATCAATCCTTCGGACTTCAGCTTGCCCCCACCTGTAGCGCGGGACTTCCGACCCCCCTGCCGTGGTGCTTCCCCTTCTTCTCCACTCTTTCTCATTATACTGTCCCCCTTACGCCTCAATCCGGAATGGCCCGAGGAGACCAATGGGAGGGCGGTCCGCATTATCGCACTTCTTGAGGAGTGGGAAGGCGGTTTCTTTCTCTCCTAAATGACGCAACTCGTGAATCCCGTTCCCGTTGTGTTGGTGTCGAGGTCTTTCATGATCATTTCCTGCCTTTATGATTATTTCAGGGATCACGGCAAGGTTGACCATCGAGAGGGATCTCTCCACACGGCAGAAAGACTACTAAACGTCTGTTGCACTTAAACCAGAAGAAAACGTCATAAGAAAAGTAACACCCCGCCTTAATTTACCGCAGGAACTGCGTCCCAAGGTTGCTGCTGACGTTGACTTCCACCTTATGAGTAACTTTGTGCTGCTGACAAAGAAGTCGAAGACTGATGCAGAAATAGCACTGAACGAATTCATACGCTTCACGTCTGACGAACGCAATGTAAGAAGTACTTTCACTATCAGTCTCTATAAGGACAGGAGACTTAGGAAGATGTTTAACGCAGAGGGATCATGTTGGCGCAATTCTCGGCATGGCTACTGCTCACATGATTCTGAAACAAACCCCAAGAGCGCGGAATCAGCTCAAAAGAGTCATGAAGGCCACGTGGAACTTTGGGGCAAGTGCTGTATTCACTTTTCACAGTATAATGCCACCAACTGAACAGTGATACTGTGTACCATGTAAATATATTTACTAGTTTTTAATCTCGACCTGCCACAAGGGCCCATGGTTATAGTACCCTAGCTTCTAAAGTAAAGAGGTTTGAGCAAAGGCAGAGAGTTTTCAATCTGTCAGAGGGGGCCGGGGCACAAAGCCCCCCCCCCTCCCCCTTCATACACAGAGGTCGGGCAGAGTGTCGGGAATTCCGTGTTGTGACGTTGTGAGGCAAATTTTTACAGGATTTTCATGATCACTCGCATGAAACACGCGATTCTTAGGATGTCCCTCGAAACGTTCATCTTGATGTGTCAGCTGGGTAGACTTCCCGGATGCCCCCCCCCCCCCTCCTGGGAAAGTTCCGAAAGGGGGGCTCAGCCCCCCCCCCCCCCCCCCCCCAGCTGGCAGATGACGCCACCCTGGGACATCATACTTCTCAAAACAAGAAATCAGTTTCGTGATACTTGCGCGTCACACAGGGAAACAATATTTTGAGCCTACAGTGTGAGACACCTGAATTGCAATGGCATAAATTGAGTACGATTCTGAAGACACGACACTTTGTCCGTAGTGGGACCTTAACTTTTTAGCACCACTAAACTGTCGCGCTTTATAGATTACCCTTACCTATGCATTTGTTCCTGTATCCCAGATGATGTCGTACTGATCGTATCATTATGGTTTCATCGTGTTTCTGGCTGGAAAACAAAAAATGCACAGCGCAATATAGACTAGTGCCTTCTTTTCCCCCCCACAGGATGCTGAATACCTCGAGAAGTGCTGGATTCTGCTTGCCGATATTTACATACAAGTATTCCATGCATTATGACTGTTATTCGAGATGACACTACATATTTTTAATTTTTCAGTCCGGAAAATACGATATCGCTACAGATCTTTTGAAGCGTGTTCTGCAGTACAATAAGGTACGCAAATTCACTAATGATGCTAGTGCTATAAGTGTACGATTTTCAGTGCGTGACACTGTTGTCAGCTCCGAGGACTTTTGAGGAATGTTTCAAATTCTGATTGCGCTTATAAAGAAGCTGGAAAATAGAAATTCAAATTTCATGGAAGCGTGGCTCGATTCATCAAGTATTATAATCTATTAGAAATAACTACTCCTTGCAGTTTCAGTGAAGTTTGCCACAGTGCAATTCAATCCATAAAAACGTCCTGAAAAATGAACTACGCGTGAAGCGCCAGAAGCTCGACACCGCAGACCACGCCCGCTGCTGTGACGCAAACGCACTGGCTCCGCCTATTCGATGGAGCCCCTAATTGAGCCGCATTTGCGTCACGTCTGTAATTTGTTTATTCGTATTAGCGCCGCGAAGCAACTGTGGCTGTCACGTCTGCAATGCAGAACTCGCTCATACTCGGGTGAGGCTCTCGAAAGGGTGGAAATATGTGGTCAAGCATTGAGTTTTGCACCACCCTCGCCAGTCTACAAACGAAGATTCTGTTTCATCTTTTCATCATTTTCATCTTTCATCGAAGATTCTGTGCCGCATGCCGGCTAACGCATGTCATGCGCGATACAGTTTCGCCAAGATAATTTTTCTCGTGTGGAAATGCATTATATTATACTGCCGCTTGTTCCGCCAGAACCAATGCCACAGGTTTGCACAGCTCCGAGGTTTTTATGAGTCTCCCATACCCGCACACGCAGGCATAATGTGTGGAGAAAGAATCATTGTGAGTGGAGATTCATTGTAATTTTGATTTCTCTGTAGTCATGTACAAAGGCATACGAGTATATGGGATACATTATGGAGAAAGAACAAAGCTACAGAGATGCAGCGCAGTACTATGAAAATGCTTGGAAACAAGGAAATCAAAATAACCCTGCAATTGGTAGGTTCATGCTCTTACCATACATCATATTTTTATAAAATCACGAGTGGCTGGTTGAAAATTTCCCTTCCAGGGTACAAGCTTGCCTTTAACTATCTCAAAGGGAAACGTTACACAGATGCAATCGATGTTTGCCATGTTGTAAGTATAGCAGCATTATACCTGTCTAAGTTCAAAAGTCAGAGAAACTCGGTACTTGAAAATATTTGGCTTACAGGTTCTCCCACGCATTAGCACAGGAACCACTAAATGAGACGGCAATTAACCCTTCTACAAGAATAATCCCTGTGCAAAATCTCTAGTCCAACCATCATACTGTGTTCATTCTAAGACCCATACATCAATCTTAGCTTTCCATTCAAAAGACTGCATATTAACTATAGTTTGCTGTGAAAGTACACCTCTCTGTATATAATAAGTAGGGGTGTGCGAATCCGAATATTTTAAGTCGAATCGAATATCAAATCGAATGGAGGAAAAAATTCCGAATACCGAATCGAATATCGAATATTCGTGCAAAATTTACAATATGCGACTTTCGCGCTAAAACTTTCCATTTTGTAGCCCATGGCTTTAGTGTAATTTTTCTGGCATTAACTGTCACAAGAGAGAAGTGCAATTCTTCTGCTAAAAGCCCCTACTCTTTAATTTTACATGAGACTGCTTCCTGCTTTTCACGTGAGCCCACACTTAGTACTGGAGTGGTTAGCTTCATTTCAAAATTTTATGTCAGGCAGTAGCATGTTATACGAATGGGGCTGTAATGGTTTCAGACAACCACAGGCCATTTGTGAAACAAACGAATTGGCATCCTGCCTCAGCTTTGCCATGAACACCCTTTAGTTTCTTTGCACTCGCCCTAGGAAGTTGCACTACAGAAATTTTAGACGTAAAGGACATCTTCAAGACACCCTTCTTGTTTGTGGGCTGTAGTCATTATTCAACAGTCTTAACTTTTTTAAAGGCAACCTCACAGACATCAAATCAAAGTCCCTCGTCGACACCGCTAAACTGCATGGGGGAGGGGCGCTACCCCTTCCACGAGCGATGTCTACAAAACTAACTTTGGATAACGTTATCTTAAACTAAACACTGTCCCGCCTGTGTTGGTCCTGCAGCAAGAGCAATTTTGTAAAGCAGGCTTCACCTCATGCACGGAACAATCAGGTGAAGCCCACTTTCAGGTTGTGTCGTTCATATTCGTGGAATCGACGAATATTCGAAAAATCGAATATTGGATATTCGATTCGAATTCGAGAACTCGAATATTCGGACACCCCTAATAATAAGGCATCCTTATATATATGGTGGTGCCGTGATGTTACATGTAAGGTTTGTCTGCCTATACTAGTATGGCGACACATTGCATGTGCAGCACGGTAGGACTGTGGATAATTTTCTACCACCTGGTGTTCTTCTGACGTGCGCCGGCAATCTTCGACACACAGTGCTGGAAGCAATGTCTACCTACCCCACATTGCTGCCGTCCTAGACCAGCTTCGAACCCGCGATCCTGAGCTCAGCAAACCAACACGTTACCGACTGAGCTACCGAGGAGGGCTGTACCATATTGCAGAAGCGAAAACGCACGTTTACAAAGTATTACAGCAGGATAGTTCCATAGATGGCATATGGTCGATGCAGCCTTTTCGCAATTTGTGTTGTGACGATAATGCTGCCAATAAGGACTTTTGTCTTACCACCTCATCATGTACAGACATGAGTGGTCTACAGATGTGAACAGATGGAGGGAGTGGTACAAAGGAGTGGGAAACAGAGGGTGTCTGCCTGGAACCAGGTTCAAGCGGGTGCTGTGCTGACATTTGTTTCTAAAGCCTCTTGGAAAACACAGGCAACGAAGTCAGTAGTAGTAGGAGGAGGACTCAACTCCACATTAACTCCCTGTTGCAGGATATCTATGTAACATAATAAAACAGCAGAACTACACAGTACACAAGTACAGCGAAAAGCGTATGCAGCTAAATGTTGAGAATTATTTTCTCAGCTTGGACATGAGTATTCGTAAGCAGTTGGTCAAAAGTTGCCAAAGGGGAGGGTACAAGGAGCTAAAATATGTGGCTATACTTTCATCGACCAGAATAGAACACCAGAATACTGTGTAGCAGCAGCGTCATAATCATCACCAGCACCGCCATCGGTTACGCGCAGCACTGCGCGTGACCCGAGCTTTCGTTTTCGGTTCATCGCCATTAACCGTCATTAAACCCATCAACCTCAGTAGAGCCTGGTCGCCTCATTTCTCGCTCTACAACTGCATGAACGTCAAAGCGTATCTGATCTAGGGTGGCTTGTGTACTCCACCACAGTTACGTGGAAGCCTTCAATAGGTGGACCTACAATAGGCTGGAGAGGCAACATTTGAGAAACACACAAATGTCTTTGTACTGGAACATTTTGTTAATTTGTCCAAGCGATGTGCACTGAGAGGTAGCAGGAACCTCTCTGTAGGGTGGGGTCTATTCTGCTCTTCGCTATAGTTCACCACACAGTGAGCACCAGTGGTGTGCTACATTTTCTAGACCTGAGATTTTGAAGGATGGTAGTGGGAAGTAGAAAGACTGCCTCGCGATTTCAGAGAGTGAACACTGGTGTTAACACCATTCTGTGCAGTAGTTCAAAAGTCATAAAGTTAACAGGTTTTGCTGGCTAGCTAAAACTAATTAAAGACACAGAAGGCTTCAGGAGAGGAATTTTCAGGGGCATCGGAAGTCTCTCACGGCTGGGGGGGGCGAGCCCTAACCTAACCCAGAAGAGCCATCGATATGCTTATTAGAAATGACTTGTCCATGCAATATGATGACTGTGGAGGTCATAACGCATATGGGAAGGCCACCTCGCATTCTTGATTACCTTGAGGCGAAAAAGAGACTGGTGTTTGAGCAGCACAAACTGAAATATTAGTTTATTATTTCAATAAGTGCGATAAGACAAACTGAAGTAAGCGAGCGGTAGCGTGTTCCTTTGTTTATTTTGCTCTCGTCAAAAGCTCAGTGGTTTCGTATGTAAAGGGTGTCATTATCGTTGTACTAAAAAGGCTCTGCGGTATGTTTGGCAATGACTCAGGCAAACATAGCAGATATGCTACACGAGTCATCAAGCACACCCAGCGAACTGCTTAAAGACTCCTCGCCACAGGATAAGAGTTTGCTGTTCTAATGTTTCCCTGCGTTGATCAAAAACAAGTTGATGTCCTTTCCTGAAGCCAAATCTGCGTTTTCCTGCATCATCGAAGCAAGGCTACTGAGTGTCGTGTCGTTACTCTTTGCGCAGCAGGACCCCACATACAGGATCATATAGGGTAATTGGGCGGATAGTGCCTATTCGGGTGTTCGTTTTCACTCTGCGCAGTAACAGAGCTGAAAGCGAGTCTGTAGCGGACAATAAGTACAGATGAAAAATGGGGTGGCGGGACCCTCAGACTAAAAGTTCAGGAGGGGGGCAAAAACCCCCTCTGCCCCCACCTTTCCAATGGCCCTGGGAATTTTTACACTAATTTTGAAGACTTCGCTAGTCAAAAAAGAAGCATATGATCCATCTTTAACGGTTCTTCCTTATTGAGATGGGTCACTGAAGGACTAAAAGAGATGTCAAGAAAAAAAGGAGCATACGGGTCGCCCCCACTTGAACCCTAGGCAGGGGTCCTCTACCTATAGTCATTTCCCACACTCTTCAAGAATGCATTTTTAAGGTTGGAAGAATAACGCATGCAAAAATGAGCAAATGACTCTGGTTAAGTCTCAGTGAGATTCATTTAGATTATGTACACACGGCAACCAACAAATACTGTTAGCTACCACCAGAAGTCAGTGCAAAGAAACTGCAGTGATATAATTTTCCATTTGATAAGACATTTTTTTTTTTCCTGTTGCCAGTAGTACCACATTTGTTGCATATTTCCTTGTAGCATAATACTTTCAGGGTTTTATTATCTTTTCTTCATTGCTGTAAATATTGTTATTGCTGCTTATCTTGCACTGTACTTATCTGCTGTTGGTGAAATGCAGTTTGCTTGTTAGCACTCTACTACTCTCTTTACTATATATTTCCTTTCTAACCATCACTATTAAATACATAATATAGAAAGAAGAATATACATAATATGTAGTAGGTATGTATTACCTGATTTGCTGTCACATACAAATGAAATTATCAGGTACTTCTACAGCTCATGTGTGGTAGTGTACAGTACGGCTGTGCACTTCTTTGTATGCTGGCTTACCACCAATGCTGCTTATACACTAAAATTTTGGAGGTAACTCCTACATTCGGTAGTGTTAGATGCCCCGAACTATTAAGCCTTGTTCACTTGGAATGCATAAAGATAACATAGTTTGCCTCTTTGGAAATCCATGTGTGATTCCCCATTCATCATCTTGAAATAAAGTTGTTGTTGTTGTCATGTGCGAATAATGCATCATTAATTTTTTGCAGGTCCTGACAAAATACCCCAATTACCCAAAGATTCGTAAGGATATCCTCGACAAAGCTCGTTCCAACCTGAGAACTTAGGAATATCCAGCGTTTGTATGATGACTATGCATTCTATTTACGTATGATTTACTATACATTTTACTTGCCTCTCTATGTTTTCACATGGAAACCAAATGACTAAATGTTACAGTTGCACTGCTTGGTACAATGTGGTGTCACTTATTGCTGACTTCATTTCTCGCATGAGGAACGGAATTTTCTCATGGTCCAGTAATGCTTTCCATTGTTCAACATTCACCTGAAACAACAGAAACACACACATAGTCATCTTCTGAGAAATGCCAGCTGAGGGAATCAGTTGGCCCACAAATGAAAAATGTACAGAATGGACTGGTAAATGAACAGAGGGATTCTGTTTACATGCCACATACCAGCATGGGAAAGTATCCAAGCAATGACAGACGATGCAGTCGTGTAGCTACGTGACCTTTCAGAATCGTGCTATCTCTCCAGAAGGAATTGACATCAGCAGTGATGACTGTAAGCCTGTTTCAACAAGATAAGCACTTTAGAGAATCATGACAGGGAATTACTACACGTGACAACCACTTTATACTATCCCACAATAGAAAATGTAGCTGAAATACATGAAGCTTACACTTTTGAGTCCTCTGGTGTAACCAAGTCTTCAATGAAAGAAAAACCTGTCATGTCCATTTTGCCTTCTTCCATGGGGCAATTGTTTATGGCAACTGGATACTCTCCTTTTCGCAAAACAACAACGAAATCTGGATAAAGAATAATCACTGTTACAAATTCTGGGCAGTTATAATTTTATTACTCTGAGTGGAAAAGAGACATGGAGATGGAGTAATGCGACCAATTTGTTAGCAACATGTTTCTGCACAGGGAACTGAATACTGTAAAAGTCGTTGATTTCGCGTGGAACATATTTTCGCATTTTGGTGGAGGTCTTAGTTGAGAAACAATTCACGAGCACAGAAATTCGTGAAAAACACAGGCTCGTGTTTCTCGGTGATCTCAGAGATCAGCCCATTGAAGTACAAGACCTTTGTGATTACAATGCAATCCCTCGCCGAGAAAATCTCCTGCTTAGTCATCGACGAGGCTAGCGAAAGGGAGCGCCGTGCCAGGTAGAATGTCAGGCAGGCTGTTTCAGGCGACCGTATCTAGGTAACCGGAAGAACCCGACGTACCTAGTCTTGTACAAAGAAGAAGCTCTGTTGCATTCGGAATTTCACATCCTGGTGTTGTTGCATCAGTTTACATTACCGCGATGTTCATATTCCGAGTCAGCTTATTTATAGTAAACAATGCATCTACTTCACGGGTACTTAAATTTGCGAATTTTTTGCGCTCGCGAAAAATCGTTCTGTGCAAAAAAAAATCACTTTTACAGTCTCTATTTAGTTGCATTCTGATGTTTTACTCTCATATTACTTCGTTTTCTGTCTATGCTGCATGAGACATTTCGGTTCAAATAAGCAGTGTTGGACCTCTGTGCACGACTCAGATGGAATGACAATCTTGCATGAGGCTACAAAAAATGAGCTTTGCAAAATATTCAATAAGGAGAGGAAACAATACACTGCTGTTGCACAAGGTCTCTGCACAATGAAGCTATCAAGATACAGGAGACATAAAAAATGTGAAAGTGACAAACCAATAAAGTAGCCATGCTTTGTCCACAGCCCTGGCTTTAGAAACTGGGAGCCTCCAATTCCATGTTCAAGGCTCCTTTTCAGAGGCAGGAAAATTTTTGACTCTGACGCCAACAGTTTCATTGCTTCCATTCTGACATTATCCGGCAAGCATTTTCCTTCATAACTCTTCAGTTCAATCGAGACTCCTTGTTCCAGTTGCAACAGGTACTTCAACAAATCTGCCTTGTGCCTCTGCGGTACTGCAAAGCAAAAAGTGTTAGGCTGCAACTGAAATACATCATTAGTATCATCCATGGTTCCCACTGAATTTTGGAACCAAAATTCAAGGGCTTTTTGAGGACCTTTTGAGGTTCAGACATCATTTTGTCTAGGATGTAAAACACAGTTTATGACCAGGGCTTCAATATTTTGCAGAAATACGAGGGGTGTTCAACTCAAACCGGGACTTTCTGTCTCCTGAGTGTACAAATGGCTCGCGCTACTTCTTTTTCGTGATTTTCACACGTGACAGGCCTCCCCGTTCACCACGTGGTGGTCCAAAGTTTGTGCAAAACAGAAGACAGTGCTGGACAAGATGGCCAACAACGAGGTGAGCGCGCACATCGAACAGCGAATAGTCATGAAGTTTCTCGTGAATGAAGGTGTAAAGTCATCTGAAATTCACAGAAGACTTCAGGCTCAGTATGGCCACGATACACTTAGCCATAGCAAAGCGTTCGAGTGGTGCAAACGGTTCCGAGACGGCCGTACATCAGTGCAGGACGATCCTGGCCGGGACGGCTCAGAGCCCAGTGTCAGAGTTCCTGAGAACATCCAACTTGTGGACCGCCCGATCCTCAAGAACCGACGGATAACATGTCTCGAAGTGGCTCGAAAGACGAACCTTTCTGTGGGAACGTTGAGCACTATCATTCATGAACACATCCAGTTTCGGAAAGCCGGGCCTCATCACCAAAGGAGTCCTCCTCCTACAGGACAATGCACGCCCGCATACCGCACATCTCACGACACGCACCTTACAGGAACTTGGCTGAGAGTTGCTGCCACATCCCCCCTACAGTCAGACCTCGCCCCCAGCCATTTCCATCTCTTCGGTCCACTGAAGGCGTTCCTTGGGAGCTACCACTTCTGCTGCGACGACGAGGTCAAGAATACGGTCCGATCATGGCTGCTACGCGCCTGTAAGAATTTCTACGCTGCTGGCATCCAAGCCCTCGTGAAACGCTGGGACAAGTGCATTAGTGCAGCTGGAGATTACGTTGAAAAATAAAACTAATTTCTCACCTCTAAGTTCATTTTACTTTTGCGAAAAATGAAAAGTCCCGGTTTGACTTGTATTTATAAGCTACAGGTATCACATGAGAGAATACATGGGGTCTGCGCAATATCAGTTCACAGATGCAAGTGACTACTGAATTTTAAAGATCATAGTACAGAAAGAAAAATTTATCAACAGAATAAAGGGTGTCATTCATTCCTATTGCAATAAAGAGTGCTAACTCCAGTGGTTTCAAAGCTACAGTTCTGACTCCAGAAAAGCATAATTTGTACGAGCTGTTCCATGAGAACAAGAAAAAGATGCAAAATCAAGGGTTGTCAAGTACTGTTAAAAATTTCAGGGTTTTCCAGACCTTAAAAATGGCATTTTCAAATTGCAGGGTATTCGAGGGTTTCAAGGACCAGTGGGAACAGTTCATCCCTGTTCAGTCCCCTACCTTTAAACTTTGATGCCGTTATAAACTCTTCCGCAAATGCTGCATCGAATATCTCTTTTGGAAAGCACTGTAACGATGTCAAGCCAACAGCTGCCTTCACAAAATGATGAGGTGCACCAAGCTTCAACAACTCAAACTTCTCTCTACAGTTTGCTAACACGTGCGCTGCTTCTTTAAACAGCTGATTTCTCTTGGGAACTGCAGCAATAGCATCTGTCATCGCTAGCACCGACACTCGCGTGTCATCTTGCATGCTCTGTGGATCCTTCAGTATTCGTTCTGCAACCATTTCACTCAGCTCCGGATTCATGTGTTCACACCTGACACAGCTTTCCAGCAGCAAGGACAACTCCCACAGCTCCCATGTTTCTGCCAAGCACCTCTTGACAATGGCTTTCATCACACCTTTCATGTAAAAGCCTCTACGAAATGCTGTGAGGTATGCACGGATGGCTTTCGGTGGAAACTTTTGCACATTAGCAGCAACAGTCAGCTGCGCCATGTCCATCACCTCCTTGACTCCAGGAATAGAAAGATGGAGAAATGCCTTGCTGCTGGATGCAAGGCAGAGAAGAAGTGTGCTTGCTTGTTCAGCATTCAAGCTTTGCATGTGTGACAGAAGAGTGACTGCCAATTTCTGAAAGAAAAAAAAAAAAGGAAGCAGAAATCAGAGGAGAGAAACGATGTAAAATGTGTGACGACAGTTGACTTAGCTTAGCTTCCTCACCTATGTAAGGCAATAAGCTAGTGAAGTGTTGAATCATGGTTTGCAGAGATACTTTCAAGTTATAAACAAAATTGTGCTGAGTGATTTGCATACCACTAAAAACTTTTGGTATGAGCCACAACAATATGAAGTTATGCTAATTCACCAATAGTACTTGGTCGTAATCACGGGGCGACTACAATCATGAGCAATGTTACAGTGGATTATGGATAATCCATAATAATAATATTTGTGGATTATGGGCGTTTTATGCACGCCAAGACCTCAGCATGTGGCACCCCGTAATTAACGCCTGCAATGAGGACTTCATTAAGCGACTTGTACCATGCTACCAAGTTGATATGAGTATAAGAAAATAGAAGAGAGCAAGCGAGAGGAACTATATTTAAAATTCTGACAGCCAGTATTTGCAATCTTCTTCTTCCATATTTGCATGCTCTTGAACTTACAGGACACATGAGCTCCGGTAGGATTTCATAAATCGATAATTCAGGTTCACATTCACTTTGACATTGTAGAATTTCAGAGTGCACATACAAGTAGGCAAACAAGTGTTATAAACACAGAACAGTAAGAATACTTGTCACAATGGTTGATATCACATTCATTTCCGGGTGGATATCATATAAGCAACATCTACAGGGGTGTGGAAAGTCGAGGCAAGTGGGCTGTTGCCCCTTCATCCAGGCTGTGGGGGCTTCACCCCCCCACCCCCTTCCTTTTATGCACGGGGACCAGGTAAGGTGTCTGGTATTTTTAGAGACAGATGTTTACAGAACTGGCATGCTCACTTGTGTGAACTTTGCTTACTGCAGGTAACAGTCAACAAGTCATTCTACACATTCTATTACACCATCATTCTGTACACAGAAAGTTCCTAGTGTATCATTATTTCAAACTTTGGCTTTCCCCCTCTGTGGCAATGGGCTTCCAACACCCCTGAACTATAAATTTAATAAAAAGCAGGAAAATGGAAAACCTGACTGTGTAAGTAAGCGAAAACACCCATTAGTTAAGTTTAGTTACCTAAGAGCAGCAGATCCAACATGTGATCATGGTCCTGTGCAATGGTTGTGCACTTTGAATATAATACTAATTACTTCCATCTTTGAGTGCTTTTAGCTATTATTCCTCTGTAGCAACTGATAGCGACATGGGCGGGGTATGGGCAGGGATTTTCCCAGAACCCGCGAATGTTCTCAAAACATTTTTTGACGTGAATATATTTTATGTGGGTACACATGGCAGTAGCCAGCCGATATGCGTATTACACCACCCCTGAAGAATTCCAATCCTTGCATGTGAGCCAGAGGCATAGCCAGAAAAAAATTTGGGAGAGGTTCTATGGGGACTTCACACTGGAGAGGAGGATTTCCCCTCGTTTCCCTCTTCCAAATGCACTACGAAAAGTACCATTTCGGAGGGGAAGGGTTACAAACACCAAGAACCCCCCCTTCTGGCTACGCCAGTGACATGAGCATTGCAAGACCACGGCAAGTGAAAAGATCCGTTATAAAGGTGTGCAGCGTCACAAATTACAGTGCAAGTGCTACTCTAAACCCTATTTGCCGTGCTGACCAGTGACAGCATTTGAAAATTGGTGAACAAGTTCCCACTTTACTACAGCCACAAAGAATGCCTTGTGGGGGTTTGTCTTGTCATGCACAAGGTAGGCACAAGAGACTATGTAGGCATCCTAACTTTAGACCTCCTTTTGGAAAGGAAAACAGAAGAAAAATAAACTACATAAAGAAATAGTTTGTCAATTTTCTACATCCATTTCATGTTAGCCACCAAACCCTAAACATAAGTAGCAGAAGATGTCAGAACAAAACAGTCAGGATGTTCCAAGACTAAACTGTGTCATACACGTACCTCAATTAGTGCGACATCTACGCTCTTCCGAACAGCAAATGCAAAGCACTGACAAACATCATCAGCATTGCTGAAGTCAAGCTGTATGGGTGCCTGAGTCTGAAACACCAGTGGTATTGCCATCATCAGTGCTTCTGTGAGAGAAGACCTTGCTTTCTGGCTTGAAAGCACGTGGTCCAAAAATATTAGGTCCTGCAGTGAAAATGAATTGATGCTATGCCTGAGCATTTGGCAGATTGCCTGCACAAGCAGTGTGTTAGCTGGAATTCCAAGCCTGGTGGTAATCTTCAAGAGCGTGAGCACATCTTCTGTGCTATAGAATCTCATTCGCTTCAGTGCCCTGTTACACAGTTCTCTGAAACTTGAATGGCTCATCACTTGTCCCATGTCCTCCGAATTTTGTCTGGAACGTGAAAAGGAAGGATGTTCCAAATGGTAGCGGCTCTACATTTTGCATGCATTTGTGAACACCACTGTAGACTCTTGGGAATGGTTTTAAATCCAGGAGCTCCTGGAGGTGCATTAAAATGGTAGGACAACCTTTCATGCAAGACTTTGACTACTTTGCAAGTCATTGACTATTTTTCTTTCTTTCTTACGTCAAGACATCATAAAGAGAGTTGAATGCTGTAAGAATCTGGCTGTTGTTCATGACAGCGTGATGCTGGGCTATAATGTCAAACACTTTGTCCGTAGTCTTTGCTTTCTGCAATTCTTCACTAAGGATATCTGAAAAGTCAAGAATACTTGAACGAAACGATAGCCAGGAAGGCAATGAACAGCACTGATATTATTCGCACAAAAACATCAACAAGGAGTTAGAAAAGTTATTGTATGAGCTCCAACCTGCATCCTTTTCTCGAACAGAGAGTGATCCTAGCCTTGACAGCGATGAAATGTCACCGTGATGATTTGACATGCAGACGATGGGCTGCCAGTTTTTTAACCTTGGAGTGTTCATGTTCAACAGATGCCGGCAAACGGCATGTACTGCTCGCTTCGTGAACATCATTCAAGCGAGAAGAAATCGGGCAAGCAACAAAGGAGAATCGTCTTTAACTTTGAAATGTCTCGATTCCCTACAATAGAACCCGCAGAGGAACGGACGTTCAATTAACCTTCGAATTTCAGGGGGAAAAAGTAGCAGTACGGAAAAACAAACGGTAGAGCATAACGCCGGTAGTACAGTGCACAGGTTCTCACACAAGACGTTGAGGCCGCAGTGAAGCCGTCTAATTTGGTGGGATCTGCTGTGTCCTAGCAAACAAGCTGGGGGATCGCTTGACTAATAGACTAATAAAGAAATAACTAAAAAGATCCCGGAGCGGTGGGAACCAATGCAGGGAAGTGCACAGTACGCATGGCAACGCTGGCAACATGCGGTCAAATATGGATAAGGCTGGATAAGGCTACAGATACCGACATCGACAGAGAGAGAACTTTGGAGCCAATAAAAGCCAAATTTATGGCACAGTGTACGTAGACTGTAGCTCATGAAAGTACCCAAAGGCAGCTCTGTATATAAACAGAAACTTGTAATACGTACAAGTGCAACAACAAGTGGGAACAAGTGCAATCGAAGACAGACGTAGACCGGACAAGGACCTTGGTGTTCCAAAATATCTCCCTTTTGCTAATCTTCCTGTTTGAATAGTTCTTTGTGCTAAATAGAGGGAAAATATGACGCCACGCTTACAACTGGAACGGTGAAACCAGAAGGAGCAAGTCCATCATTACTAGTATGGTGATGGTGATTTGATAAACAGAGAATATATATATATATATATATATATATATATATACATATAATAAAAAATAGGGATGTGACTCTGGTCACTGGTCTGACTACATTTCGGGAACATGGACAAAGTACTAAACCGTTGTGAAGTCCGCGAGGAGGATACTCAGAATCAAATTCGAACGGTTTTAATTCATCTAGTTTTAATGATAACCTTTCGTGCAGATTAAAGCATTAAACTTTATTCTGACTACGTTTCGCTACGCTAATTTTAGGAGTTGCTAAAGTATCCTGCATGCCCTTCGCCGCTGCTGGGGTAAACCCAAAATGAAGGCTTGTAAATCAGCTTGTGTAGAAGTAAAATTCTATCCTGCACAATGCAGTTTTTCGTCCCAATAGCCCACGTATCTTGGTCGGGTGCTTTTCTTGGGCGAGAAAGTTGGCCGTTGTATAAAACATGTCAATGATTTACTCGAGTCGCCAGACTTGTTTCACCAAAATAACAAAATGAAGTTCGCTACAGTTTGGACAATTACGAGTAAAGACAAATTTTAAGAAATTTTAATTACGAGACCTCTTTCTGTATATTCTCGCCAAATCCTGATTGCATAACTTGGTACAGCTGGATCGCAGTTCAGTGCCGTATGACTTCGGTTACCTCGAAAGGTTGCTCTTCAGAAAGTGCAAGGCTGCCCGAACCAGTCACTGCTCATGACGGCGTCCGCAGTAGAGGAGGATGTCGATTCATACGTACGCTCTTGAGGAAGCACGTCATCCAAATATACGCAACAGGGGCCACGTGCAGTGGTTTATTCAGAATCCCAAGCACGGGGGAGTTCGATCCCAGCCGAGGACGGTATCAACGTGGGGGAGGTAAACATTGCTTCCAGCACCGTGTGTCTGAGATTTCCGGCGCACGTCAAAAGAACCCCAGGTGGTCCATATTAGCCGCAGTTCTACCCTGCAGCACGCGCAACATGTCGCCACACTCTGCAGACAAACCTTACGTGTAACATCACGGCCCCATTATTTGGGGGGAGGGGGTCATTATTGCGGTACGTCATAACAGCTCAACGTATCATTATACCGACATGTCATTATGGCTGAAATAGCACCCCTATTTGTGTGTGTGTGTGTGTGCACAGATAAAAAAAGTTAGGAGGGTGTCGCCAAACATTTGGTGCGGGGGAGGATGTAGGGGTGTGTGGATAAATAACTGGCCACGTGTCAGGAACACTCAACCGAAGCAGGTGGAACTGCATTTGACGAATTCCAGTGGTCGTTGTAGTGCAGAAAATCTTACGCAGGCTCGAGTGTGCATGTTACACGTGTCGATTCAGTGCTCGCGTTTCATTGGCCGTTCACTTTTCGTTCGTTTCTAACTGAACGAACACCGGCACACGCTGCAGAAAAACGACCGGCGGCATTCAGCAATAGTCAGCACTACTGCCTCTGAAGGGATACTGTAGGGCGGCGGCGCAGCCAGGGGGAAGGGTGGGTTTTGGGGGTTCAACACCCCAAATCGTAGTACATGCACTTGGGAGAGGGAAGCGGGGGTAATATTCTCCTTCCCCACGAAAAGTCCCCATAGAACCCCTACGGAAATATTTTTCTGGCTACGGCACTGTCGTGTACGGTCATTTCGTCGTGGTGGACGATTGCAACTGACGGCGTGGTGTGCCATAGATAATGCGTGCAGCACTTCACCGGCAGCATGGTATCGCACGCATTGGATGCTTTGGGAATACACGCTCGTATACTATTTGCTCACGACATCGTGGGACGAAGGGGTAGAAGTACCGCCCTCTTAGAAATCCTCTTCATAGACCCATCCACAGTTCCTGGCGACCAGGCAACAGAAACTATGGAAAATTCGAGATGGATGAAGAGAACGGAATGGGAAGGAGAACAGCAACCTCCACAATTCCAGAGCGTCTGCACGGGCCTAAAAGTCACTGGAACATCGAAGTCACTTCGTTCCAGTGACCCTACAGAAGCCATCTCAACAGTCGCTTTTCCGGATTATCTACGCATAAATAGGCGATCATGTTTTGAAGTTAATCAACTTTGTAACTTATTTGGGAACTTTTGCATTTTCCCCCAGAAAACTGCTAGAGGCATTCTATTGGAGGACAGCGGTTAACGCCGGTGTTGCGCACTTCGGAGGCGACCTACGCTTTGTTGCAGGGAAAGTGGAACAAGGCAGATTGAAGCTTACACGCTAGTCATGACCAAAAAGTGAAAACTGAACTAAATGAATGAGCACGGAGCACCAATAAAACACTCAACTGCTATTTCGTCCTCTTTTAGTTATTTCAGGTTTCCTCGCAGGAGGGTGTAAAATCGCCCGAGTTAAATAGCAGGTTATAGTGCATGCAATGGTATTCGCAATTAAATAAGCAGTACCGCGTAAACAGTGAACGCGGTCCCGACGTGAGCCTTTCCTATCGCTTCATCCGCCTGTATTTCCTGTTCCACAAGAGACACAAGAGCGGAAAAGTGATTTCAGAAGGCGCGTGCGTCCAGCGTCGGTGCCCATCGCGTTACGAACTTTTCGCCTAGGTGCCGCGCTCGTGTCGGTGCTCCCCAAGCGTTTTCTCCGCCGTTCGCTCCGCACAAGTGCTCAACCACGCGACTTGGATGCTTCGTTCTTCGCCATGGGATACGCACGCGCGGGTTTAAGATATAGTTCGTGAATTTATGTGTGTGTTGTGGTTGTCCTGACAACGGCTCCTGTGGGCGCCGGAGATGATAACAGGTGAGTTCTAGCATTGCGTTGGAATTTGAAAAAAAGAAGAAAAATACGAAGAGGTTGACTCAGCTGTATACACTGGGACGGCTACTCCAGCACACCTCGTATAGTGGCGGGTTTTGCTACGAGATTTCTAGAAGGATGTGTGTCCCACGAGAGTCCCGATGAAGGATGTCGCACAGTGGAATATATACTTGTTGCCGGTAGGCGGCTGGCCAGTCACCGTGGACTCTCTTGATGTCGAGAGGTCCGTTAACCTGATCTGTTCCAATACACTCCGTTATACACTTCACGACTTGAACTTCTAGCAATGAAGTTGTCTATAAAAATTGTATAGTTGAATGTTAGATTTTATTGCCAAATGCGGGATGGGGCAATTTAATCAATAAGGAACGTAAATCACAACAGAAAAAGCAGTAAGAGAGAAAATGTCGCTGGACCTTACAGAGATAGGTGCAACCTAGAAGTAACATGTTCTGGGTGTCCTACTAGTAAGTTTGGAAGTGCTACTGACATACTGCCAACGCATAACGTTTGGAGAACTATAATTACTGTCTACAGAACTTTGAGAGGTCCTTATAGTATGGGTTTATGTGGGTATTCTTATATTATTTTCCTTTACGAGGCAACCACACCTAGTGACAAATTAACAACAGTCATGCACGATTTCTAACGACTTTAATGCGCTTCCTATAAATTGAACCAAAGGTCGCAGCTATAGAGTACCATTTGCACAGCTTCTAGCGGTAAGCAAATTAATAATGAGTAGTTTTAATTAGCACTCTTCAAGTGCACTCTGCAGTTCTGGAAACATGCGTGTTTAGTGAGATATCCAATAATTGTGATCCGCTGCAGTCCTGCTCGTTGCCAACAAAGATCGCTTAATGAAATAAATAAGCGCCCTCTGTATTGCCGATCTCAATAAGTACTTGTTTTCTTTACCGCCGAACTGACATCGTTCGCATAAGCTGAGGTTCACCGCGCGAGTATCACAGTCATTCGTTTACACAGTCTCTGTCATTTGAAGGAGCATTATCGCCGGGATGTATGACTCGGATGAGATACGGAAGACACGTTATCTTTCCTTCCCGCATATCCGAAAAGAACCCTTCAGGACTAGGCTTACAATGGCTTCGTCTTAGCTACACCCTTAAAACAAAACTTTGTATATAACATGCTGAAGGTCAACAATCGCACAGAATGATCAGTTATAACTCATAATTTGTGGAAAGCGCGGGCATCAGTACGCATTTTTTGTAATAATTAACATAATCACATAAGTGTCGCAAAAAGGCGTGTTATTCGGGATGATGGTTGGCTATAGGAACATGTTATGCGGTGAAGTTCTGTTTTATAAGAGTAGTGTACGCCCTCTCACTACGACGCTTTGTCGCTGGTCACATCCAACCCACCAACACGTTGACCTAAAGACATTGTACGCCTTTCTACACTCTAAAAACAGAGGGGAGGGGGCAATGGCAGGATCGGCTCGCCGTTGTTGGCCACACAGAAGTGGGCGTCGTCACGACTCAAGCAAAAAAAATAAAAATAAAAGGAAGATGAATGGAGGATAGAGGATGAATGGTGGAGATGCGTAGAGGGTGCGTGAGTTCGTCAGGGAGAGCAAAGTGTTAGAGGGCTCGCTAAGCAAGAACGCCTTCTGCAGAACTTCAGAGGTGGTGGTGGCCAGCACGCCACCACTAGAAACAGAACTTCACCACATAGCACGGTGAAGGCCAACCACTGCACAGAATGATACCTTGGTCACTCCCAATTTGTGGAAAGCGCGTGCCGTACGCCTCCCGTTTTTAACCAATCAGAGGGCAGAACGATGTCATTCGGGATGGTGATTGGCTAAGAGCGTGCCATGTGGTGAAGTTCTGTTGTGAGGCCAACAACGGCGAGCCTTTTCACCGCCACAACCACCGTTTTTTTAGAGTGTATAGACAATGCGGGAGTTCGGTGGTCACTGTGAGGCACTTCCCTATGTTTCCACCAAATTATAACGCGTAATAGGGTAATGTAGTCCCTGCCGCGATGAAACACCCGTATCATCATCGTCAAAATAAAGTGTCCTGTTTCTGGTACTAGAAAACTCCATGGAACACCCAAGTGTCCCCTGTGTACTTATGTGGCACATTGTTTGTTCTACATAATCTTATTACACAAATTCAATTTTACGAAAAATGTATCGGCCTCTATAAAGTGTGGAAAACAAATCGAGAAAGAAACCAGACACACTCTAAGAACACAACTTAACCGCATAGCAGGTTCTCCGCCAGCCGTTGCCACGAATGATAAGGCTACCTCTTCTGATTCGAGGAGACAGGGAGGCGTTCACCTTTTTGTGTCAATTGGCACGTATGATAATTGACACAAAAAAGACGTACGCCCCCTGTGTTTTCGAATCAGGAGCGTGCTATGGGGTGAAGTTCTGCTTTTTTTTTTTTTTTGCGTGCACTTCCGCGGGTGTCGCTCATAGCCACAGTTGCTTCGCGACGCTAACACCCAATCAAAAAGAAAAAAAAAAAAAAAACTTCCGCGGGTGCAGGAGAGGGATGCTTTGAAAGCACTGAAATATTTGTTATCATTCAGGTCTCATGAAAAAGTGCAGCCTTCTATACGAAAGTCTCGTCTCATTAAAATTTATATGCTTTCAACCGCCTTGTTTCTGTTGTGAAGCTCTATCACTGGATACTTGCACATTGCTCTTCTAGGTAGGCTACTACGATAGGTAGAAACATTAAGAGAACAACATCGTTCATTCATGTGAGCTGTACGCGTAGCGATTTATGCTATACTTGAAGATTTTTATATCATTATAATATCCGAATCGATATATTTTCTTGTTGAAAGCCACCATGTAACGCGTTCTCCCCGGATTATCCCGGATTAACACCCAGTAAACCATAGCATGACGTCTGTTGCAGGTGAAGAAGAAGCTTCCGCTTGCCTCAGGCTTGCCTATCACGGAAGCTTCCGCCGTAGATGTTCTTGTATCCCTCGTTTAAATGTAATTTAACTCGCAACAAGGAGCTTTTCTGTTTGTTACTCTCGCTATTACTGTCATCCGTATCTCATCTGTTTTGTGCCTGTACCACTTACCTGTAGTATCTTAATCATATGATATCCTTCAAAACTTGGATAATTTTGCTGGTAAACGGTTGCGTATCCTACTTTATTTTACTGAATACTTTGTTAGCACATCGTCTCCGACTGGAATTTAGTGCACAATAATAATAACTTGCAGAACTTAAAAAAAGGCGATTCAAAGAGAGGCCCATAAACATAATTGCAGGGGAAAATATATATATATATTTTTTGTAGTTCAGTGTTTCCTTTTCAGAAGCTGTATTTGACGCTATTGACGAAATTGGCTTATGAGCAACATAGTCACGGACTAGCCCTATAGACGACACTCGTTTGCCAAGGAGGATCTGGCAACCGCCAGAACCGAGTTATAAAAAGACAGGCTGTAAAACCGTTCGCTTTTTTAAGCCTTTGAAAACCAGGTTCTCCCCGGTTCAAAGAACTAAAGTGTCATTGGTGCATATACTTGACGCAAGTTGCCCCGTAAACACACTTTCATTCAGGCATGTCTGCTGACTCAGTTTTACGCTGATTTCGTCGTCATTTCGGTTTACGTATGGGATATCACGCGCGTGCACACGAATGATGAGGCATGCACTATAGGTACACTCGAGCGTCTAGTCGTCAAGAGCTCAAAGGCCCTATCACACAGGGTCTTTGCACAGGGTTGCGACAAGAATCGCAGTCAGGCTGAACGGCTTGCTGTTTATACTTCTCGGCTGGGTCAGAAATATTTACCTTTCTTATTTGTCTTGTTCGTAGCAGAGCAGAGCTATAGATGCCTCCTCCTGACGTATAGTCAGCTGAGCACGAAGTATTTGTCTAAGGTCGCAGCCATGCTGAATGGCTTCCTGCGGGTGCTAGTCAACTGATCTTAAAGTATTTGTTTCTCAAATTTGTATAGGCCACAGTTGATATCATGAGGACGTGCATGCAATATTCGCCATGACGCAGCATAATCTTGCACCACTGTATCCGGTCCTGCCATATATATTATTATATTAACGTACCATATTCTATACTGCATTCTCAGTTCTGTGCTTCTGTGGCTGTTATAGGAGCGAAATGCAATGAAGTTTAAATGACGATTTCTCACTGCATTCTTATGTCAAATCCGTACCTCGGCAAAACCAAGAGGGACCGGGGCAAAACTCATTAATGAGCATGCTCACCCATGCTCAATGTGGCGAATAAGCTGGGCATGAGTAAGCAAACGGAGGGCTGAGCGGGAGGTGAGTGAGTCAGCATGAGCGAGAACAAAGAGATCTGAGCAGGGAGTGGGTGAGTATAGGGTTGGGTAAACGAGAACATGAGCATGAGCAAAAATTCAGTCATCATAAATGAGTGAGCAAACGAGGAGGTGAGCGTGAGCAAAACTCACTCATGAGAATGATCATTCATGCTCAGTGTGGCGAATGAGCTGAGAATAAGTTAGCTAAAATGACGCTCGAATTGTTGAACTGAGCACGAGCGAACCCCAGTAACGCTCACGCATCGTGCACAGAGCAGTCAGATGATGCCATCCTCAGTGTACTTCGCATACTAGCCCCCCCCCCCCCGCATGTACTTGCCATTCGAGACAAACCACTGCCTTACACTTTACATCACGACCTACATGCTATCATTTTTTTTGGCCTTACTTCCTTTCCTTTCACCCTCATGTAATCCCCATCACGTAGGCTCCAGTATCGTTAGCAATTCCGTGCGCGCGAAAGGGAGCGAACAGAGAGCTGAGCCAGAGACGGGAAGCTGAGCCGAGGATGGTTGAGCGAAATAACAGTGAGCAGGCAAGCGAGCTGGTGAAGGTTCGACGACTGTAGCATGCCTTGAGTGAACAAGAGGACGCACAAAGAAGTAGACAGGACGAGGCTCAAAACCAGCAATGAAACAAATTGTTTCATTCTTTCATTGCTGGTTTTGAACCTCGTCCTGTCTACTTCTTTCTGCATCCCTCAAGCTCAAGGTATGCTATTCTGTCGTCGGGTGATTGAGCATAGGTGAGCAAACAGAGAGCTCAGCAGGGAGTGAGTGAGCGACAGTCACGAGTGCCGACCTGTGGACTCAAATCATGCCTGGCACAAAGTTCATTCCTGTTTCTCGTGTTAGTGTTGTGCTATGTTTGACGTGGGCGCGAACCACCTGTCTTTTTGGGAAAGGCGTGTTTGCTTACGTCGGTCTGGAAATCCATCTGAAACATTCTGTGACGTTAACGTTTGCTTCGTTGATACCCCTCACGTAGTATAACCCAGCCCCGTGGTGCTACGACTACATAAACAGCAAGATAAAAAAGGGGGATGCCCGTTGCTCTTGTTCCTGCTGGCGTCAGATAAAAAAAAAACACATGAGAAACTGGCAACGACTTTAATCAATCTCATGTGATGCCGTCGACAGCTAAAAGACGTGACAAACAGTGCGATACACGACCTTAATCAATCTCATGTCATGCCATCGTGAGGTAGTAAAACATGAGGAACGGTGCAATATACGACTTTAATCAACCTTACGTACCGTAGCCCTTAGTCACGAGTGGATTACGGCATCGTAATGATGGAGAGCACCATTACGTCGTTCTTGGCAGTGTCACAATAATTGTGAGCTCACCATAGTGTCAAAGGGTCAATGTATATGCCCCGTTACGGTCTTCATTATATTTTCTATTTTGCCTTGGTCCCCTTACTTATTTACTTCTTTTCTCGTGCGAGGAGAGTGCTGAGTGCACTCTCTTTCAATGTGAAGATGTCCAATGCACATTTCCAGTCCGTACGTGTAATGGGCACCTCCTTCGTGAGTAGTGGCGAATGGGCATAGGGAAGCAAATGTAACCTAATTGTATTCCAGTGCCAGCAGAAGAAGAAAGAAAGAAAAGAAAAACGGTGAACAGGAAATTGTGAAGGTCTGGGACATTTATGCGTCTTATTTTTCTTTTCTTTTGAACAAGTTTACGTTGCATAGCTTACGCAATAGTTCATTTGCATTTCACGTTGCGGAATACAAATAAGCACTTCCTTAAATTTAAGGTATGATTACCTTACTTCGATCGTGAAGTGGTGGCAGATATCGATGTCCACGAACTGGCTTGTCGCTGTTTATTTCGTTGCTTTCTTTTGCGGTTTGCTTCAGACGCCTTAGTTCCACGTTATCTGTCTTGTTGTTTCGACGTTTCTGCACTTGCGATACTGTGTCTCCGAATGTCTCTCGGTTCTCCTTTCGGTGTTTGTTTTTTCTCTTCTTTGTCGCAATTTGCCATCAAAGCAGGCACAGTGCCCTCTCGCCAACCCTGTTGAGGATGAAAACTGGAAGGCCTTACGTCTCTACACTCTTAAAATGGATTGTGGTGGTGGTGGTGGTGAAAGGGCACGCCGTTGTCAGCCTCACAGAGGTGGGCAACGTCACGACTGACCCCCTGGGGAATGCGAGTCCTGGGCCGACTTCCAAGGCAACTGTGCCGACATATATCTATTAAAGCGTCTGAGGAAAACCCAGGAAACTCTTAAAATAGATGGTGGTGCTGGTAGTGCTGAATCAGCTCGCCAATAGAATTTCACCACATAACATGCTGAAGTCCAACCATTGCACGGAATGATTTGCTCATGATTCGTGGAAAGTGCGGGGCGTACGCCTTTTTGTGACGATTAACATGTTTCCGTGCTTACACTTTTGCAGTTACATGCTTACTCTTTACGAGAACATCCCAATCATCGTTATTAAAGCAAAGTAGTATTGTACGTACTGTTTGCAGCAGATATAATCACGCTGCAACAATTTTTATTTCATTTATTTGTGACGATATCTCAATTACCCACAGGGGGCGTTTTATGATGGAGGAGCAAAAGTGCACACAGCAGGGGCATCACAGCTCAAAATAGGCACACAGCTTGTGTCGAAAAGCTTCCGGTATAGCGACTGGGGAAAACCATTCTAATCGGTAATAGTATGTAAAGAAGGAAAAGAAGACGAGCAAAGGAAGTGGGACGAATGATAGGCAATGCGGTCTATTTTCCATGGATGGTCGCGTCTAAGGAGATGTGGTGAGGTGAGTGAGACGCGGTTGCGAACGAAGGGCGGTGGTGGCGCTGGTGGCGCAGAGCAGGGGCCTCAAATTAAAATCGAGTTGGGCCGCGTTGACCTTAGGTCACATCAAGGGGGGACACAAAGAAACGAAATGGCGGCAATTACCGTGAAATATCCTGATATACCATAAAATAACAATACACACACAAAAAAAAAGAAAAAGAAAAAGAAAAAAAAAACCCAAGAGCGGTGTAGTTATTGTGGCGCCGGACAGTGTGTGCATAATTCATTACCGAAAGGCTCCACTTTGGCACACCAAGAGAAATAAATAAGCTGCCTTTCAAATCTGGTACTGAAGATATGAAAAATGATGAGAAAAATACGCAGCATCCGAACGAAGAAGGAAAAGAAATATAGGCCGTCATCCCTTAAAATACTACTGCACCACAGATAGGATGGCTGGATATAGACAGGTCACGCTCGCTCCTCCGCGGAATAATGTAACCCATCATACTCACTCTGCTTCCGTATTGGCTGTTACGACTTGCCACGCTGCGTGGTGGCGCTGCAGTATTCGTCCTGGCGCGCAATTGCGTCTCCTTACCTCCAACGGCGTAGTTATCATAGTTGACATTGACAATGCATGGCATCCTGTTTTCTACTTTAATATGGCTCCTATAAGTTAAATACAATGGCCTTTATGTATAACTGCTCCGTCTCTATTTTTCTTAGTGTGTCACCTTTTTTTAGTTCCTTCTTAGCGCCGCGAATCAACTATGGCTATGAGCGGCATACAGACGTGGACAGATGGAGAAAGGACAGCAGGAAGGGGTGGGGGACAGGAGGGGGGTGTCACTATTTCACAATGTGACAATTATTAAGAGCCCATCTTAATGCTCACATTGGTTATCGTGGTAGTTTTCCAAAGTGCATGCTCGCCGAAAGGTACGGGAAAGCACGAAGGTTGGTCATCTTCCCTCAGGGGCCGGGCATTTCACGCAGGCTCTGACTCTGCGTCTACTTGCCTCTACTCATTCCACAAAGAACTCCCTACTATCCCCCAACGTCGATCCAACTACGTAATCATCAACTATCAACCTTCATTCCTTCTTCTTCTCATCTTATCTCATCCCTGCTTTACTCGCGACCCTGTCTACATGAGTGAGACCCGCGACGACAAGCCGCCATCATCCCCACCAGCAACACGCGACTATAGGTATACCACCGAGCGCGCGCCGAGTTGTTAACGAATAATCTTGAGAAACCATGGGAGATAAATATTACGGTAGATGGCACACTTAGAAATGACATTTTGACAGATTTTAAAAATAACTGGTCGATTTTTGCCAGGCACGTATCGCCCTAGACGGTGAGCATGCTGAATTTCGATGGCCGATGTCAATCTTCAAATGGGACGAACAAGCTGAGAACAGAGCTTCTGGGCCTCTGCGCATGTCCATGTTGAAGGATCAGTCAAAGAAAACAAGTTGGGGGCGCTCTCCCGTAGGGAGGTCCGCTAGGTTGTGGGCGTAGAATTTCCTTTGGTGACATTTAATTTAGTTTTTGGTATTTATTTATCGATTAACAGTTTAATTAATTTGGCCCTGCACAAAACCTCAACACCAAAACGTTACATAAAATTATGATTGGATAGAAAAAAAAAAAAAGAAAAAAACGAGAACACAATCACAACAACAACAACAGATGATGACGATGAAATGGGGTGTTTCACCGCGAAATAGAGAAGTGTACGCCGTACCTAGAAAATGGCTAGCGAATCAACTATCTCGTTTTTACCCACGAGATCGTGGTTTACCGAAAGACACTTTCCGGGTGTCGCAATCAGCCGGACTCTCACCCCCTTTCCTTGTCAAAATTGCTTGGTCCATGGCCGATACCAGCCCACCAACGCTCTGCCCTCAAAGCCCTTCTGACCTGTTTATACACCGTGGGACTTCAGTCCACACACCATGACTCCGTACTCCACGACTCCATATTCCATTTCCTATACGTCACCACCGGCAATGGGGTGGAGTACAGCCCCTGGCGGTGAAACTCCCCAATCATCATCATCAAATAAAGTTGTTGTTCGTTTGTACTCTCTTCCTTCTCTGACGTAGAATTTTCGTATTTCCCATCGTTTATGCGGGTAATTCCACGTCTCAGCCACAATCTCCATATCACTTTGTTTAAATCCAATGCAATCCTAATTCACGGATGGTGGTGGTAATGGAACTGCTTGCCGTAGCCGGCCACGCTCAGGCAGGCAACGTCATGACTATCGCGGGGGGGTGGGGGAGAGGGTCGTGGGTCCTGGGCCGACTTCACATGGAACTGTGCCGACATTTGTCTTAAAGCGTCTGAAGAAAACCCAGGGAAAACACGCAGAACTTCACCGCATATCACTCTTCTAGCCAGCCATCATCATCAAGGTTCGTACGCCTTTTTGTGACATTTGCGACAGAAACGCTAATTGTCACAAAAGTGCGTACACCCCGCGCCTTCTACAAATCAGAAGTGATAGTGGTATCATTCTGTGTAGTGGCTAGCCTTCAGCGCGTTATGTAGTGAAGCTCTGTGATAGACAGAGCTCATACTGAACAGGTAAAAGTATAGACTGGTAACTGTCGGAAGTTGCATGATCTGCAAGGGACTGAAAGAAGAGGTTCGGCCGCTGTTTGGTTTTGGCCTTACCGAAATCAGACTAGTCCTTGCTACGTGACATAATCTGGTCTCTCTGGTCTCCTTTTTTTGGCTATAGTCGTGACGACGCCCACTACTTTGTGGCCAACAACGGCGAGACTATCCTGCCATCACCCCCCCCCCCCTCTCCAGTTTTTTTATTGCTCAAGTCAAATGAGAAAACGCCTCATCGCAAGGTGCACGGAAATAACTGTAAAGTTTGCGTCCAAGACACTGTAATAGTGTGAATTTAACAGTCTTTGACATGAATTACATAAGTTCCACACACGTGGACTTGCTACTGTGCCGACATTCAAAGCGGCTGTCAATTTTAGCTTTTACTGCTGACGTGCAAGGGTAGGTCCCGGAGACGAAATAAACTTGACAATATCTCTTTTTCCCAAACTAAGCAGATCTGCAAAGAATATGTTATACTCAACGAGCCTTTTGTAAATAATATGCGTCAATGCTTTTCCAAATAGATCCCAAATTTGTTGCCATAAGACCGACGTTATAATGTGTATTCTGTGTTTCGTCGTTTCTAAAGGATTCTGTGCAACGGTTTCAGTTTGGGCTGCGGGAGATATTGCGGGCATTTTGGGATCAACACTGCGGGCCTTTTTGAGGCTCGAAGTCTCGTGGAAGGCAAGAAAAATAAACCCGTGCAGGATCTCTATTTTTGTTCACCCCCTGCCACGTGATGCGGTCTTGCTAACCAACTGTGTTCAGTTCAGATTTACACATTCTTCGTGTAGCCACAGGCACGGCCCCTCGATCGCTCTCTCCCCCTTCGAGAGAGGAGCAGAGAGGAGCGATCGAGGGGCCGTGCCACAGGAATGCAACTCCAGTTCTATGGCTGGCCTGCTGGTTGCTGCTGGTCCGCCTGTCAGCCGCCAAGCAACAAGCACCATATTTGGAGTCATTTAAGAGCTTGTTGCTGATAAACACCTCGTAATGTATCACACACATGACATGTCAGTCTTAAAAAAACTAATTGGTTTTCGAAATTGCGACAAAATAGGTCGGGGCGACGCCTAGTGTGAGACAACCCTCATGTTAGCGGGGCACCACTGGTGCTCATATATCGAACTTTTTACAGTCGATAGCTGTTGGCAGCGGCGTAGCCAGAAAAATATTTCGGGGGGGGGGGGATTCTATGGGGACTTTACTTGGAAGAGGAGGAGTCCCCCTCGTTCCCCTCTCCCAAATGCACTATCAAAGGTACCATTTCGAGGGGGGTGAACACCCAGAACCCCCCTCTGTGTGTATTGGCATCGAGGCGGAAGACCAGTCACAAGGACTGGCTCCCATATAACTATCTCAACAAGCTAGGACTATACACTCTGAAAAAAAGGGAGTAACGGGGGAGTAATTGCTCACTTTTACTCCCCCTTTCCTATAAGTTACTCCATTTAATTTCTGTTACTCCCCACATTTGAAATTTACTCCGTCGCCCAGAATTCTCACTCCCTCCTCTTACTCTCCACACTTAGAATTTACTCCTTTGCCTAGAATTCTTACTCCCCCTATAAATTGGCTACTCCGTTTTGTTCTTGTTACCCTCCCCACTTGAAAGTCACTCCCATGCACTATATTCCCACTCCCCTGTACTCCGACTCTGCTTACTCCGTCCAGACAATGCTTAACAATGCCTATGATTGCGGAGACACTTTGCTTCAAGTCTTCCAGGGGACCCGCAAGGAGTTTTTTGCTGCGCAGCAAGCCCTGTCTGGTGTGACAGTGGGGCCTGATATCAGCAAATAATTAGTCCTCTAGCCTGATATCAGTTTAATTTCCAAATGAACACAGATGTATAATGAGGGAACTTGCAGAAACGAGTCTGCAAACATTGCCGAAACGTAAGCCAGAAGCTGGACGGGTATTTGTTCATCATTCTGAAGTTTGTCATCTCGCTATGGGCAATAATATTTGCTACAGAGATTACGTGAGATAACCTGCAGGGCAAAATGCAAAGGTTGGCGCCCTGTCTGCTGGTGTCGAAAGAAAACAGTCCCTGTAGGCAGCAAATTCCATTAAGGGCAATTAATTAGTCCTTTGGTCTGATATCAGTTTAATTTCTAAATGAACACAGATGTAATGAGAGAAATTTGCAGAAACTAAACCGCAAACATTGCCGAAACGTAAGCCAGAAGCTCTGCATGGCATGACAGTTACATCGCCATAGGGAATTTTATCAACTCCTCTAGTGGGCGTTACTGTTATTCCACTTCACAGCATTAATGGGGTTCCATAGGGTAGTGCCACTGCTGCACTCTCAGAAAAAAAGGAGTAACGGGGCAGTAACTTCCCACATTTATAAATAATGATACATTTACATACAAATACATACACACATAAAAAATAATAAATTTACTCAATTTCCACTCCACCTGTCAGCCGCTTACTCCCTCTTTCTTCCTGCATTTACCATCTCCATCACTGCAAATAGGTACTCCCTCTTGCCGGCCAAATTTTAATGGACAAGTGATGTGTGACATCACCCTCTTCCTCGTACAGTGACTTTCGAGTTATAAACTTGTGTACTACAGCGCAACCATCCATATATTGCATCATTTTTGTGATATATTCCATAGTTTTGCACTAAGGCTCTCAGCTGGTGAAGTTCTCATCGTTACGTGAGAGCACATCCTGAAATGTGACCTTCTGACACACCAATTACGTCGAATACTTATCCCGGAGTTTACCGCGTTCGAGAGTATTTCTCAATGGAGGTCACTGAGGGAGCTCGGATGTTTTTTCTAGAGAGTTGTTCCGTGGGACTACCGAATTTAAATGGGGATATCACACCTACTACCTTTTGTACACTGTTATAACACTTCCCTTCGTCTTTTATGCACAACTTTTCCCATCCCCATCGAGTATGTACTATGGCGAGTTGCTTATAAGCGGATGCACAGATATTCCGAAATCAGAAATTTCACAGATGATTCCAAAGCAGCTGGAGAGTGTAAGTTTTACTCCAAAAGGGAGTGTTCTACGGGACAAACCATTTACTCCCCTAAAGCAGTTGTGACGACATCATTGTTTCTCAGAGTGTGCTCCCACAGCGGAGGCAGTGTTCATACCTTACCCGGTAGTAAGGGAACTCCCTTTGGACCATACCGAAGGAGGTCGTCAGAACAACATCTGCATGTGCTGGCCTGACCCCTCTTGGTGGTGTTGGTACAGCAATGGGTGACACGGTTACACCCCACAAATGGAGTAGCATGTTACTCCCCTTACGGGGTGTAACTTTTCCTCCAAAAGCGAGTGTTCCTTGGGATATTTGATATTTGACAAGCCCACAATCATTTTTAATCTGTTCACCTGTACTAAAGCATTCACTCTGTGAAATATGAAGTTGAAAATCGTTCAAATAGCGAGATTTTCTATATTAACTACGGGCGTGAACGGCAGCTGCTACGGCCCGCCTCCGAGACGAACTGGCCGTGACATCATACACAGAACATGTTGCCGATTCGTGGACGGGCTTTTGCGAGCAAACTGCAAAATTTGCAAACAAGCTTGCATACGTCGCCATGAAATATGTTTTAATTTGACCTGGATACAAGATTGTATCTAACCGTTCACACAGAATCCTACGAAAAATGTAATATAGCCGTTGACTGTCAGCGTGGTTACCGGAGCACGTTTTCTTCTTTGAACTACACTCTTAAAAATGAACTTCAACACATAGCACGCTCCTAGCCAACCATCATCCTGAATGACAACGTTCTCGCCCCTGATTTGTTGAAAACTGGAGGCGGAGCCTATTCTGTGGCGTGCATAATGGCACAAAATAGGCTCCGCCTCCCGTTTCCAACAAATCTATGGCGAGAACGTTGTCATTCGGGATGATGGTTGGCTAGGAGCGTGCTATGTGGTGAAGTTCATTTTTAAGAGTGTACTTCTTCGTCAGAACATACCTCCGTCGGTGACATTTGAGGAGCTGCTGAGTACTGAACGATCGATAGACGCTGTGTGTGTCGCATAATCTCTTCCTCAATTGCTGACAATTTGCCTTTCGCCATATATCTAGTGATTTCGACGGTAGATATACGACGTCCTTGTTCTCCAAACCGAAACCATGCACCCACATGGTCCCGCGGGGTGTGTCCTCCTCGTCGTTCACAGTTGGCTGAGAGAATTGGATGGTGATAACGTAAGCCCGCTTCGAAGGCATCTATCTAGCGGTCACGCCCTGCTATTTTTGTCTGATAACTGCGCCCCCGTTGTACTGAATACGGTTAGTCGATGTGTGTACGATAGTGATTGATCATGAGAACGGTTTCCTGCAGAGTACTCGGAATTCGCGAAAATCATTTCATGGTCCCTTTAAGGGAGTCGCGACGCCACCCTTTTTTTTTTTTTCACAGTGTAAAAGTAGAATATAGTGCAATACCAAGTCCTGCTTGTGAAATCACTTCACGTTAAGGACTGCTGTTCGTGCTTGTCGCCGCCATGCAACAGACCAAGACAGCGGAGAGTTGCGTACGGGATAACGGCACGAAGGAAAGTACTGCTTAGTAGTGGACAACGTACCTTCCATGCATTTCTTCGAATGGCACAGACGAAGTTAGCCAGCGTCTTCCGAACTCCAGAGCACCAAGGACTGCTCTCTCTCTGTGTAGAACTCTGCGAACACCCGCTCGAACGAGGCTTAGAACGTGTGACAGTCCCCGAGCGCGACCGCCGTGTACCGCTATGCAGCGCGCAATCCACACTTGGTAGTTTATCTCTATGGTCAAGAGAATGAACTGCCGTCTATCCCGAATTGGAACGGGGGGTTGAAGGAGGGTTTGAATGGTGCTCCAGCGAATCTGTGGAACCCCATAGAGCTCCTCAACTCTGTGCCACAAAACGTCTGGAACGTGACACTCACGAAAAGATCACGCCTAGAACAGAAAGGACAGCGCGGCGAGGTGAGACCATAACGATGCAAACGATCCCTGAGTGGCAGGACATCGTGCGCAAGTCTCCACTGCAAACTTGCACGACGAGAGTCCAACCATCCTGCAGTATAGCGCCACGCGATTTGACGCGGAACAGATAGCTCCGATGCACCCGTGGGTGCCGGAAGTAAGCCCAGCAGGGACACATAGAACCGCCTCACTAACCATGTAGAAAGATCAGCGTCCACGTGGCTCTTGCGGAGGCGATGGACTGACGACACGTACTCTTTTAAGTGGGGAGCTGTAAACTCTGAGCGCGGCCTATTCTGCTGAAAGGAACAAAAGAAATGAATGTCCGGGCCAAGAAGGTAGTGCAAAAGATCGTGTGCAGGATGGTTAGGCTCACTCAGGGCATCAATAATTGCCTTTATACCTAAAGCAAGGCACTTGACTTTTACATGTGGCACTCGAAAGCCACCAACCTCCCGCGACTGGTACAGACGCGCGCGTGACACCTATTCCACACTGTTACCCCATATGAACTGAAAAGCAATACGGGTCACAGTAAGAAAGATCTGACGTGGCGGAAGTGATATGGTACCATGGTACCAGTACTTGCAAAAGAACCACGACGCCGCTAGCCGGGCTTTATATAAGTAAGTGGAAGAGCCAGACCCTTCATTTCACGGAGAACAGGAATGCTACGCTGGTGAATGCGCATCCACGATGATAGTGCGATTCCCCGACTATTGAAATAGTATCCCAGTATGCGTAATTCAGTTTTAACAGGTATCCCGAATGGATCGAGAGGCACAGGAGGGAACAGAATTGATAAAGAGCACTGCGCTCTTATCCCTGTTTATCCGCGCGTGCGTTGCTTTACCGTAGGCATCCAGGATGGATAACACTTGACCTATCGCGTCCTCACTGTTGAGGATTAAGGATAAGTGGCTGTGAGTAGCTCGCTTCCCGAGATCGCGGCGTCGGCGTCCGCAGAAGGAAGGACATTTACCTCCTCGTATATAGTGATTCAGTGGTGCTTCACGTTCTGCGTAGAGGGCGCTTTGCACCCTGCCATGTAATCTTCTAGCCCGCCATATTACTGGGGTTCCTGAATGCTGTAGCCCGCTCTGTCTCCCTACTATTTTTTTTCGCCAACATCAACATCAACTAGCGCGCTCTGTGTACACAGAGGGAACTACTATTCAGGCAGCCTATGCATGACATCATTGTTTAGAAGGAGACACAGTATTAGTGACGACGACGACGCGCGACGACGAAAAAGTTTACCGTGACTCTGCTTCAGGCGCCATGGTGATACGGTGTCCTGCTGACGCGGAAGTTTTGCGGCGGGCACGAGAACGGGAACGGAAGCGCAGAGCTTGCGAAGATCCAGCTCGTCGTGTAGCTGAGGCCGCAAAGAATTAAGAGAGTGTGACATCAGGATGCCAACGTGCGTGCCGGCGAAGCTGAGGCAAGGCGGAGTCAGCGGCAGGACCCTGCAGTACGTGCCACCGATACGGAGGTGTCAGAGGCAAGCTAAGCGGGCGTTCACACGGGCCAACTTTCTGCACCAACTCGGACCAACTTTGGAGTTGGTGGCAGTCGGCCGATATCACCAACAATGACCAACTCGAGTTGCTGGGAATCGGTCGCCGAGCGAAAACTTCGGAGAGTTGGTGGTGGTCTAACCAATCAACGTGAGGAACATTGCCACGTGACCCTCGAGGGCGTCAAGCGATTTCGTTCCTGTCGTACTGCCTGGCATGGTTTCAAATCCTACAGGGGTACTTGAGAATGTTTTTTTTTTTTTTTTTTGTTACTAGTGCCATATAAACATATCAATAGGCATTTTTTGGAGATACTGGTGAACTTCTGGGGAAATAAAATGACTTCGCTTTGATGAATGACAGTAAAAAAAAAAAAAAAGTCACCAGCGGTTGGACTTGAACCCATACACCCCGATTGCCGTAAGGTTGGTTGTGGGCGGAGCTAACGAGTTGGTATACGTGTGAACGTGGAGACGGTACCGTCTTGGTCCAAAGATGTTGCTTCGAGTTGGTCTGAGTTGGTGCTGAAAATCGGCCCGTGTGAACGACCCCTAAAGTCGAAGGAGCCACGAAGGGCTTCACTGGGCAATTCAGGGAGAACCCATTTGGGTACAGTTGCTCGGTGTGCGATCGCTTGTGGTTCAACAATGATCTCACAACTCCGCCACTGACTTGCCATGCGCCGCTTCGACAAGAATTACCAACTGCCAACCTTAACGCCTTCCGCTTGTGTGCGTCGTGTCTTCAGTCGGTCCGCACCGTTGCAGGTGAAGGGCTTTCAGTATAGCCGTGCCTCTCGACGTGACCGCAAGAACCGCGCGGCCGGACTGGCAATCTACATGCGTGGTGGGTTCAACGTGTCACCCTTATACCTCTTTGCTGACTGCGGAGACGCGGGTGAGATGTGTATGGTGCAATTTGAGAGTGAACTTATCGTCGTGGCTGCCTACTTTGCCCCATACCGCCACAATTTTGCGAGTAATAACATACTTCACCTACTCATTAACAGTCCACATGCCATCGCCGATACTACTGCTATAGGGTACTTTAACATCGACGCAAAGAACACCAGCTTCATCACCGGTCTATACAAGAAGCGCTGATGTTGCAACTCTCCACAAGAACACGGGACGTAACAACCTCGCGAAAGGCCTGCGAAAATGCAGGAAGACATTGGTTTGGTCTTCCAAAACCGAGACCTCGTCAAGAATATCGACCACATCACCCTCACTCACTCCACAGATGACAAGTCTGCACTCGTCACTCTAAAGTAGTCCTCCATACATCAGCAATAAAAGTGTCAACATTCACCCACAATAGCTTTCGCTGGAATTCGCGTTACACAACAGTAACCGTCCTGTGAATTTTTTTGTCGTGATTTTGGTTTCCACGCAACGCGCCGTGGACCGACTTCGCTATGTAAGACCCAGTGCGCATGCAATGTAGTTTTTACCACCGAACTCGACGGGCAATGCGAGGTTGGTATATACCATAGATTGAGAAGTTACCCGTCAAAAAGA
The DNA here is from genome assembly GCF_037126465.1 of Ornithodoros turicata. Lineage (NCBI taxonomy): Eukaryota > Metazoa > Arthropoda > Arachnida > Ixodida > Argasidae > Ornithodoros > Ornithodoros turicata. The sequence continues at coordinate 106,270,142 of NC_088202.1, forward strand.
ACTCGTTATATGTTAAGTTACCGTGTGAAAAATGTAACAAAGTTATTAACGAGGTTCTTCAGCCTGAAACGTAACCCGCAGTTACTGAGTTACTTAAGAAAAAAGAACGAGTTACTTCCAAGTTACTTCGGACACAAAATAGCATTACGCATGTGCAGCGCGCATGAGCAGTTGAGTTAGACCTTGGGTTGCCTGCGGAGGAGTGTAACACGCTTAGATCGTTTTCGTTTATGTCCAACAATAGACCTCTCCCTGTTTGTAAACAAATGATGTCATAGTGTTCGACAGCGCCTCAAATTTGGTAGAATTGAACTACGCTCGAAGCTAGAGGTGAACTAGGTCGCGCACGAAAGAGACGGTCTTGAAAGGATTAGGTTATGGTCCCGTAAACGCGACCCTTGGTCCTGCTTTTCTTTCAATGGGGGGCAGAGAACAAGTGGCCGTTCGTGGAACGCAGCCCTCTCCTTCAGAATTCTTTCGGGTTCAGTCTGTCTACCAATGTCATGATGACGTTTCTCTGGTAGAGGTATATTCGAACGCTATGCATCTTACTCCCTCGTTCCTCGTTCTTCTTTGTTTGTTTGTTTGTTATTATTAAACATATCCCCCCCCCCCCTATGAGTGCACAATGGTTCAGCTTCATTTCAATTGCAGCGGTTCTTACTTCCTGAATAAAATACTGTCATTGGTCGAATATGACGTTTCATGGCAAAAAAAAAAAAAAAAGCCATGAAGGAAAGCAAGAAAATATGTGGACGTGAGTGAAAAGCGAGTTAAAAGTAACTTGGAACATAACTTACGCGTATGTTACTTTGGCAAAGTTAACTGAAAAAGGAACGAGTTCCACTGGAAGTTACCACACTCTTAAAAATGAACTTCACCGCATAGCACGCTCCTAGCCAACCATCATCTTTACTGATATCGCTATTTGCCCTGATTTGTTGAAAACGGGGGGCGTACGCCTTTTTTGTGACACTTATGCTGTTTATAATTGTCACAGAAAAGGCGTACGCCTCCCGTTTTCAACAAATGGGGGCAGATAACGATATCACTAAAGATGATGGTTGGCTAGGACCGTGCTGTGCGGTGAAGTTCATTTTTAAGAGTGCACGGCGCAAAAGTACTGAGTTAAGTTACAAGTTACCAACAAAAGGAGCTTAGTTCCAGTAACGATGTAACGAGTACCTCGAACTCTGGTATATACCTCGGTACAGTGTTGCCCGCAATTTTCAGTCTTTATTCAGTTTTTCCGTTTTATCGTCCTGAAGGCTTACATTGTTTAATGAGCTCATGCTATGAGATTGCTTCTCAACTGTTTTACGGTACCCTTAGAAACGTTTTAAAGGAAAGCCGGAAGGGGGGTGGGGGAGAACCAGATGTCAGGGAACAATTTCAGGTAATCCGAATAGATTCCGTTGAGAGCTCATGTCGGGGACACTTTACGCTCTCTCTACTCTCTCTATGAAGTAGCCCTTCTCCATGGTTTTCTTTTCTCCTGTCTCTTTCCTTTCTTCCAGCTTGCCTTCAGATTAGCTTTCCATTAAGCTTTCCTTTTTTGAAGCAATCCCCTTCGGGAATAAAAAAAAAAGGTCTTGGATCGGAAGACGCAAATATACTTTCTTGTAGGAGAAAGAATTATCCGCCAAGTGGAAGTGTTTTTAGTTGTCTTTGTTTAGCGATACGATTTACTGTTCTTGTTATCGTTTCATTTATAATTGTCTACTGAAGCCATTAAAGCCATAATTCTACCTGGGGTAAAGAAAAGTGGATGAAACTAAATAGGCTAACTAGGAAATAAATTGTGACTGTAAGATAGTTACCGAAAACAACGGGGACTCCTCTGTGCAACGCTACAAAAAAGTGTTTCCGCTTTATTTAACCGTAATCCCTTTGAAATGAAAAACCATCGAATCGTTAATTATCTATTTAATGCCCAGTTCTCACTTCTGCACTTGCACACTTCTTTGTAACCCTCGAGATCGTTCGATATTTGAAAGAAACTAGATGAAATGCAATACGCCTATGAGAATGGACGGGTAGGCAGGTGAAGCGAACTTTAGGGCGTCGTGCCCATAAATTGCGTCCATGGTACCATATGATTTTTTTGGCCCTGCTAAAGAGGCAAAATCTTCATCCAAATACCCCAAGCATATAACATTCGACGCAGAGACCTCCGACGGTTTTACTGGACGATAAAGCAAGACCGGTATACTCGGCTAAATTAGTCAGAAAGTTTATATTTCACGAGAACACCCTAGAAACACACTCTAAAAACAGAACTTCACCGCATAGCACGCTGTGCGCCAACCACTGCCAAGAATGATAGGATTATCGCTTCTGATTCGAAGAGAGAGGTGGGCGTACGCCTTTTTGTGTCAATTTGGATATATGAAAATTGCCACAAAAAGGCGTACGCCCCCCTCTCTCTTCGAATCAGAAGCGATAATCCTATCATTCTTGGCAGTGGTTGGCGCACAGCGTGCTATGCGGTGAAGTCCTGTTTTTACAGTGGAGGTGGTGGTGGTCATGACGACTGTACGCCTCAGGACAGAACTTCACCGCGCAACACGCCCAGAAACAATCATAATTCAGAATGGTGCCGTCCTCTTTTCTGATTTGCTGAAAATGGCACACATACACTCCCCCTGTTTTACTTTGAAAATGGATGCATGTTGCTTGGCACAAAACGGCGCGCTTTTGTCAAATCATAAGCGATAGTGGTATCATGCGTCCCAATGGTTTGTAGTACGAACTGTGAGCTATTTCGTGTGCATAATTTTTCTAGGACAATGCATATCGCTTCCTGCATCTTATTTTGATTTTCTGGTCGTGCGTAGAGGAATCCGAGGAAAAACTATCCTCTTCTCGGAGAATCCTGGGCGCACTTCGACCCATAAAGCACACATGCCCAATAAAATTGCCCCACGGGAACGCGGGCTGACGAGAGAGCGGTGCCCTTACGGGCAAACATATACTTGTTTTCGCTGCACCAGAAAGCATTCCAAAACTTCCACTTCTTGGCCTCCCAACAGTAACAAAGTGAAGAACTAGTACACGACGACGATGTCTGCCTGCTTGTTCGGTATGTGTTAACAGAGGTCTGGTATATACAATCATAAACAGCATAACTCGCCGAAAGGCAACCAATGATACTCTTATGACTCCTGATTTGTGGAAAGCGCCGGACACACGGCTTTTTGTGACAAATAACAGAACTACATAAGTGTCACGAAGAGGCATACGCCTCTCGTTTTTAACAGATCAAGGGAGAACGATGTTATTCGAGATGATGGTTGACTATATACAGGGTGCCCCAGAAAACGTGTCATTGAATTATAATAAAAAAAACTACAGCACCTAGAGTCATGCGGTCAACGGCATTTGTTCGAACTGGGTTTTGCCACCTCCTCATGTGAATGTCGTGTAACGTAAGTCTAATTATGTAGATTTTTGCGAGCTTAAGTCGAAAATTTGCCAAGTAAAGGTGACTTTTTTACCCCACCAATATGAAGAGCGTGTCTAATTTACACGAATTAATGATAATTGACAGGGATATTCACGAGCTATCCCATCAGAAAAAATAGCCGAACATCGTGCTCTACGGAGCTCCCACAGGATAACGCACGATGAATTTTTCAAGGCAATCTTTGTCAGTTCGACGAAAGGAGGTTCGAAACCCAGCCCACCCTGGCATCGCAGAAAGAGATAACACAAGCATGGCTTATCGCGTCCGACTTTCGCTGGGATAATGCTTTCCATCTCCCAATTTTAGGGGTTGTGCCTCATATGCACCAAATGCTCATAACCTCCAAACGCTCAAAACCTCCAAACGCTCATATGCACCGAAAAAAATTTGGTGGTTTTGAGCGTTTGGTGGAAATGAGCAGAAGGGGAGAACCTGCTCATAAGCACCAAACGTCCAGAACATCCGAATGCTCATATGCACCGAAAGGCGGGCGACCACAAAGGCCGGGTCTTCCTCTCCCGCATTTGGAACAAGGTCATAGGGTGAGAAAGGTGGAATGAATGGCGATTACCAAGGCCGCTTAATCTGTCAGTTTGAAGTTTATGTAACAGCTTGGGGGGGGGGGGGATATATTTATTAGACGAAAAGGAAAAAAAAAACGGGGAAAGGTCAGCCAAACGGGACGTCGGCTTGCTATTCCAGAAATAAGAAATAATAATAAATAAATAAAAAGGAAAGATAAGAATTAAAGAAAGAAATAGGAAGGAATAAGAAAGAATTAAAGGAAGAAAATTAAGAAATAAGAAATAAAGAAAAAGAATTTGGAAATAACGAAAAACTAACAGATGATCAAAGAAGGATGAGGTAGATTAATGACAAAGATGACAAAAAAAAGATGACTAACAAACGGTGAAGGAATGATGAGATGAATCACAGAAGAAGAATGAGATTTCACGACTGAGTTCACAGGCTGTTCATCAGACCTGAATCTCTCAAGAAAGTCAGAACGGCTTTGGTCACAGACCGCTGTGTGTGATCTCGTACTGGGCCGAGCAGAGTGGCCAGAGAAAAGTCCGTGCACCGCAGCTCGAGTAGGCGTCGTCTCAACGTGGCTCGAGGGGTGTCGAATCTGTGACAGTCGAGAAGAAGGTGTGGCACATCAGCTACAACAGCGCAAGTGGGGCATTTGGGCGACTGGAGAAGACCCATTTTACAGAGGAGTAGAGGTGTCCTGGCGGCATTAAGGCGTAGTCGGTGTAGAATGGACGTTTCTTGACGCGAGCAGTGGTGTGTGGCAACGAAATCCATCGACGGGTCGATAGACCGGAGATGGTCGTTCAGTCGGACTGCGTCCTCTTGAAACTGCCGAGTGCCGTTATAACGGAGTCGCTGTGTCTGTAACCGACACGATGAGGCTGAAAGTGGTAGGAGACAGTTATTGGAGGTGCCGTCCCCATGTGCCCGACGTGCTAAGGCGTCTGCGCGGGTGTTTCCGTGCAGGCCGGTGTGACTGGGTACCCATTGGAAACACAGGCTATGACCAAAGGATAGAAGTCGGTTGTATATTGCGACTATCATGGTGTCTAGGCCGCCGATTGTTCTGGAACAATAATTTGCTAGAACTTCTAGCGGTAACAGCTTGGTCCAGCTTGTATGTAGCCAGAACGAATAGCGCCTTCTCGTTTATGGATTTCAATTTGAGCTTTATTTTCATAGACATGGAGGCAGCCTAGGACAAAAGACTTGATTCTAGCCCGAAAGGCACTCGACTTCCAGGGCTGTAGCAACAAAGACCGTGGTCCCCTCCGAACATATGTCCGGGTTCACTTACAGTGCAGAAGCTGGAATACGATATTTATATAGGGTTAGGCCTGCAGTGAACATTTGCGCAAAACCCTTCTTTCAAGCCTTGTTCTTCGCAAGTTGGTTAATCAATGCGTCATAGTCCAGAGATATGATAATCATGTTTTCGGTTGACTACGAACTCAGAAAGCCTGACATCTCTTATGGTTAATTGAGCGCAGGATATTCTTGATCGGTCAGTTTCATTGTGCTGAGACTTCTTTCAGCATCAGCGACAGTAGCTGGTGTGGTCAGAAAATAGAATGCTGACGCAAATGCAAGGATTCAGATATATCTCCTGGAGGCTTTCTCGTATGTGTACGTTAAAAATTGTTTGGCGTCCTCTCTTTTTCTCAATGACACAAAAGGATATTCCATTATAAGTTCGCTGGCATCGATGTCTACCATTTTTACTTCAAAATTTTTGCTGCGATTCTCCAGTTCAAGTTCCCATTGACACTGCCCCAAGTTGTTAGCGTTTTACAGAAATCCAAAGAACTTTTACCACTCCACGAGTTGGTCGACAAAACAGAAGATATGGCCTGATCAGTGAGAATAAGAAAGAACTAAGATATGAATTTTCGTTCTGCAGAAAGACGGCTCTTCCTTTTTATTTACTTATTTATTTATTTATTTTTCACTTTTTGGAGAAGGTAGCAGACATTGCAGAACTGCTTCATGATCTTGTCGCGTTGTCTGTACTCCGCAAAATAAAGAGAGGAACAGAAAGAACAGACGCAATTTGTACAATACAAGCGGTGCAGCAAATGGAACCGCTTTTATGTTCCTCATTAAATGGCGTGCAGCATTTATTGTTCATTAAGATTAATGTTAATTTAAAAAAGCATGTCTTCCAATTTCGAACAAATGAGGAGTGCGAATGATAGCACTCGATTGGCTATGATTCGGTTTATCAGATGTCCACAACGACGCTCCTGTATTTTTGGGCGCACGGAACCGCGCGGGACCATCATTTCTTCCGCCACGCAACCAGGGACCAATTTTTCCGGGACTATTTTTTTCCGAAACTCGATCCAACATGCTCTACACATTCTCGCTCCTATATAGTTATTCTACCTTCGGTCTGGAAGATGGAAGGCTTGGTTCTTTGGATGATTGGTTTTCAACTCATTTCTGTTTGCCCACCGTTTTAGGCATTCAAGAACAACATTACTTCCTCTTATAAGTAGAACTCGGAAATTTACGTGCCAAAACCATGAAAATAGACAGATATTTAGACTAAAAAAAAATACCTAAACAGGCAAGAACATGCAAAAACAGACACGTTGTAGCACATGCCAAAACTACTTCTTATGTACGCTTCGCGACGCAGACTTTATACTGTGGAACTGTAGCGAATGCTACAGAACCATTCGATGACGCCAGTGCCTGACTGCGACGCTGTGCAGCGTCAATCCTCCTTTCTGCACCGCTAGTTCAAGCTCACTGGGTGTTATCGTTGAACCTCTAACATATATTCAGTTTAATGTTATTTCTTCAGTTTATTTTTACTACTAGTTTTCTCTTGTGTTTACTCGTTTATGTAGCTTAAGGCGCTATGGAGTAGACGGCGTTCCATGTTGATATCCGTTCATCGGCCACATTTTCTCTTACACGTTTTGTTAACCACACTCTACCTCAGGTAGGCGAATTTAATTCACTGTGGTGACGATGAAAGGTCTCGCCGTTGTTGGCCTCACAGAGGTGGGCAACGTCACGACTGACGGCCTGGGGGAATGTGCATCCTGCCTGGTCGACTTCTATAGGAACTGTGCCGACATATGATTTGGTCGAAAGACATTTCATCGAAGATCGAAACGGCAGCGGTCGTTTGATCGATTTTTTATTGGTTCACTTGGAGTGTTGAGCGCCGGAGTTCTAAATGCCGTTATCCTAAGCAACATTTAACTGCGTGTAACCCGTTTGCTCGTAAACACATTCCTCATGCTAACCCACTTTGTCAAATAATAATTGATTTCAAGTATTAAACATTCTTGGCAAATAAATAAAAAATAATGACATTTTTCGATTATTTATTCCTGTTGAATGTGGATAAATTTTAACAATGTATTATTGTTTCTGACAATCAACTGACCATTGTATAGGAGAAAGAACAGTTTTAGTTTATTTACTTTTCGCCTATGTGCAGGTGAATCTAAATTTAGTTCTTGCAACAGACATGTAACCGAAGAAGTCCTTCGAAACCTAGACAAGATAAGCAGGGCAGCAGATCTTTGTACTTTCTTTATTTTTTCGGATAGCGTGCATGTGTAGTGACCCAGATTGCAGATGCATACACTAAACGAGGTTGAACTAAGGTTTTATATGCTGTTAATTTAATATCTTTCGTTGTGCCATGGCGAAATTTCCTTCTTAGCATCCACAGACTTCGAGTGGCTTTCGCGCACATATGGCTATCCCGTTTCAGACCGTTCCCTTTAAATATGTCACCAGCAATGAGAAGGGTGCTCAGAAGAAACACAGACTATCGGCTGCTCCCAACCTGGGGCAACTTTCTTCAACATGTGTCCGACTGGTTCGTAAATTACAAACGTCTGCAAGTAACCAGCGGTCTCCCTGCAAAAAAAAAAAAAGAAAAAGAAAAAGAAATAATAATAATAAAAATGAAAAAAAAAAGCAGAGTACCCTGATTGCCAGCTCCGTATGCTCGAGTCAAAAGTTACAGAAAAAGAGGTGCGGATAACACAGTCCATGCAGTTTTGAACTCCCTTCGAACAAACGTCTTTCGAACAAACGGCGTCGATCAACCGGCTTTCGATCAAACGGTTTTCGACCAAGCGGCGTTCGATCAAACGCCTTCGATCAAACGTCAATTTACCAAACGGCGTTCGACCAAATGGGCGGACACTACGGCGTTCAAACACCCATTGACTCACGATAGATAAAAATAAACTTCCATAAAAATTGTTTGTGACCACATACAAGCAGGACCAAGCTGTTACATAAACTTCAAACTGACACATTAAGCGGCCTTGGTAGTCGCCATTCATTCCACCCTTCTTACCCTATGACCTTGTTCCAAATGCGGGAGAGGAAGACCCGGCCTTTGTGGTCGCCCGCCTTTCGGTGCATATGAGCATTCGGATGTTCTGGACGTTTGGTGCTTATGAGCAGCTTCTCCCCTCCTGCTCATTTCCACCAAACGCTCAAAACCACCAACTTTTTTTTGGTGCATATGAGCGTTTGGAGGTTTTGAGCGTTTGGAGGTTATGAGCATTTGGTGCTTATGAGCTACTACCAATTTTAGGAACTGCTACTTTTTCTACTGTCACTCTGTGGGCTGGCTTTGGAACCTCGGACCTGGAGCGATTGAGCTCAAAAAGTCATCGCGCGTTATGGTCCGGTGCTCCGAAGAGCATGATGTTCAGTTATTTTTTTCAGTGGGATAGCTCATGAATATCACTGTCAATTATCATGAATTTGGGTGAATTCGGCACGCTCTTCATATTGATGGGGTAAAAAAATTACCTTCACTTGGCAAATTTCCGAGTTGAGTTCGCAAATATTTACATAATTAAACTTACGATACATGTCGTTCACATCAGGTTCACAAGATGTATCAGAACGTCATGTGCCAAATACAGGACAATCTGTGGAGACTCCCTGCAATGGATCCCCTCCCACGTCGGCATTAGTGGCAACGAAAAAGCGGACCAACTTGCTTCTGCTGCACACCACAGCACTAGCCCTAGTTTGCCAACCCCGGGAGACAGAAAATTGGTCATCAATGAGATAGTTCTTGTGCAGCGCCCTGGGATCCGGGACATCCTGGAAAATCATCGACTTGATCTCCCACTGAAAGGACTTTCCCGCAGTGCATAAACCCTGCTCTTCAGGTTGCGAACATAGAAATCTTAAGGAGTATGCTAGAAGGAAACCTCCGAAACTGGGACGTACGGGCGAGGGGAGCGCCATATTGAATCAGCTACTGTTGCCGCGGCGCATGCAAACAAAGGAATCCAGTAAGCATACAACAAACATAACGCCGTTAGTGTGTACTAACACACTAATTGTTGGGGATGGGGAATGTACTTTGTTTGTTTTTGGTTGTTTGTAGGTTGTTGTTTTGTTTTGGGAGTAGCAGAACTAGTCAGGAGACAAGTTCAATTTCTCCCAGGTTTTCTTTTAATTAATCAATCAATCATAACGCCAAAAATGTTTTTGGAACAGTAACACACTGCCAGAACCCATGAAACCGTAAGATATATGAAAACACACACACACACACACACACACACACACACGAGTAAACAGACACGACACGGACGCCACATGGTGACGCCGTCTCCGCCGCTGCCTCAACCAGCCTTGACTACGAGCCTGGATAGGGGCGGACACTGACAAAATATGTAGCCGACGGAAGCAGAGGAGCACCCGAGCAAGTGTTGCAACAGTTTTTGGAACTGTGGCTGCTTTCACGGGCTGGAAATTCACGACGTTTCCTCGGTTGATTCAATATGGCTGCCTCCGAGCGCATACATTGAGAGAGGGAAGGGCCCCGTTCAAGTGCTTTGCTCTCCTCCGATCCTCCTCCCCAGCTTTCCTTCTAGCCTCTTTCCGTAATATTTCTATGGTTGCGAACAAGAAGCGCTTTCACTAAATCACAATTATTCAAGATTGGCTCTCTAGACAACGCAAACTGCATACATTGTCAGCAAATAGAAACTATCGAACATATCCTACTGCATTGCTGTGCATATGCTGCGGTGCGGGAGAAATACATTGGCCACTGCAGGAATTGTACGGTGGATGATGTCCTACATCCCAGAGGAGCTTTCACGGAAAGATACTCAAAAATTCGCAGCCTCGTCTGCTTTGTCCAGGAATCGGGCCACGCTCTAAGTCTATGAGTACTGCTCGGACTCCTCATCAACTCTGGCAGTGACTGCCCTAGATCGTAACTTTCGGCCGTCATCATTCCTTCGATAAAAGAGATAGGGCGCAGACTAACTGGTGCATGATGATGAAGGAACGAATAACCGAGAGACACGGGACACGAAGACAAGCACAAGAGTTCTCAGACACAGTAATTATTTAATAACACACAAACCTCCTAAATACCTAACAACTCCCGGAGGGGAGGGAGAGGGATAAAGGATGGCCTATTTACACTGTTCCCACGTTGCGTTATCGCCACCGTCTCTTTCCCAAAAGTCTTTTCCACTTATCCCTTTCCCTAGACACAACCGGGAACCGTAAAAAATGTTCCCGGAAAAAATGTCCCCTGGAAAAAATGTCCCCCGGAAAAAATGTCCCTTCGAGAAATATCCACTTTTGGTACGCGTGGAATTTTTGTGAAATCCCCGGTTGCGATATTGCAGGTCTTGAAGTCCTCGTGCTAAAAATAAATACTAAAATTCCTAACCACTTACTAAGTGTTTTTACTTGGAAAGCTCGACCTACTTTCACTTACGATTTCTAGTAGCGAATACACTGCAATCAATTGTCACGTTCGTTGATACAACGTGCACGCTTGGCTGGGATATTCTTATTTTGTTTCTTTCTTCTTATACTAAGAAGTATATCCTGCGTGACGTCGTACTGACTGATGTGCAATCAGAACGCCGGGATTTTGAGACTAGATTTTAGGCCTGATGGCACAGCTATCCTTTCAGGTTTGAGGGAATTAACGTCTCACTAGTATTTTTCTTCATCAACATCAACATAAGCGCGGGGCATACTTTTTTCTGTACCAGCTCGCGTGGCGTAGCGTGGGCTCACAGTTGCTGCATTGCCGAAGATGCTCAACTAGCTCGCTGGAGATATGGCTCTTTTTTAAGTTGAGCTGGTGTTCTCGAAGGCGGTCATTTAAACAACGTCCAGTCTGTCCCACATAACAAAACCACAACTTAAGGGAATAGAATAAACAACAGCACATGTGCATGGTACAATCGCAGACTTATGCTTTATAGTGCAACCTTTTGGCACGACATTGAATGGAGTCAATCTACTCAACCTGAAGGCATTAGAAAAAAACACTTTCAACCCAAAATCCCTCGCAACAGATAAAATGTTATGGGAGATAGAATGATAATACGGTATGACAACTAATTTGTCGGAAGATGAATTGGCGTTTTCATTGATGATGTCTGGTCTAAGATGAAGCTTGCGTAGGTGAATAAGAGCCCTGGAAGCAATCAACTGCATGTCATAACCTGCTTGAACAAGTCTGTTAACCTGCCATGAGATACTTGACGAAACACAATGAAGACAACTTTTTGAAGAAGCAGCATTTAGAAGACTTGAAATGATCCCAAACTTAACTAACTTGGAATGTGAACTAGAACATGGGGGGATGGGTTTGTTAGCATCGTTGCCATATTGCCAGCACCATAATGAGACACAAATGTAAGGTCAAGGTATTTCAACTCATTGCAAGAAGGATACTCAACAGAAAATTTTAACTCCGGCGCGAGAGACATAATAGCATCGGCAACCGTGACAGGTGATAAGGACGGACGATATACAAAACAATAATGTCGTCAACATATCGGCGAATGTATATGGTGTTATCTACCCACTGAGAGTTACAGAAAGATCGAATCGCATTGTCAAGAGCATTGAGATAAATCTCAGCCAAGATCGGCGCAACAGATGATCCAATGCATACACCATTAGATTGTATAAATGGCATGTTATCCCAGGTTACAACCGTAGACTCGAGGTAAGTTTGCAATACAGTCAGAAAACTCCCAGAAGGGATACCAACGTCTTCTAAATGCTGCTTCTTCAAAAAGTTGTCTTGAAAAGGTTGTTGGGTTGAAAGTTTTCTAATGCCTTCAGGGGGTGTTGTTTCCAATGCAGCCCCAATAGACGGATTATCCCCGATGAATAGAAGGATTACCCATTGTGTAGGGTACACCACTAGAGGGCGCTACGAGCGACGCCTCACCACTAGGGGCCGCTGCTGTCGCATTCCGCGGATGACGTCATTGCTCCTTCGGGGAGCATGGTGAGAGATAGCGGGAGGCATTGGATGGCGATGCGAAATAGAGCGCCCCCTTGTGCAAGGCTGTGGTGGCGCTGCGGGCGACATGACAGACGCTCTCGGTGGCGGCTCTCCACGGCGGTGTCATGGTCTCGTGACCGCGATACGCGGCGTCGGCGGCAAAAGGGTTTTGGGTCCAGCGTTGTGTACGAGTCTTTGAGCGAGTTTATATTAATCTCACTCCGTTTATTGTTCAACTGATGGTTGTTGTTTGAGAGCTCAATTGCTATGCTGTGAGATTGGGGTGTACGGCACGCATACGGCATACGACAATATAAATAAATAAATATAAACAAAAGGACGTGCACGATAAATTACGCCACATTATTATGGCTTCCCGTGTTGCTACACTTTGCATTATAAAGGCGCTTTCGCTAACCAGTCCGTTCACAAACAGCCGTGTGCATCCCTTGGTGTATTTATTAGACTTGGATACTTTCCTTTTAATTGCCTAATAACGCTTTTGTGACTCGAGCGCGTATATTAGAAGGCTCCAGACTCGCGCAATATTATTTTGGTGATGGCGCATATGTTCAGACAAGAGCGGAGGAAAGTTGTTCCCCCCCATTTGCTTTATGTATTTATTCACCTCAGTATGTCATTCTCACATACTAGTTTAAATTTAATTAGCGATTAGTAATACTGCAGTATATGCAATTTAGCACACTACAGTGCTGTAAGATATATTGTACAAGCGCCTTGGCTGCAGAATCACTGGGTGGATATCTGTAAAATTTTAGTGCCTTCTTTTCTGTGGTGGTCACTGTCACTAATAGGGATTCAGTTAAGTGTTGTGGCAATTCCAATGTAAACAGTCATCTGCTATATTGGAAAGTGAGTGATTATGGTCAAACAAGTCAATTAACATGATACCTTCTACAATACCATCTGTGATTCCTAAATGTCAGTATACAACAAGTCAGTATATGACAAGGTATGAAGAAATGTTAACGTAGTGCATGCTATTCAAAGCAAGTTCTTCCACCCCCCCCCCATCTACAAACACCCAGAAAACAAAAACAAAAAAACTGGTCTTGGGTTTGCCTCTGGAAACATAATTTAACTACACAAATGCAGATATGTGCAGCCAAACACATTTGCCATAAGGAAAGCGTGAAGATTATTGCAGTTGCAACGGTCATGTCAGTAGGTCATGTACATCTTGGTATTTTCGAAATTTCCCAAACATTTCCATGTCTTTTATATTCAACATGCTGGACATCTAGTGTGCAACACCTGATATCGAATCAAAATCTGAGCCAGTATTCTCTATTGGGTCATGAACACACCGGTGTAACATGAGCAACAAAAAGGCAGACCACATGTCAACAAGTTGCAAACCGTTGTTTCATCTTGCACATTTGTCATGCTCATCTAGGTATTTTTGAAATTTCTCAAACATTTCCATATCTTTTATATTCAACGTGCTGGACATCTAGTGTGCAACACCTGATATCGAATCAAAATCTGAGCCAGTATTGGGTCATGAACACACCGGTGTAACATGAGCAACAAAAAGGCAGACCACATGTCAACAAGTTGCAAACCGTTGTTTCATCTTGCACATTTGTCATGCTCATCTAGGTATTTTTGAAATTTCTCAAACATTTCCATATCTTTTATATTCAACGTGCTGGACATCTAGTGTGCAACACCTGATATCGAATCAAAATCTGAGCCAGTATGGGGTCATGAACACACCGGTGTATCCTGAGCAACAATAAGGTAGACGGCATGTCAACAAGTTGCAAACCGCTGTTCCATGTTGCACATTTGTCATGCTCATCTAGGTATAAAAGATACGGAAATGTTTGAGAAATTTCAAAAATACCTAGATGAGCATGACAAATGTGCAAGATGAAACAACGGTTTGCAACTTGTTGACATGTGGTCTGCCTTTTTGTTGCTCATGTTACACCGGTGTGTTCATGACCCAATACTGGCTCAGATTTTGATTCGATATCAGGTGTTGCACACTAGATGTCCAGCACGTTGAATATAAAAGATATGGAAATGTTTGAGAAATTTCAAAAATACCTAGATGAGCATGACAAATGTGCAAGATGAAACAACGGTTTGCAACTTGTTGACATGCCGTCTGCCTTTTTGTTGCTCATGTTACACCGGTGTGTTCATGACCCAATACTGGCTCAGATTTTGATTCGATATCAGGTGTTGCACACTAGATGTCCAGCACGTTGAATATAAAAGATATGGAAATGTTTGAGAAATTTCAAAAATACCTAGATGAGCATGACAAATGTGCAAGATGAAACAACGGTTTGCAACTTGTTGACATGTGGTCTGCCTTTTTGTTGCTCATGTTACACCGGTGTGTTCATGACCCAATACTGGCTCAGATTTTGATTCGATATCAGGTGTTGCACACTAGATGTCCAGCACGTTGAATATAAAAGATATGGAAATGTTTGAGAAATTTCAAAAATACCTAGATGAGCATGACAAATGTGCAAGATGAAACAACGGTTTGCAACTTGTTGACATGCCGTCTGCCTTTTTGTTGCTCATGTTACACCGGTGTGTTCATGACCCAATACTGGCTCAGATTTTGATTCGATATCAGGTGTTGCACACTAGATGTCCAGCATGTTGAATATAAAAGACATGGAAATGTTTGGGAAATTTCGAAAATACCAAGATGTACATGACCTACTGACATGACCGTTGCAACTGCAATAATCTTCACGCTTTCCTTATGGCAAATGTGTTTGGCTGCACATATCTGCATTTGTGTAGTTAAATTATGTTTCCAGAGGCAAACCCAAGACCAGTTTTTTTGTTTTTGTTTTCTGGGTGTTTGTAGATGGGGGGGGGGGGGGTGTGGAAGAACTTGCTTTGAATAGCATGCACTACGTTAACATTTCTTCATACCTTGTCATATACTGACTTGTTGTATACTGACATTTAGGAATCACAGATGGTATTGTAGAAGGTATCATGTTAATTGACTTGTTTGACCATAATCACTCACTTTCCAATATAGCAGATGACTGTTTACATTGGAATTGCCACAACACTTAACTGAATCCCTATTAGTGACAGTGACCACCACAGAAAAGAAGGCACTAAAATTTTACAGATATCCACCCAGTGATTCTGCAGCCAAGGCGCTTGTACAATATATCTTACAGCACTGTAGTGTGCTAAATTGCATATACTGCAGTATTACTAATCGCTAATTAAATTTAAACTAGTATGTGAGAATGACATACTGAGGTGAATAAATACATAAAGCAAATGGGGGGGAACAACTTTCCTCCGCTCTTGTCTGAACATATGCGCCATCACCAAAATAATATTGCGCGAGTCTGGAGCCTTCTAATATACGCGCTCGAGTCACAAAAGCGTTATTAGGCAATTAAAAGGAAAGTATCCAAGTCTAATAAATACACCAAGGGATGCACACGGCTGTTTGTGAACGGACTGGTTAGCGAAAGCGCCTTTATAATGCAAAGTGTAGCAACACGGGAAGCCATAATAATGTGGCGTAATTTATCGTGCACGTCCTTTTGTTTATATTTATTTATTTATATTGTCGTATGCCGTATGCGTGCCGTACACCCCAATCTCACAGCATAGCAATTGAGCTCTCAAACAACAACCATCAGTTGAACAATAAACGGAGTGAGATTAATATAAACTCGCTCAAAGACTCGTACACAACGCTGGACCCAAAACCCTTTTGCCGCCGACGCCGCGTATCGCGGTCACGAGACCATGACACCGCCGTGGAGAGCCGCCACCGAGAGCGTCTGTCATGTCGCCCGCAGCGCCACCACAGCCTTGCACAAGGGGGCGCTCTATTTCGCATCGCCATCCAATGCCTCCCGCTATCTCTCACCATGCTCCCCGAAGGAGCAATGACGTCATCCGCGGAATGCGACAGCAGCGGCCCCTAGTGGTGAGGCGTCGATCGTAGCGCCCTCTAGTGGTGTACCCTACACAATGGCTAATCCTTCTATTCATCGGAGATAATCCGACTATTGGGGGCTGCATTGGAAACAACACCCGCCCACATTCGTGAGGCCAACAACAACAAGCCGGTTTACGCCACCACCACCACCACCACCACCACCACCACCTCTGCTTTATTAGTGTGCTATACAGTAAAGTTAAATTTTAACAGTGTAGGAAAGTCTGTTATGAGGTGTTTCACCTCGCATGTCCTGCTTGACGTTCGGCTATCGGGATACCCCGTTTTGTTACATTTTGCAAGTACCCTGGCACTATATTTGACGAACAGATCTCAAATAAATCAAAACTCACGCGCATAGCACATGCACTCCCGCTTCTCGATTCATCCGTAGGCGTCTACTCATGATTGGCTGGACGATATGGCATTCCAGTGCGAAAGATGACAGCAACCACCAAAAGTCAAAGTACCAATGCTCGAAGTTTTACGCTGTTCTGCCCTGCGGCACGTGCAGCATGTCGCCACATTATATGCTGACACACCTTACGTGTATATCTACTCCTATTACAGCCGACCGAATTTCTTGCAGAACGATATACGTACCATAACGTATTGGAACCCTAGATTACCTCATTAACTGTTTAACGTGTTGTAAGTTTAGTTTTTTTCCTAGAGCTGTCTGGGATTGGAACGCACTCAGAGGTTTTGTTCGTGAATTTACTGCTAATTCCTTTTTCTGACTCACTCCTGCGATAGCGTGGTTTGAGGCTGCAGTATGCATAAAATAAATAAAAATGAACAAATAACTGAACTCATTCATTAGTTGCCCCGTTTTTGTTACGTCTCTTTGATATTTCGGGTTGCATTTGATTTGCTTCTTCTCCTTTCTCTTCTATCTTTACGTGCACTGGAGTAGCCTGTTGGAGGATGTCACTCACATTTCCATATTTTTCTTAATCCAATCAATCAAACACATATATAACACATAATATATCTCGTCAAGGCACGAAGGTCAAAGAGGTCTCCTCCGCTTTGTCGCAGCTAACCGGGAAATGCGAAATGTAATTCATTAAAAATATTACTTTGCAACCGTACACTTTGTCGAATTACTACCTCGAGCATGGCATGGATGATCTTCGCGGAGGCGCATCATATTACGTGAAATGTCCCCTGTTTGCTTTTAAAAGTTCTCGGCGGATGAATAGTAAACTGTGGACTGACATTTTTGACGTCTGACCAACAAAGGGAACACGTACGAAGACGGAAATATATCTTGTATAAGGCAACCATTGTAGAAGCGGTCGCTTTATTGGATTTCCGTCGCATCAAGTTTTTGTTTGCGGTTCGTAAAAGGACCTCAGTTTCTGTTTGCGGAAGTCGTCCGCGAGTGGACGCATACGAAAAGGATGACAACGTGGTCAGGCGGATGTTGACGGCATCCAAACCCAAAGAGCGAAATGTAGTGTGTATAGCGTGTGTGTAGAGATGGTTCGGATCATAGTCGTTCCCGGAAGCCATAACTTCTACTTGTGCACCGAATCGAGGCTCTTCACATGTAATGCTCCCCACCCCCACCCCACCCCCCAGCCCCCGCCACGCGCGCATATATATACACGCACAGATATGCATGCACGTATACAAAGAGGCAGGCAGGCACACAGAGGACCAGCTCGCGTGGCTAAATGGTATAGCGTGATTCCATATCACGTCGAGATTGTGAGGTACCAGAGTTCGAAACCCGGTGTCTGGGGTTTCTCCTGGGCTTTCCTCAGACGCTTTCAGACATATGCCGGCACAGTTCCGTTAGAAGGCGGCCCAGGATGCACATTTCCCCAGGGCGTTAGTCGTGACGCTACCCACCTCTTAGAGGCCGCCAACGGCGAGCCCTTTCATCGCCACCACCACCACCACCACAGAGGATGATCTTGTGGGTCATAGGTTCTCCCTAGGTTTATCCGCGCGGACGATATCTGCCTCCGCGTTGTAGGAGACAAGAAGGAAAGGCTTCGTGACACCGCCGAAATTGCACTGAACGGCATCAGTGCGGCACTTCTTGAAAGAGGGCCCGTAGTATCGCCTGAAAAGTCTCAATGCATGGTTTGCATTCCCCGCCGAAAGTATGTGGGCAAGGGTGTTCCTAATCACTCCGTCAACAACACCCCCATCGCAAGATGTGACTCTTGCCATTATCTTGGCGCCACTATTGGCAGCGCTTTACACTGGTGTATAGGCTAGGGAACCAAACGGTTTGTAAAGGCAAGAAGGCTCTTAATTTACTCCGAACAATCAGTGGCAAGTAATGGGGCTGCATTTCACGTTCGCTGCTCATGCTGTACAGCGCCCTCATTCTCTCGCGTATCCTGTACGTGTCACCGTACGTAGATCTGGGACCTACACAATGGCAGGCTCTCGAGAGACTCCATCGGGCAGGAATTAGAACGGCGATTGGAATACCTAGCTTCTCTGGAATTACCCAGGCTTACCTGGAAGCCAAGGAATAGCCCGTTAGCATTAATTCCGAGCTTAGGGGACTCCGGTACTTAGACAACTTGGCCACGTCCGGAAGCAAGCACACCCTTACCTCTGCCCTCGTAAGAAGGTCACACGCGTCGCTTGGCAAGCGTATACGCTGCTAGCTCCCTGGCCCACAGTGAGAGCTCACCTCAACATCATGCTGGATCACCTTCGGCGCCATGACCGGGGGGGGGGGGATATGTTTAATAGAATGAAAAGAAAGAAAAATGGAAATGTCAGCCAGGCTAATGGCGGGAGTATGTACCTGCTGCAACACTCTACGTTCCAGGCATTCATAAAAACAGGGAGTGTAGCCCCCTGGTCGCTAGACTGGCGGATGAGAAACTGATAAGCGATGTCTACCACTCACATACTCTAGTATTCGCAGATTGACGATCGTACCAAAAGTGCTACTTGTTCGTTTTACATCCCATCAGTGAACGTGGCCTGGCAAGGGAGAACATCGCGATACCCGATGTCCTCTACGCCTGCTGTACTCCTGGCTCTCCTACACGCAGCTGCTGCGGTCCAGGTGCGAGGGTTCGCCAAGCCAGTCCTACTCACAGACTCGAGAAGCGCACTATGGGACGTGATGAACCTCATGTGTGAGAACATCTTAGCGAAGCATCAGAAGATCGTGTAATCAGCATAAACAAACCGAATGAGATGTCGCCTTCCAATGGATCCCGTCCCATGTCGGTATCGGCGGCAACGAAAGGGCGGATCAGCTAGCGTCCTCTGCACACCTGCGCTGCAGCCCTTGTTTACCAACTCCGAACGACACCGACAAGCAAATGGCCGTTCAGCAGCTCGTTGAACTGCGCCACCCTGGGATACAGTACATCATGTACCATCATTGCCCCCTTCTTCCCATCTCCCATCCCATGAAAAACCTTCCTCGTGGCATACAAACCATGCTCTATTGGCTACACACTGGATCTGCGTCCACCAACTCTCAACTATTCAAGATCGGCTCTAGGGGCGACACTTGCTGTGGCCACTGTCAGCAACCTGAAACAATCGAGCACATCCTGCGAGACTGCCGAGCATACCATCCCGCGCGCGAAGCTCATCTCCCTCACTCCAGCTCTGGTACGCTAGCGGACATCCTCTATCCCGGTGGTTCTTATGCGGAACGTTCCGTTCAAGCAAGAAACCTCGTCCTTTTTCTGCAGGGGGCGGGTCTTGCACAACGACCCCTCTAACACTTTGCTCTCCCCGACGAACTCACGCACCCCATACGCATCTTCACCCGTCGTCCGCCAACGTTTGTTAGAGTACTAACCTCCACTAACCTACTACTAACCTCCATTCATCCGTAAGTACTGAGATGGAGTAAGTACTATCCTCTACCCATCCGTCTTTATTTTCTTTCTTTCTGCTTACCCTATGGTCGCTATGACGCACTTCTGTGAGGCCAACAACGGCGAGGCAATCGTGCCCCCCCCCCCCCCCCCCCCTAGGTCTATCACTTTTCTTGTTATGCATTTTCCTTGCTTTTCATCCCTTCTACCCTCGAGCAACCTACCGCCGATCTAGGCAGGCAGACCGCTCAAAGCCCCAACGTTACGTCCCCACCCATAGGCTCTCGATGAAAGACCTGTAGAGCGTTTGGCAGAAAAGTTCTTTGTGGTATCACGCACCATTCTTCACCACAGCGCATTTTTCAACAAAATGTAGAAAACGAGAGAAATAGTAACGAATGACAAGAGGGAATGTCAGCGTTGAGAAATGCCGCGGAAATTGTGTAGCACCCCGCGAGCGTTATAAATCGATCGAGTAAATATTCCTCACCGCATCAAATAACGCGGCTCTGCCGTGTGGGCCATGCGACCTTCTGTTTACATCGTATAATGAAAGCGAGGCCCGGAGGCTGTGTAAGTATGTCAAAATCTTATGAGTGTTCTAAAGCGGAGATCGCCGGATGTACTGGAGATGTTTCACCAGAAAGTAAACATCCTAAGGGCTTGCCGGGATGGCATTTCGTTGTAGCTCCACCCTCTTCCCTGGTCAGTCACTGCCCTTTCGCGGAGAGTTATTTATTATGCATCTATATGCTGCACGTCAGGTGCTCTAATCATCTCGTTTATATTTGGCAGCTTTGGGCGTTCAGAAAATACTGGGATAATGGACGATTTAAGCAGTCTGGTCGTATACGTCAACCAACATGACCTTCAGACCTTGGTGTTAACGTTCGATTGTCACGATATGGAGTACAGGTTATTGCTAACTAGTATACTCCGTTGTAGTGGATGGGGTAATTGGTGGTGGTGATGGCGGCGACGAGATCGGTTTGCCGTTGCTGGCTTCACTTATGTGGGGAGCGCCACGACTGTAGCCAAGATGACATGAGATGAGATGATAACAGACGGGGCAATTAAACACATAGGGCAAACACAACACAAACATCGCAACGCCCAGTTGCATACTTCAATTCAATTATGGCAGTTGAAGAAAGGCCCCCGGCCACTGCTCGTTATTTTCTTCAACTCCGTCATTCAATTTAACTAGTACTCTGTATTCGACCTTAGACTGTGTCTTCATCCTGTTATGCTGTAGCTTTTTACGTATTTCACCGTGCTCATCACAATGTACGCGTGAACACCGAAGGGGACGACGCGTTATCAGAGACGGACGTCGCAAGCGTGGCCCGTGTTGATCAATCATTGTCCGTCTACGCGTTGGGACATACAGGACATACAAGGTTTTCTTTCACACAGAGCAACACCTCATTAAAAAAAAAAGAAAGAAAGCATACACGTTTCACATAAACAAAGGTGCACGCTATCCTTCATTTCGAGTGTCTGTATTTCTATTTACTGCAGTGGACATGGTACAAGATTGGAAGTAATTCGCACAACGTCACCAAAAGATATTTCCCACGACAGATGCAAGCACCGCAAGCAGCGTGGCATGCAACTGTGAACATATATGGGAAAGCTACACGCGTACGCGCACTCTTAATAAAAGGGTGTACTTTTAAAAAGGAGAAGGAAAAAGGGAAGAAAAGAAAAAGGGTAACTCCTTTTTCTTGCCACGTATATAACTCCCTTTTGGAGAGTACAATTACTCTCAAAAAGGAATCTCCTCACTCCCTCAAGGGAGTAGCATAACTCCCTTTCTCCCTGCCGGAGAGTCTCCAGTAGGGGTTAGAGCGTAACCCCACTCCCTAACGGGAGTGAGGAGACGCCTTTTTTGAGAGTAATTGTACTCTCCAAAAGGGAGTGATGTATGTGTCAAGGAAAGGAGTTAAAGTACACCCTTTTTTTTTAAGAGTGAGCGCTCTACGAGACATTTCGTACAGTTATGGCCATTGGAATGCTATACCCACTTTTTCACCTAATGTAGGAGTTCGTAAATATTCAAAAGTTCTACGCACACCAAGTCTTCTGGCACAGCTTCCCGCACGTCATACTTCTTTCTTTCTCTTGCTCTTTTGAAAGTTCTAAGAGTTCTCGTTATTGGCGCCAATAAAACATTTATACAAATCTTGGCCTTGAAACTCGGTAACTCTTGAAACTCTTGAAAATCCGGTCCTGAGACTATCATTTGGCCCCTTTCTCTCTCTCTCTCTTTCTTTTTTGTTTTGTTTGGAGTAGTCGTGACGATGCCCACTTGTGTGTGGCCTGCAAAGGCGGGCTATTTGGGTTCCCACCCCATTGCCACCCCTCTCGAAACGGGGTTGGGGGTGCGGATGGCGATATTGGTTTTCGCCGTTGTTGGCCACGGACGACACGAGTGGGCATCAAGGATGGGGATAAAGGGTTGCGGGTTTGGAGATGATGTAAGAAGAGCTCTTAGCTTGGCTTGGCTTGGCTTGGTGGCTGTGGTGAACTGCTTGCCGTATAGTCGACCAAGCTCAGGCGGGCAACGTGGAGACTACCGCAGACGAGGATCGCATGGCCTGAGCCGAGTTCACCGCATGACACGCTGAAGACTAACCATTGCACAGAACCATACCGCTACCACCCCTGCATAGAAAGCACGAGGAGTACGCCTTTTTGTGATAATTAGCGTAACTGCATGTGTGCCACAAAAAAGGTGCACCCTCGTTTTCAACAGATACCAGGGGAGAGAATGCTGTCATTCGGGTTGTGGGCTGGCTAAGCGACTTTTAGAAATACCTGGATGACCGGAGCGAATCGAGTAAAACCCATATTAACTAACTGCTGCCGTGCGTATTCACACAGGATATATATTCATATCCGAAAATTTTGTGCTGTAAAAACCTATGGGAAAGGAGATGTTTACGGGTCGTGGGTCGTGGGTGGTCTCAGTGTCTGTGTACTTGTTTTCTGCCGGAATCACCACCACCACTAATCATCATTGTCAGCGTCATCATCGCCATCATCAGCATCATCATCGCCATCGTGATGTGGAGTTGCTCCAAGTGGAGCGCTAATGTGGAGTTGCGGGCCTCACATTAGTGAGGCCAAAATCTCAATTTTATTTTTCTTAAAATTACTAATTTTTATTAAATTTAAAATTTATATAACTAATTTTTATTAAAATCACTAAAATCGCCAGTACGAAAAGTAGTCGATATATTTCAAGGTCATTACATTTTGTTATCCACGTTTCAGTAACGGCCCTGTTAAAACAGTGTGATAGGGTATTCGTCTGAGAAAAGAATGCTCTGATCCTAGAATTGTCACCGGGTTAAGCATCTCCCATTCGGCGACGTCTTCACTTTTCCAGAAGAAGGCGTCTCCCCGGAACAACGTTTACACGCCAAAAACAGAATTTCAGCACAAAGCGCGCTCGAAGCCAACTATATGAAGGAACTGGTGTTCTGAGGCTGGAACAACATAGAAGGGACAAATACATACGACATACAACATATATACAACATACTTTTCAGTGACTTTCATCTTCCAAGCCAACTATACTTCAAGATACCGTGTGATGAGAGTGGAGGAGATCTGGGTGTAACGCTCTTCTGTGTCAATTTGTATAAAAACAAGAACGTTATCAGCCGTTATCAAATTAAGCGATTTACAAACTAAGGGATCAGAAGGTTACATGAACCAGAGTTGACGAGCTCATTCTTTATGTGGCATTCTTTCGGTATTTGGTATTTGTGGTACTTTATGTTTTTTATGTGACACATCTGGCAACCAAAGCAAGCATCGAAGCAGTCGCTTGTGTAAGCGAAATTTCAACTTTCAATTCTGAAAACGTCCACATACTATCTCTCTCTCTCTCTAAACTAGAAAACGAAAATACATATATACTGATCATATAGGGTGGCAGGTTTGAACCCGGCGGATTACATTGCAGGGAGACTGTATCTGCGTTGTGGCTGTAAACTGTGAACTAGCTGGTGTGTACGACAAGCTGTTGCTTGGGATCGAAATCTGTTTCGACCCACTGGCTGAGTACTTTACCTGGGTATACGCTACACAAGTCCTCATAAAGTGTGCAAAACGTAGTTCAGTCACCTACGGTGCTCGCTGCATAGCCCAGAATGATAACAATGTCAATAGACGGCGCAATTTAATAACGCCACAGGTTACGACACTCATATTGCTGAATTGTATTGTAACTTTTAGCAATACCCGGAACATACGAACATTTTCAACGTGCTCGTATGACAATTTCAATTATTTTAATTTATTACGACATTTCAGCGTTTCAGATACTTTAAATGAGTATTCTACGTCAAAGTTTCGTAGACAACGTAATTCCATACTCATTCCACCTTCATTCTCAGCTTTCCGATATATGGTTGCACGGTGGCATCAAGCTCATCAAGGAAAGGTCCGCCTGTGCGATCGTTTAGGGAACGTGTACCGCGAAATTCAGGTCTCCCAATATATCCCCCAAACGAGCCCCCATCTGAATTCACGCGTTATTAAGACTGCGAAATTAACCATTTAGGCAATAACGCCCCAGTGGAATTTGAACTCACACACAGAATTACTGCGCAAGCAGCACGTTCATAGTTCGTTTACATTCGACACCAAAGGAACCAAGGTCGAGCGGCGCTTTTTCTCAGCGAATACAGCGAATTTTCTTCAGCTGAGGACGGCAGAGATGAGAGGGGAGAGGTGGAAGAGGAGGGAAGGACAACTGTGATCGAAGGATGATACGGTACCGTACGGTTCGTTAGATCGTGTGATTTTAGGGTGGTACTGCTGAACGCTGACGCTGGACGAAATCCAGCCGAAGAACGTATTCTACTTTAAAGTGTCACAAAAAGGGGTATGCCTCCCATATTCAATAAATCAGTTGAGAGAACAATATCATGCGGAATTGTTGGCGTAATAGCGGACGATGTTATTCGGAATTGTTAGCGTGCTAGGAGCGTGTTCTGCGGTGATGTTCCGTTCATAAAGTATGTATCCCTCGTGGTCGCATAAAAAGCTTTTCGATTATTGACCCGTTTATTTCTTGATTCTTCTCGTCCGACGTTCATTTATTTACTTGCATACTTATACTCCTATAACGTGTAAATGCGCACACAGAGCACTGGTCTCTCGCGGTGGGGCACCGTTAGAGCCGACACTATAAAGGGTATCGCTTCATTGCGCTGCCGCTGTGCCGAGAGCCCCAATTAAGGCATAACGGCTGCCCGCAGCTGAGATAGCGGTCTGCTTCATAAGTAAACATATACAGAGTGTGCAACTCATGAAGCGTCGATCCCTTTCTTTGCTCGTTCATGCCTGTCTTCGCGTATAGCGCTGACTCCCGGATATTCGTGCGATACACTGAATCGTTACATAGCAACGAACTTTTTCTTATGACACACCAACCTCAAGAGGGCTAAGTCAAATTATATAAATGGCAAGCCGCTGCTATACTACCACTATGAATGCAAATAAGTTGCGTCCGTTTTGTTCCAACGACTCGTGAATTCCTATTCTGTTTGCTTTTTATGGTTGGCCACAGTGGCTGCATGACATGACACCATACTCTCTGCTCCACGCAGTGGATCCGTGTCTCTCTCTCTATCGCTACCTCATCGCTCTCCGCGACACAACGCATCTCTTATTCACCGTATGCGGCTAAATGTTGCATTTACCCCAGTTATGAACCTTGGCTGTGTGCCATCGGACCTTTGTGCATCATGCAATGTGCGCGCTGACCTGCACCAGCCAAGCTGCAGATGAACTAGCGGACATAGCACACCTATCTTCAACACTAAACAAAGTCAGATGTTACAGCTTCATTAAGGTCATTGTCGCAGGAAATGTGCAGACGGCGATGGGTACAATTGCAGAGTGATTCGTCGCTGCTACATTGCATAGATCCGGAGCTGAAGTTCTGTGTTCCGTCTACGTTACCACGCTCTGTTCAGACGTTTTTACACCGGTGTCGGTTGAATGTGCCGTGTTGCCGTCATTTCCTTCATAAAGTTGGAAGAGCCGACTCATCGAATTGTTCGGTTTGTGCAACGGTGGAGGATAGCGACACAAACAACAACAATAAATGATGACGATGAGATGGGGTGTTTCACCAAGGTGGTGCGGTACCCTACCCCATTGCACTGAGGATTGCATTGAGGATAGTGAGCATATTATAATGCACTGCACTATAGGTATGCATCTCAAAGAGCTACACTGAAATCTACACTTGCTCGACTAGACAGCAGGGTCTTCGATATAGTGAAGGTGTTGGGACTTTGGGCACCGAACACGAGGGATGCTGCCTTGGCGGCACTTGTGAAATTTGTTCAGAGCTGTGGGATGGATACCGCCTTCTAGGATTCTCTATGCATGATCTTGGGATAATTGTGAATAGTGGATAATTGTGGACTTCTAGTGAACATGTGAAATGTGAATTGCCGACTTGTGAGTAGAGCACCTGAGAAGTAGTTTTTGGGGAAGGGGGTTGGGGGGAGAATTTATGCTAGGAGTAGAAGAACAAGTCGGGGGACGAGTTCAATTTCTCCTTTTTTTTACAAACAAACAAACCTACTTATGGACTACCCTGACTACCAGCAGGAGCGCGAGATCCTGCAGCACGAAATGCATGTAATCGACCACCGGGCAAAGTGCTCAGAGTTGTTTATGTGGTCGGCTTCCACGTTGATGGTGACAATTTTCTCCTCTTTTTTTTTCTTTTTCACTCACTCACTCACTAATAGGCAATGTGTTGGACCCCAGGTCCAGTACAGGGTTCATATGCACCAAGGTCTCCGTCATCTTTGGAACTTCCTGTCATCAACAGGCCCCCCTCCCCTCTCCATCCTGCTTTGATCACCTGAATCCTCATTTCCATCATCTTCTCGCACTATCTACAAACGACACTGGGGCAGCGCCCAGCCTGCATGCTGGCCGGCATCAGCCCCATCTCATCATCGTCTCTTTTGTGTGTGTGTGTGTGGTTGACCATGGCTGCCCATCTATACCAAAAGTACACCGGGCTATCCGTCCACCAGAATGCACGTACACCGCTGTGATAGACAGAAACGTCTGTTCACCGAGATGTCTGCGTCCAGAAACGTCTACATGGCTACATAATGAGATGCCTGAGCAATTGGCAGAAGACAGCGAAAACACAACACGAGAAACACCAGAGAAAACATAAAACACATTGGGCGCTTCGTGTTGCGTTTTCTCTGTCTTCTGCCCATTGCTAAGGCATCTTCATTATGGAGTTCGTCCACCAGCTAGCCTGTATCTACGCCGTTTTATCGTCTGCATAGAAATGCCCCATACCAAAGTGCCCGAGTAGAATTGCATTTCTATGCCAAGAACTTACCCAGGGCTTCGAAAGAATCGAACCTGGCGACTGCTGAATCTGCCCCTTTCTGAGGCGACAGCTAAAGTCACTGGGTTACTCTACACTGTTAAAACAGAACTTCACCACATAGCACGCTGATTGCCAACCATCATTCCGAATGATATCATTCTGTGTATTGATTTGTTGAAAATGGGAGGAGGCGCCTATCTGGGACAGATTATCTTGTCCCAGATAGGCGCCTCCCCCCTGTTTTGAACAAATCATGACACAGAATGATATCATTCGGAATGATGGTTGGCTATGAGCGTGCTATGTGGTGAGGTTCTGTTTTAACAGTGTAAGACCAGTTACTCTCACCCCGTATCTCTAAAGGCAATTCCTGCAATGAGCGATATTCTGTCCCTTTCTCCGTCGAGTCTCTTAGGGGTCACGAGAAGGATATAATAAAATGCATCCCACGAGAGCTTCTCTTGTTTTTCTCATTCATCATCATCATCCTTGTATTTGTTGTTTGTTATCCATCGTCATTCGTGTAGTTGTTGTTGTTATATTTGTTGTTGTCGTTCTTGTTTTTGACAGCTTCAGCAAGAAGATGCAGCGCCCGGAGTAATTCACGAGTTCAATATCTGCAAGATTGAAATATGGAAGTCGTCGAAAAAGCCAGACGGCGGCAGTTAAATATTTCAACCTTCCATTCTCCTATTTTTGAGGCTGGGGTGTTGTCGTGTGACAACCATTGCACAGAATGATACCGTCATCACGCCCGATTTGTGGAAAGCATGGGGCGTACGCCCTTTTCTGATAATCAACGTGACTGTATAAAGTGTGACAAAAAGGCTGTCATTCGGGATGATGTCTGGCTATACGCTCTAAAAACAGAACTTCACCCCATAGCACGCTGTGCGCGCCAACCATTGCCACGAATGATAGGGTTATCGCTTCCGATTCGAAGAGAGAGGAGGGCGTACGCCTTTTTGTGGAAATTTGGATATATGAAAATTGTCACAAAGAGGCGTACGCCCCCTCTGTCTTCCAATCACAAGCGATAACCCTATCATTCGTGGCAATGGTTGGCGCACAGCGTGCTATGCGGTGAAGTTCTGTTTTTAGAGTGTAGGAGCGTCCTATGCGAAGAAGTTCTGTTTGAACAGTGCGCTATTACTGATGTTGATTACCCGTGCCAGGAAAATATTATGCGTCGTAATCACAAACCCCCTTAATATTTCTCGTAGTGCATGTCCATGGACATAAGAAATTCCGAGCCTATATAGAGTATAGGAGAAGCAGCCACCTTATTTACCTCCACGTTCGCGAAAGGAGGCAATCTTGTTTATGGCGGATGCAGTTTTATTCGTTCATATTTCTAGCTGTTGGGGCTTGAATAACGGTGCTGTTTATTGCAGTTTATTTTTCAGTCTTATGTATTTACGAGTACGTTGAATGACAGGCACACTGCGTGCCGCGTTGAAGTTGATATACTTGGCATATTAGCCTGGTCTCGTTACACTTGGGATGCTCTTTGCTTCCTTCCTTGTAATGGGAAAACAAGGCGCGACCCATCCTCCCGTAGCTCGTGATAAATCCGCTTGTCAGACGGCAATCACCGATGTCAAGTGCGGTTATCAGTGCGAGCAATGGTCAAGTGAAGCATTGTTCATGACAAGAGTCGTGCAAGATGGCACCTCATATGATAATACTTGACGCTTCGATAAAGCACACGCACATTTAGGCTACATGATTCACCTATAGTGGACTGAGATTGCTTATGGATTTCTACATGACCCGCACGGTTAGTAAGCAGTATGTCCGAAACACCGTGCTCTTTTAAATATTGATTTTGACGGGAACGTACTGGCATCGCTACTTCGAGGGGAAGCAGGGGAGACCGGGAAGCAGAGCCTCTGCAAGTTACTAAAAAATTTGATGAATCACTCTGAAATTAATTAAGTTACAAGAAACGTGCTGAAACTAATATTCCACTCAGTTACAGTTACTTATGACTTTTACATGACAATTACTTAAGGTATTGGATTAGTTCACCTTTGTGACAAAATGTCAAATTGCACTTTGAAGTTTCAAACGGCAACTCGCTGCCAACAGCTAAAAGTAGCAACTGAAAGCAGGGTTTATTAAACAATACTATTGGCGGGACCAATGTTTATATGTGCAATAAAACGCCTTCGCTGAACAAAGCACATCAAGACAACTTAGATAACCATCAAAATTGGATCAATCAAAAGAAAATTGAAGATCCACATTGCTGACCTCCAAAAGCTGATCTCAAGATAAGTCTCGTTTTGGTACATTTGTACTGGCAGTAAGTAGAAGGAAACAGGAAAAGAAAGGGGAGGAGGGCCTTGGAGATACTCAACATTGCAGATAGAGTTACAGAGGCTCGTTTAAACCACCGCATCATTCGCCCCCAACAACAGCAGATCTTCAAAGTGTCCTCCGCAAGGTTTGAGTTGAGTTGAGTTGAGTTGGTTGAGGTTGAGGTTTGCTATTCTCTGCCCGGTAATAAGGCCGTGACGTGAAAGTGATTAATAGCCCTGCAGTGTATCTCATAAGTTGTACATGTGCGTTGTGTTAGATGGCCCTTTGTCGCGATTCACAACCTCACGAGGAGTGGTTTTATTATTTAGATTACTTTTAATGGTGACAGCATTATTGCCCAAGCTCCTCAGAAATTGCTGTGGTCTGCGCCGAAAACTCAGCTCGGACGATAGATGGCGCCACTGAGACTGTGGGCGCAGAAAAGTTTATGGCCGCTGTAAGGAATAAAAAAGACTAGTAAAAAACAGTAGTCGCATGGCAAGCAGAAGGTGGATGGTTGCCGTGTTGTGCGACCTTGAAACTAATTTTTTAGTTAATAATTTTATTAGTTTAATATTTTTTTAGTTTTTAAACCTCAGGGCCGTGAGGCAATACAGAGGGAAGTATAATAATAATATAATGTTAATATGAGCAGCATATACGGATATATTTACGAAGCCCACACGAACAAATTGCACAGATACGTGGAGGTAAATAAAAAAAGAAAAGGAAATATTTGTGTCAAGTAGAGCAAACAATGACAGCACAAGCGTACAACATGGAGATTGAAAAATGACCATGTAGCGAAATGGTCGCATAAACATTTCTTAAATTGCTTGGCGTCGGCAATAGAGGAAATGGCACCGGGTAGGCGGTTCCAATCCAGCGGTGTACGAGGCAGAAATGAATCGTGAAATACCTTGTTGAGCAATGAGCACGAGGGAATTCCAACTTTCAACGGGTGATCGGTACGAGCTGAGATATATGCGGGCTGCTGGATTACCGACTCTCTAAGGTAATTACTGTGATAATAAATTTTGTGAAACGAACAGGGACCAGTTATTGATCGGCGAGTGGAAAGCAGAGACAGATTGAGGTTATGTTTCGTAGCAGTGACACTGGCGGTTGTAAGTACCGCATACGAATCCGGCTGCTCTGTTTTGTACTGTTTGTATTGAGTTCGAGATTGTGCTGTGTTCTGTACCCGCACGGAGGCTGCATATTCCAACTATGGAAGGACAAGCGATTTGAATGACTATCAATGAGGGACATCGCGGTTCCTTCACTTTCACACCGGGCAACTACGTTGCGAGATGCAGAGTTCGAGGTAACTCGTTACTGTAACTAAGTTCCTTTTTTGGTAACTTGTAACTTAACTCGGTACTTTTGCGCCGTGGTAACCTTCAGAGGAACTCGTTTCTTTTTCAGGCAACTTTGCCAAAGTAACTTAAGTGAAGTCTCAAGTTGCTCTTAACTCGCTTTTCACTCACGTCCACATATTTTCTTGCTTTCTCTCCTGTTCCTTCATGACAGTTTTTGCCATAAAACGTGATATTCAATCAATGACAGTATTTTATTCAGGAAGTAAAAACCGCTGCCATTGAAATGAAGCTGAACCATTGTGCGCCCACAGGGAGTAAGATGCAAAGCGTTCGAATAGACCTCTACAAGAGAAACGTCATCATGAGATTGGTAGACAGACTGAAACCGAAACAAATCGGAAGGAGAGGGCTGGGTTCCACGAACGGGCACTTGTTCGCTGCCTCCAACTGAAAGAAAAGCAGGACTGAGGGTCGCGCCCCTTTAAGAGACCATATCGTAATCCCCTCAAGACCGTGGCTTTTCTGCACGACCTTGTTCACCTCTAGCTTCGACCGTAGTTCAATTCTACCAAATTTGTGGCGCTGTCGAACACTATGACATCATTTGTTTACAAACAGGGAGATGTCTATTGTTGGACATAACCGAAAACGATCTAAGCGTGTTGCACTCCTCCGCAGGCAACTCAAGGTCTAACTCAACTGCTCACGCGCGCTGCACCTGCGTAATGCTATTTTGTGTCCGAAGTAATTTGGAAGTAACTCGTTCTTTTTTTAAGTAACTCAGTAACTGCGAGTTACATTTCAGGCTGAAGAACTTCGTTATTAACTTAGTTACATTTTGCACACGTAACTTAACTTGTAACGAGTTCTTTTTGACCGGTAACTTCTCAATATATGGCGAGATGGTTATGTATCATTACAGCATAACTCATTCCAGTTGTGCTCCCACATTTGACCCATATCTGCAAGCCGAAGTCCAACGATTGTTGTCGCATTACTCCTGGTTGCATCACCAGGGAGACCGCATTTTTTTTACCTAACCTTAGTTCAATATGTGTAATGGGTAGCCAAGAAATTCCACTCAGTTCATCAGTGGTTTCAGCAGCCTGACGTGCATAGTTTGGTCACAGAAAAATTGCAAGTAAAAAATGCGGCAATTCTCCCCGGACTCCCCTACTGAACTCGTGGAGAGCGCATACATGTACTGTACACTGTGTACTGTACTGTACTGTGTACTGTAACTGTGTACTGTACTGTACTGTGTACTGTAACTGTGTACTGTACTGTACTGTGTACTGTAACTGTGTACTGTACACGTACGGTTGTCTAAAATCAGCACTCCGTGGTTTATCTCATTTCAAATCTCCAGGTGTTGCAAGACTATTTCTTTCGAGTAAGAAAAACGTGCAGCACATGGTCCGACTTCAAATACAATATGGCGCAACCGAGGTAATGTGGGACGGCGAAGTACTGACAGGCGATTTTAGCTCCCCAACAGTACTTACACACACACACACACACACACAACGGAAGCAGAAAAGCGGGATGCCGTGGGAAATTACGCTATTTGTGTGTGGCATTCCTCGGGGATCAGCTTTGCTCCACGCCTATTTTGGCGCTTATCTCACACAATGCTACGGAGACCCGTAAATAATCGTTTTTTCTAACTGTTCGATCTAATATAGAAGCGTGCTCGTGCGATTGCTGATGGAACTTGAAGGAGCATAATATCACCAAACGTTACACAGTGAAATATAACCATACGAAATCGCTTCCATAGCTTCCGATAATTTTGCAAGTTACAAAATTTATCCACACGAGTGATAAGATATCAGGCAGATGCATAGAGTGGTGTGGGCGTGAACAATGTTTGAAAATACAAACTTTTCGATGTGCAGACTTGTATTTCAGACTTCTTTGTTGTGTTCATCCTCAGCTGCGCAAACATTTTGTTCACGCTTTGGTGCTGCAACGGCGGATTTCGTAGATTTATACTGCAGATGTGGCTTCACTCTGACTTTACTGTAAGGAAGCATAGCTAGAATTCACTTAGGAGTTGTTGCCTTATGATTACGTGCTATCATACAGCCGTGTAAAATGTTGTAACTCTGCTGCTACCGTGTAGTCGTATATGATATTTTTGGCTGGGATATTTATTCTTCTTTCTTCTCCCTTGGGTACGCAGGAAGGAGTGCAATATGGCCTTTGATACAGCTCGTCTTCGTTCTCGCTGGCGCACGAGGTGAGTTTTTCACGGACCACCGGAGCAAGTAAAGTATGTACAGATATGGGTACGGACCTAAACATATGCATGAACAGGATGGCAGATAGCGTGGCCGTAACATCTAGAAAAGCCACTCTGAGCAACAGTCGTGCACTCTTACAAATGAACTTCACCGCATAGCACGCTCTTAGCCAACCATCATGTCTAATGATATCGTTATCTGCCCTGATTTGTTGAAAACGGGAGGCGTACGCATTTTGTGTGACAATTATGAACAGCATAAGTGTCACAAAAAAAAAGCGTACGCCTCCCGTTTTCAACAAATCAGGGCAGATAACGATATCATTCGAGATGAGGGTTGGCTAGAAGCGTGCTATGCGGTGAAGTTCATTTTTTAAGAGTGTATACAGTATTATCCGCAATCAAAGCATTACGGCTATATGAAAGCAGTATAAAACAAAACACCAGCAGTATAAAACAAATGAAATCTCCTGTAGCGTTCTTATGATTATTGTTCTGTGCAGAAAGAAATATGTGGAGATGTCGGCTCCTGCATTCAAGGAGTCGCCTACTCCAAATCGCCTCCCCGTGAAAGTTAATAGGAATACGTTTATGGAAATGTATGTTTGTATGGCGTTATTGTTAGTCCCGTGCTCTACATATGCCCATGAGAAATCTCCCGCCTGCCAAGCAACCCTCCAATGAAGTTCTCCAGCATTAGTCTGGGCAATGTAGGACAAAGACTCTTCTACCCGTACCCCAGCCATCTGTGAAGCGTTTGACAACGAAGCAGCTTTCTATGACGTGTCCCTGTCGAAGCTACTCATGGTAATGCTTCGACGAAGTAGGTCATGCAGAAACGTTAACGATCTACAGATAACCGCTCAATTAAGACCAACTATATGTCCCAGCGAGAAAATAAACAGCAAGAGAAGTGTCACAAGTGCTGCCGGTCGATTGCATATTAATTAATTTGTGTCCCATGAAAGTCACGAAGTAACCTGTTTTGCTTTCGTGTGGATGCGTCATCATGAATTTTCCAGGTCTTTTTTTCCTTTTTTTTTGTACGCGTGGTATCTCCGTCAGCCCATAATATGAGCACGCCCAGTCGGGCGTTACAAAGATAGCTCTATTAGATTAAAAGCTTAAGCTAAGTATTCACGTTGATAAGCACTGAGTAGTGCAGTCTCGTTTTGACACGACGAGCAACAGTATTATTGTTTATTCATGACACGGGCGTTCGGATACCAGCATCATCAGGTTAGCTCTTTAGGATAAACAGCCAGTAAGCTTGACAGACCCACATTGAAACCATGACCAAGCGTTCTCTCTTATGAATCTGCAGGCTCAATAACAGACACGGATATTTTTTAATAGATTTTTCGGCTCATTATGTGAAGAAAGAAGTACTCTTCTTCTTGAAATTTAGAATGATACACTTGCTTTAACAAACAAACAAAAATCTTACCTTGCCGTTTGAATTATTTTGAGTGACAGATACCCAGCGCTGTCGCGATCGGCTTCCCTATTTTGAACGGGGAAGCGGCGGAACTTCAAACGCTTCCCAGTTTCGTTGTCAACATCGCTCTCAGTGTTAAAACAACGAACGAAGCAACAGTATCTCCTGTTATGTGACCCTCCTTGGTTGACACGTTTTAGTGCTGGGATCTGCGTTTTCCATTACCCCACATTGCCACCATATGTCAGCCACCTACCCAGTTGGAAACGGCCTTCACGGGAAGGGGCGCTACCAGTACTCCGAAACTTTAGTGCTCGGTGCCTATAGAGAAGACGAACCGTAGCTACAGTGCGTCCAAGTATGGACTTTACAGTTTCTCCGACTGCTACTACTACTTAATTTACAGCGTTCAATCTTTTGCTCGTTTTCTCCTCTAATGTGACTGATCAATCGTGGAGCCTATAGACCAGTTTCCGCGGGTGACGTCAGAAGGCCGGTGTGGGCAAAACAAATTAACAGATAGTCCGAAACAACGAGAATAATGTGACACAGTTTGACAGAAATTACCATTCGACAACACCTGAATCAATCTGCAATTACATACGGCAATCGGGAGTCGCGTTCGTGTGGTTGCCCACACAACAATGGCGTTTTTTGTTTGTAAACGGAAAGAGGTGAACTTAAATTCTGATCTACATATATTTCTATGGGCCGTCCGAAATATGCCGGCCATGGTGTGAAGTGGCCGCGGGGTACCACAATAGGCACGGCCAAATTCTCGTTCTCATTAGTTCTGTTTAAGTTCGCAGCTAGCGTGGAATTGGTTGTATGTACCTCCTGCTGGAGCAAGGCAACTGTTGCGACCTGACCGCTGTCGGCGCGACGGAGAAAGTAGATGTGACGTCAGAAACACGTGTCCTTCCCCACTGGCGTACTGGCTTGGTAACGATATAATAGGCCATCTTTCGATCCAGAGAAATTTAGTCACGTGTGGTGGAAAAATAGAAATCCTCCTTGTTGCTTGTCAGATAACGACGTCCCTCCACTCAAACTACAGTGGACTGCGAGTCTTTGTTCTAAGTTTGACTGCCGAACGGTGAGTATATAGACATTGCAGTACTAATGAAACAAGCTGGGGTAGTTGGTGCATACTTGGTGAGGTGATGCGGTAAAGAAGAAAAAAAGGGGATGTGAGTCGCGACCAAGTTGAACTGGCTACCCCAAGTAGCCTATACGCATATAGTGAATACAAACGGATGAACGGGTTAAAGTGATGGAGTGCAACATGTAGTTCAAACTATATAGTTGGTACATACATAGTTGGTACATATAGCTACACTTAAGCATCGCAGGACGGGAAGAAACTGTAAAGACTATCTTTGAACACTCTGTAACTATTAAAGGGACCGTGCCATGTCCCTCATTCGATCCTCAAATCATGTGTAAGCGTCTCTATTGCGTTCCTGGGCGCTAATACATTCACCCTGGAGAGTGTGAACTCAACATTAGTTAAAACAACGGAGATATTAACTAAAACCAAGTCAAAAAATGCAACCGTTGCGACCCGACCACTGTCGGCGCGACGGGGAAACTCGGATGTGATGTCAGAAATACGTGACCTTCCACACTGGCGTACTGGCTTGGAGTGAGCAAATGGTGCAAGTGACGTTGGGCCGCTTGCAGGGTGGTTGGTGGTGGTGGCGTTGGTAGTATACTGTAAGAAAAATATCGGTAATTTTACTACAAGTGACTGGTAACTCTGTTGCCGGCATATGTGCCGTAACCTATATGATGCACAAAATCCGAGTGCACACTGCACAGTTCCGGACTGGGCTTTCGCAGTTTAATATCCCTTTAATGTAAATATCATTCTTTTCGATTATGGGAACTGGGCAGTGTGCACTCCAAACGGATTTTTAGCAATGACTAGGTTGCGGCACGTATGCCGGCAACAGTTAGCAGTCACTTTCGAGTAAAATTACAGTTTTTCCTTCTTTTTTTTTTTTACACTGTAACAAACTATTGCAGGGTGTGTGTCTCGGGCGTGCGCTCGACGCTTTGTCTTTTTATTTATTTATTTATTTATTTTTTGCGCGTGAACTGCGCCCGCGTGGAATGAACTACAGCAAAAATAGCATGTATCTCAGATAATAGTCATTCATGAGAACCATTCTCGACTGGTAGCTCAAAATTTCCAAAAATACTTTTATGGGTCCCCTTAATATAACCCTCCGCTGTGGAATTCGAGACCAACAAGGCAAAAATGTCGAACAACGTAAGTGATGAAAAGTAAGGTCCATAAATGCTGCGCAGATGGGATATGGACGCACCACCAGAAGCCGTGCATCAATCTACCGCTAAATATTACCGCTATATTTTTAAGATCAAACGGAGACGACACGTAAAAACGCTTCGGATACACAAGTATTCACGTCCGACATCCCACTTTTGAATGTTGACAGAGCCCAGCAGTTTCTGAGGCAACTGACAAGATTTGTGATTCAGATTCATATTTACCTCGATGGTAGACCGAAAGCCAGAAGATAGCATTTTGCATTCATAAAACATATTGGCCGCTTCCCGCATAGATTTAAGACTGAGTGAAATTTGTATATCGACCCGTGCTTTATGTGCCGGCGGTGTCACCTGTATGGGAGTCGAATCCTCTTCTTTGTTCGTGTTTTTAACCTGTAAGCTATCTCGATGAAGTGTGCATTGTCCATGCAGTTTTTCTTTTTTTACGGAGGCTGCAGAAGCCCCCCCCCCCCCCCCAATAATTTCCACATTCATCGTCATGTCAATTATTTTTTGTTGAAGAACACGAAGAAACAAGGCGAACTGTTTGCATGCAGGCTATATCTTGTATCTTCAAGGTCCTATATGTGCCTCTACCCCGTATTCTACCAAAATATTGTGTCTCGATGTGACGCCGAAGTGTCACAAAAATTAATTTGTACTTTCGAGAAGCACGACGTCATGGAGTGCCCTATTTATCTACGCGTCTGGCAACATTTCTCCTCGGAGGTCGATTTGTGTCTCCTCACTACAGCTGCTGGCAGTCTTCCAACGTGGGGCGTATGACTGAGACGTGTGCTGTTGCTGAAGACGCGACCTCCTCCTCGCCTCCAGACGCCAGAGCTCCTCGTGACGTCACCCACTCTTGGAAAATCTGAAACTTTTGCGGGTTCTTCCGAAAATTTGAGGAAGTGTGTAATGTTCACTGACGGCATTTACGTTTCGCGCAATGAATCTTCGGGCCAGGTGGATTTATAATACGAAATAAAATAAATATATATTTTAGTCCGCAGTGGACTTTAAAGTGCACTGCGGGCATGCGACTACAAGTAGCGAAAAGGTAAATCGAATTTTACATGAAACTTCTATATCTGCACACCCACATATAGCGATGGGATCACCTGAACAGCCATCTCCATCATCATCAGTCATTCTCTATTACAATTGGCCCTGGGGCAGCGCCCAGCCTGCTGGCCGGCATCAGCCCCATATCATCATCGTCTCTT
The DNA here is from genome assembly GCF_037126465.1 of Ornithodoros turicata. Classification (NCBI taxonomy): domain Eukaryota; kingdom Metazoa; phylum Arthropoda; class Arachnida; order Ixodida; family Argasidae; genus Ornithodoros; species Ornithodoros turicata. The sequence continues at coordinate 106,308,434 of NC_088202.1, forward strand.
TATGTGTATGTGTGTGTGGGGTGGGGGTAGAGTGGACGTGGACGTACTCTGCATGTCCTCCAATATCAAACAAATAACTTTCCACACAAACCGATACCAGCACTTTATTATATGACGGTATTCCTACAGTCTAAATACAGACCTTCACCGCATAGCACGCTCTTCGCGTCAACCACTGCCTCGAACGATACACTCTAAATACATAACTTCACCGTATAGCATGCTCTACGCGCCAACCACTGTCTCGAACGATACACTCTAAATACATAACTTCACCGTATAGCACGCTGTACGCGCCAACCACTGCATAGAACGATACACTCTAAATACAGAATTTCACCACATAGCACGCTCTACGCGCCAACCACTGCCTCGAACGATACACTCTAAATACATAACTTCACCGTATAGCATGCTCTACGCGCCAACCACTGTCTCGAACGATACACTCTAAATACATAACTTCACCGTATAGCACGCTGTACGCGCCAACCACTGCATAGAACGATACACTCTAAATACAGAATTTCACCACATAGCACGCTCTACGCGCCAACCACTGCCTCGAACGATACACTCTAAATACATAACTTCACCGTATAGCACGCTGTACACGCCAACCACTGCCTCGAACGATACACTCTAAATGCATAACTTCACCGTATAGCACGCTCTACGCGCCAACCACTGCCTCGAACGATACACTCCAAATACATAACTTCACCGTATAGCACGCTGTACACGCCAACCACTGCCTCGAACGATACACTCTAAATACATAACTTCACCGTATAGCATGCTCTACGCGCCAACCACTGCCTCGAACGATACACTCTAAATACATAACTTCACCGTATAGCACGCTCTACGCGCCAACCACTGCCTCGAACGATACACTCTAAATACAGAACTTCACCGTATAGCACGCTCTACGCGCCAACCACTGCCTCGAACGACACACTCTAAATACAGAACTTCACCGTATAGCACGCTCTACGCGCCAACCACTGCCTCGAACGATACACTCTAAATACAGAACTTCACCGTATAGCACGCTCTACGCGCCAACCACTGCCTAGAACGATACACTCTAAATACAGAACTTCACCGTATAGCACGCTCTACGCGCCAACCACTGCCTCGAACGATACACTCTAAATACAGAACTTCACCGCATAGCACGCTCTACGCGCTAACCACTGCCTCGAACGATACACTCTAAATACAGAACTTCACCACATAGCACGCTCTACGAGCCAACCACTGCCTCGAACGATACACTCTAAATACAGAACTTCACCGTATAGCGCGCTCTACGCGCCAACCACTGCCTAGAACGATACACTCTCAATACAGAACTTCACCGTATAGCGCGCTCTACGCGCCAACCACTGCCTCGAACGGTACACTCTAAATACAGAACTTCACCGCATAGCACGCTCTACGCGCCAACCACTGCCTCGAACGATACACTCTAAATACAGAACTTCACCGCATAGCACGCTCTACGCGCTAACCACTGCCTCGAACGATACACTTTAAATACAGAACTTCACCACATAGCACGCTCTACGAGCCAACCACTGCCTCGAACGATACACTCTAAATACAGAACTTCACCGTATAGCACGCTCTACGCGCCAACCACTGCCTAGAACGATACACTCTAAATACAGAACTTCACCGTATAGCACGCTCTACGCGCCAACCACTGCCTCGAACGGTACACTCTAAGTACAGAACTTCATCGCATAGCACGCTCTACGCGCCAACCACTGCCTCGAACGATACACTCTAAATACAGAACTTCACCGTATAGCACGCTCTACGCGCCAACCACTGCCTAGAACGATACACTCTAAATACAGAACTTCACCGTATAGCACGCTCTACGCGCCAACCACTGCCTAGAACGATACACTCTAAATACAGAACTTCACCGTATAGCACGCTCTACGCGCCAACCACTGCCTAGAACGATACACTCTAAATACAGAACTTCACCGTATAGCACGCTCTACGCGCCAACCACTGCCTCGAACGATACACTCTAAATACAGAACTTCACCGCATAGCACGCTCTACGCGCTAACCACTGCCTCGAACGATACACTCTAAATACAGAACTTCACCACATAGCACGCTCTACGAGCCAACCACTGCCTCGAACGATACACTCTAAATACAGAACTTCACCGTATAGCGCGCTCTACGCGCCAACCACTGCCTAGAACGATACACTCTAAATACAGAACTTCACCGTATAGCGCGCTCTACGCGCCAACCACTGCCTCGAACGGTACACTCTAAATACAGAACTTCACCGCATAGCACGCTCTACGCGCCAACCACTGCCTCGAACGATACACTCTAAATACAGAACTTCACCGCATAGCACGCTCTACGCGCTAACCACTGCCTCAAACGATACACTCTAAATACAGAACTTCACCGTATAGCACGCTCTACGCGCCAACCACTGCCTAGAACGATACACTCTAAATACAGAACTTCACCACATAGCACGCTCTACGAGCCAACCACTGCCTCGAACGATACACTCTAAATACAGAACTTCACCGTATAGCACGCTCTACGCGCCAACCACTGCCTAGAACGATACACTCTAAATACAGAACTTCACCGTATAGCACGCTCTACGCGCCAACCACTGCCTCGAATGGTACACTCTAAATACAGAACTTCACCGCATAGCACGCTCTACGCGCCAACCACTGCCTCGAACGATACACTCTAAATACAGAACTTCACCGTATAGCACGCTCTACGCGCCAACCACTGCCTCGAACGGTACACTCTAAATACAGAACTTCACCGCAAAGCACGCTCTACGCGCCAACCACTGCCTCGAACGATACACTCTAAATACAGAACTTCACCGCATAGCACGCTCTACACGCCAACCATTGCCACGAATGATAGGGATATCTCTTTTGATTGGAAGATAGAAGGGGGGGGGGGTGCGTACGCCTCTTTGTAGCAATTTTCATATATCCAAATTGCCACAAAAAGGCGTACGTCCCCTCTTTCTTTGAATCAGAGGCGATAACCCCCGTAGTAGCACGAAAGGCCGCAAAAACGTCTTTATTTGGTCAAATTGGGATAGAAGATGATCAAGACGTCAACGAGACATCTAGAAGACGTAATTATTGTATTACGTTTATAAGACGTACCGATTTTATGTTTATAATACGTCTTTGCCATCTCTGTTGAAGACTTATCCCAAAGAAAGACCTCCTGTAAACGTCATCCGTTTATGCTTGCAAGATATACTAATTTTCCGTGGTGTGCACAGCGTAAGTTAACTTCCGATGGCACTTACTGAACGTCTGAAACCAAAAGCAGTAAGACACACAGAGGGCGTGTTGATGGTCAGCTAATACTCCCAGCAATACATCATTTCGGTGTTCTTCTTGTGTGTAATTTAATTAAACGTAAGACAGCTCAACCTCCGTTTTGACATACAGGTGAGCACAGACTCTCCAGTTTGCGGAAGCAACGTATGGTATCTGTTTCCCCTTTGCTGCTCACACACACACGCTTCAAATCCGCGTACTGATCTTTCGCGGTGGAGGGAGGCGAAAGGGAGCCGGTCCTTCATATTTGGAGAAGGGCCCCTTGATAACGCGGGTCCGCCCGGGGGTGGGCAGTGTCTTTGTCTGGTACGGCCGATAAAAAGGTCGACGGGGCAGTACCGCTTGCGGTGCTGTTCCGGGAAAGAATTTTTCTTTCACACACGTTTATTGGCACACTAGCCATGTGTTCGTACCACCAGTAATTACGCCACCCAGGAAATAAATTTTTCCCACACAAGTGAAGGTTTTTTTTTTCCACCACCGCCTCGAGATCGAACAGCGTCGCCACCATGCGGCTGCTCTGTGAACTACCTTTAGTGGGGATGCGCCGCTGGAGTCGGTGCTTTCGCTGTGGTTATCATGCTCGAAAACGTGCTTGGAAGGATGAATTTCTGGACATTTGAACTTTTAAAATTGCTTCAAAATGAGTGAAAATAACTTGGCGGAAGACTTTTTTGGACTTCTCTAGTTCTCTGCGTGCTTAGCAGGGAAGATAACTACCGAACGTGCATATGTTCCAGTATGCAGATTCCACTCGTCCTTTTTATATATGTTTGTCACTGCGGTTCTGTATGTCAAACAAAATATACCAAGAGCTAAGGTCGATGTTTTAAGTTTTTTTTTCTTAAATCATAAGCATAAAACTATGCCGCAGTTATTTATTGAATGGTTTCTGTGCTAGCTGTTCGAAGTTTACTTCATAATCTACAGGTGCCCTCGAGCAAGTACAGATGTACTTCATGAATTGTCCCACTTTCTCGACACGAAATCTAAAGAATTTCCATCTGTGATTTTGGCTGGTGACTTCAACCTCCCGCTAATAGACTGGAAAAACATGTTGCCTGCAGCCGGATGTGAACACTCTCGGCTCTTAACTGATATCGCTTTTGATAACAACTTATCGCAGGTGGTAGATGCTCCCACGCGTAGGACCAATGATGGCGAGTCGTTGATTGACCTTGTTTTCTTATCTTACGCTGCAGCAAATACGCTAATTGATGTGTCGATCGCAGACGGAATATCTGACCACGATGCAGTTGTTTGCACATTGAACATGTCAATTAACTGGGGGACAAATATTGAGACCAACAAATATCGTGATTTCAGCAGGGCAAGTGATACTGATGTTGTGGACATGCTGGAAGAATCTTTTGACCGATTTGTTGTGCTTTGTGAGGATACCACAGTCTCTGTTGACAAAAGGTGGCTTTTCTTTAAGCATTTGGCGCTGGAGTGCATCGAAAAGTTTGTGCCTTTGCGCACAGTGAAGCGGAAGAAGCGTAATCCTTGGGTAACGCGTGAGATTTTACAGTTGAAACGTAAAATAAATAGGATAGAAAGGTTCCATCCAGGGCACAAAGGCTCACTCCCGGTATTGCGTCAAAAATTGCGTTTACTAGTACGCCGTTCTCGTTTCCACTTCTTTAATGTTACTATGCACAGCTTTCTTAAACATAATCCAAGACGGTTCTGGAGTCATCTGGTTAAAAAGGACAATAAGATTAAAGAGATTAAACTCAATGGGGTGGCAGTTGTCGACGGCGCGAGAATCGCGGATGAATTCAACGGGTGGTTTGCCTCTGTGTACACCAACGACGACTGTACAGAACCACCTTTCTCTTCTACCTGCTTTGGTCTGAGCGATGTCGAAGTGTTCACAGAGGGTGTCTTAGATAGGCTCCTCCGGCTGGACACGAAGAAGGCGTGTGGTCCAGACGGGATACCCAATGCTTTTTTACAGCGGTATGCAGAGTGGTGTTCAAAGTTTCTTTGTATCATTTACCAATCCAGTTTAAGATCGGGTGAAATCCCGTCTGACTGGAAGGTAGCCAAAGTGGTACCAATATTTAAAAGCGGTGATAAATCAAACATTACTAACTACAGGCCGGTATCACTACTAAGTACTAGTAGCAAAGTTCTGGAACATATTGTCTTTAAACACATAATTAGCGTTTTGGAAGAAAGTGATTTCTTGGTGAAACAGCAGCACGGCTTTAGGCGAGGTTACTCAACAGTTACGCAACTTGTACACATAGTTCATGACTTTGCCTCTGTTGTAGACAAAGGTGGTCAAACGGACGTTGTGTTTTTAGACCTATCAAAGGCATTCGACAGAGTTTCGCACACTAAGCTGTTGTATAAATTGAAAAACATAAGTAATGATCGTATACTGCAGTGGTTTCACTCCTATCTTACTAATCGTAAACAGTTCGTGAGTGTTGGTGAAGCCCATTCGCATTCCTTGGCAGTTCTCTCCGGAGTACCACAGGGGTCCGTGCTTGGACCGTTGTTGTTTCTAATTTTTATAAATGACCTCTGCATCGCCATTCCGGGAATCCAGTGTCGTTTCTTTGCTGATGATTGCATTTTGTATTCTAGTATAAACACTACTAACGACCAAGTCAAATTAAACAACTGTCTGCAATCTATTGTTACGTGGTGTGAAATGTGGCAGATGGAGCTCAGTGTGAAAAAGTGCGTGTTCATGTGTGTTACAACGAAGAAAACGTCATTGTCCTTTCCGTATAGCATTAACACTACTGTGTTCAGTAAAGTGGAGAACCAAAAATACCTTGGTGTATCAATAGCATCAAACCTAAGCTGGGCCGAGCATGTTGAACAAGTTGCTACCAAAGCATCCCGTAAACTTTGGTCACTGAGGAGGACGATGCGCCACTGTACGTCTGCAACGAAGCTGACGGCTTACACTACGTTAGTGCGGCCAATTTTAGAGTACGCGGATATTCTTTGGGATCCCTACGTACAGACGCATACTAACATGCTAGAATCTGTGCAGAAAAAAGCCCTTCGATTTATATATAATGCATATGGTCAGCACACATCTTCGACTTCACTCTATGCTAAATCTGGTTTGCCAACCTTGGCTCAACGAAGGAAAATTCGGCGTCTCAAGTTTTTGCACGATATAGTCAGCGGTACTAATGGGCTCAAGTTCTGCGATTACTTAACTTACAATTCGAGCCGATCCACAAGACTGAAACATAGTAAATTAATCCGTGAGTTTCGTTGCAATAAAGATGTGTTTAAATTTTCTTTTTTTCCTCGCACTGTACGAGAATGGAACAAATTGCCCTCTTGTGTTACACAAATTTCATCACCAACCCAGTTTTTACAAGGTCTTGTAGACTAACTTTCTTTCTTGCCTTCAGATGTTTAACGCTTGACATTTTGCACTGTGTATAGCTGTATGTTGTATGTGTTGTATGTAGTGTACTCACCTCCTCTGCCATGGCCATCAAGAGATGGCCGGCAGTATCTTTCAAATAAATAATGCTGAGTTATGATATCCTGCACGCGCTAAACACAAATTGTATCGAATGCATGAATATATATAATATCTATTTATGACACAGGTGTTTTTAAATGTGTGAATTTCAAGCTTTCATCTCATTTCATCTGACCGTATGACAGGCTAGACTTTCACATACGTAATCATTGGAACACATGTGCAGAGGAGGTGGTGTCCCTCTACATGAGTCCTGACCGGCGATGATGGAATGTCCCAGCGGGCAGATGGACGTGGCCTCACGCTAGGACGGTGCCGGTAGAACTGGCTGGCAGGCGCAGTGGCACGCGCCAGCAGAGGCACGTGGTTGTCATTGTCGTCCTCGGGCCGCCACATCACTCCCCCCCTCAGACGCGGAGCGGTGCATGCGGCTGAGGTTCGCGTCGATACCATGAAGAGAATGATGACGGCTCGTAGATGGTGGACGACTGGGCACACGGCTTGTGCTTTTGGCTGTTGATGCAGCAGCAGCGGGATGGCGGGAACAAGAGCGCTGCGATCCGGGCGGGTTCCAGTGATGGGATGTGAATGCCGATTGGTTGAGTGGTTGGGTGCTTGAGTGGTTGCTGATTGTGTTGAGTGTCTGCTGAGTGCGTTGAGCCCTTGTTGAGTGCACTGAGTGCTTGCTGAGTGATTGCTGCCGAGCGTTGATTGTTGCTGAGTGAGTGGGTTGCGGTGTGCTCATTGTTGCTGCGTGAATGCGTTGAGTGGGCGACAGTACCGCGACCGGTACGAGAGCGTGAATGCTGGTTGTCGCCAGAGAAGTGCCGGGGAGGTCCATCATGCAGCAGGTGGAGGCCGGAAAGTCAGCGTACTGTGGTCTCCCTGCGGGTCCCCGGTGGAACAGTGGTCCCGGTGCGCCTTGCCTGCTAGAGGGTGGTTCGCCGCTGGTTTGCCGAAAAATTTAGGATGTTGCATGGCCGAATTACGCCGAACATGGTGTCCCTCTACATGAGTCCTGACCGGCGATGATGGAATGTCCCAGCGGGCAGATGGACGTGGCCTCACGCTAGGACGGTGCCGGTAGAACTGGCTGGCAGGCGCAGTGGCACGCGCCAGCAGAGGCACGTGGTTGTCATTGTCGTCCTCGGGCCGCCACATCACTCCCCCCCTCAGACGCGGAGCGGTGCATGCGGCTGAGGTTCGCGTCGATACCATGAAGAGAATGATGACGGCTCGTAGATGGTGGACGACTGGGCACACGGCTTGTGCTTTTGGCTGTTGATGCAGCAGCAGCGGGATGGCGGGAACAAGAGCGCTGCGATCCGGGCGGGTTCCAGTGATGGGATGTGAATGCCGATTGGTTGAGTGGTTGGGTGCTTGAGTGGTTGCTGATTGTGTTGAGTGTCTGCTGAGTGCGTTGAGCCCTTGTTGAGTGCACTGAGTGCTTGCTGAGTGATTGCTGCCGAGCGTTGATTGTTGCTGAGTGAGTGGGTTGCGGTGTGCTCATTGTTGCTGCGTGAATGCGTTGAGTGGGCGACAGTACCGCGACCGGTACGAGAGCGTGAATGCTGGTTGTCGCCAGAGAAGTGCCGGGGAGGTCCATCATGCAGCAGGTGGAGGCCGGAAAGTCAGCGTACTGTGGTCTCCCTGCGGGTCCCCGGTGGAACAGTGGTCCCGGTGCGCCTTGCCTGCTAGAGGGTGGTTCGCCGCTGGTTTGCCGAAAAATTTAGGATGTTGCATGGCCGAATTACGCCGAACATGGTGTCCCTCTACATGAGTCCTGACCGGCGATGATGGAATGTCCCAGCGGGCAGATGGACGTGGCCTCACGCTAGGACGGTGCCGGTAGAACTGGCTGGCAGGCGCAGTGGCACGCGCCAGCAGAGGCACGTGGTTGTCATTGTCGTCCACGGGCCGCCACACATGCATTCAAGGTAAAATGCTATGACCATCACTGAACGTTCTATGTAAAACACGCGTGTTTTTTTGGGGGTATGAAGCGCAACAGCGTGTCTCAGAATATACCTGCCGCTGGAACCAAAAACTTAGTTTATATGTAGTTATTACCTGACCGTTAGCACCCGACACAAAGTCAAGTCCACCACACAGGTGTGGTCATCTCGTAACATATTTTAGCACCATTTAATGAATGCCCACACAAGAAACGAATCTTACCTCGAACCTCTCCCGGACTCGCACGACTTGAATAACCACTGCTGTTATTCGACGCAAAAAATTGTAGCGAAGGGCTTGAATACTTAATGGGCCATTCTGCCATTATGCTGCATTTTTGCACATTTGTACATTCAGATTCATTGTCGTTGTTGACTAGTACATTGTACATTTAGATCAGTGGGGACAGGAATTCTGAGTGTTCTTTTTTTTTTTAATCCTTGTTGTCTCGACGTAAGATAAAAAGGTACAGGGAAAGACAGCTATATACACAAGCGACGAATAAATATTCCAGCGAGAGCTGCAAAAGACTAATACAAAATCCAGCATGGAACAAAGGAGGTGGTGTTTCCCTTCAAAGCGCACAGGAGATTTTCTTTTCACAACTTCGCGACTTGAGCGTTTCGCAGTGCAGCACTTTTTGTCAACTTTCACACCTTATCAGCGTTCCAAGTATCGCATTTCAACACATCCCAATATGTGAGGCACTGACAGCAGCATTTCATCCAGAAACTCTGCGATATCTGCATAGAAAAGCCAGAGCCTGCTGCGTCCGATCATGCCGTATCCCCCGTATCCCCACCAGGGCATCCGTCGCAGCGCCACCTACAGTTCGATCTCGAGGCGTGAACTATACCCATAAACGATCGGCCTACGCGAGGCCACACGTATGTACTTCTATCTTGGATTCGCGGGAATAAAGGTTTGCTACTGACATGGTTTGCTACTGATATTCTTTTTGGCGGCAGTGGCAGCTTGTGTGCCACAATCTTACGATATCTTCGAATATTTCAGATGAACCGCATGCGAATTTTCTGGCGTTGGGAAGGCATCGGGCCACGTGTATACCTACGCTTCTAGCAAAACAAGTTTGAATCAACGACAGCTGCTTGCTGATACCTTCACGCTATCGTGAAAGAACTTTCCAAAGTGTCCGCTACGCCGTATCTCGTCCATAGGCTGCTTCCACGTCATCGTAGTCTCCCTACATAAAGACACTTCGCCGCTGGAACCTCTTCTTTTTGGCGGCAGTGGCAGCTTTTGTGCCACAATCTTACGATCTCTTCGAATATTTCAGATGAACCGCATGTGAATTTTCTGGCGTTGGGAAGGCATCGGGCCACGTGTACACCTACGCTTCTAACAAAACAAGTTTGAATCAACGACAGCTGCTTGCTGATACCTTCACGCTATCGTGAAAGAACTTTCCAAAGTGTCCGCTACGCCGTATCTCGTCCATAGGCTGCTTCCACGTCATCGTAGTCTCCCTACATAAAGACACTTCGCCGCTGGAACCTCTTCTTTTTGGCGGCAGTGGCAGCTTGTGTGCCACAATCTTACGATATCTTCGAATATTTCAGATGAACCGCATGCGAATTTTCTGGCGTTGGGAAGGCATCGGGCCACGTGTATACCTACGCTTCTAACAAAACAAGTTTGAATCAACGACAGCTGCTTGCTGATACCTTCACGCTATCGTGAAAGAACTTTCCAAAGTGTCCGCTACGCCGTATCTCGTCCATAGGCTGCTTCCACGTCATCGTAGTCTCCCTACATAAAGACACTTCGCCGCTGGAACCTCTTCTTTTTGGCGGCAGTGGCAGCTTTCGTGCCACAATCTTACGATCTCTTCGAATATTTCAGATGAACCGCATGTGAATTTTCTGGCGTTGGGAAGGCATCGGGCCACGTGTACACCTACGCTTCTAACAAAACAAGTTTGAATCAACGACAGCTGCTTGCTGATACCTTCACGCCTTCACGCTATCGTGAAAGAACTTTCCAAAACGTCCGCTACGCCGTATCTCGTCCATAAGCTGCTTCCACGTCATCGTATTCTCCCTACATAAGGACATTTCGCCGTTGGAACCTCTTCTTTTTGGCGGCAGTGACAGCTTGTGTGCCACAATCTTACGATCTCTTTGAATATTTCAGGTTGGTGGCTCCCGTTTTAGTTTTGTGATTAGTACCCTTGTTTTTGCTGTCACTGCTGCCAAGGTGCCTGTAGTGTGACCTGTGAATATTTATATGCATTCTCGCTTAAAGTGACTAAGGAAATGTCGAAAGAAATTTTGCGTGAACTAACTAAAAAGTTCACCGACTTCAAAGTCGAACTGAAAAATGAAACCAAAGAGGATATGAAGCGAGAATTCAAGTCCTTCCGAGATTCCTTTGAAAAGGAACTCCGCAATGAGCTGAGACACATAAAAACTGATCTTCAGGAGATAAGAAAAAAACATGATCACGATTGAAAGTGAACATGAAGTGCAAGAGGCAGAGTTATCACGTGTGCGGGACGAGAACAAGAAGCTTTGTCAATCGATTGGTGACTTGCAACTTAGGGTAACGCACTTGAGTCAGTACTCTAGAAATCACAATATTGAGATTCAAGGGGTCCGTGAAGTAGAAAATGAGAATTTATCAGTCATCGTTACTCAACTTGGAGAAGCAATTGGCGTTTCTATGACTCAGGACGACTTGGAGGCCTCTCATAGGGTGCCTACTAAGCAAGGCAGAACGAGACATGTTATTGTTCAGTTCAAATCGCGCGGCAAGCGGGACGAGGTACTTGTGCAGTGCAAAAAGAGGAAACTCACTTGCCGTGCTTTAGGATTTGAGAGTGATGGTTTAATTTATGTAAACGAGCATTTGTGCTCTGAATTGGAAGCGTATGTTTGGTATGGCATCCGCCAGAAGGAAAACGTGCGACTTGTGGAGGAAAACGTACTTGTGGGTCCGAGGCGGCAAAATTTTCGCTAGGAAGTCTGACGGGTCACCTGTGATTCATATTCGTTGTGAAACTGATATTGAGAGAATATCGTGAAAGAAGCAAATGTTACGCATATTGTTATGAAAGTGGAGTGGTTCCTACCTACCCGACCTTTTGTCTTTGTTTGTTTATTTGTATAATTCTTTTTTTTTATGATCTATTTGCCTCATACTGTTAAAAGTACATTGTTGTGTGATGCTCCTTTGTACACTTTTTTTCACTTGAATGCACGATCACTGAGATCGAATGCTTGATGACATGCAAATAGAATTTGATGTGCTCATGTTGACGGAAACATGGTACCAAACAGAAACTGACTGTTTTACTTTGCCTAACTATTCACATTTTTCCTTAAATCGGTCTGACGGATTTGTTGGGGGTGTTGCTATGTTAATTCGCTCAGAAAATTTCTCTATTTACAGTGATTACTGTATATGTACTGCAGATTATGAAGTGTTAATAATAATAATAATAATAATAATAATAATAATGTTTTATTGGTGCCCAAGAACGGTCGTGACGACCCTAATGTTGGCGCACACAAATACAATACAATGCCCTACAAATAGACACAATATACATACAAATACAGTAATACAATATGCACTAACAACAAGACACGATCTACGTGGTCACACACACAAAAACAAAAACAAAAGAGACTGTACATGAAGAAAAAAAATACATGACTTGAATTGAAAACGAGAAAAGAGCACACGCACATTGTAATGTGAGAAACACATGCAATCGCACTGCAACAAAAGGGAACTTATCTGAAAAAGTCAAAGAAAAGAAATCTCCGAAAAATGAGAAGAGATATGACACCTAAATGATGTACATGATGCTGAAAAAATATCAAAAGAAGAAGGGAGCGAGTTAAACAAGATCTGGCATCGTGTAAGGGGGTCATTAGGACAGTAGTGGTTGACATAGAACGTTGGGGGTTTCCGCAGAGTAGCACGCGGGAGACAAAAATTTAGGCGACCTAACAGAAAAGGGGAATCAAATATCGAGTGCACACATTTATAAAGAAATATCATGTCAGTAGTAGTGTATCAGCTCAAGTATCCGGCAAGTCACATCTTCGTCTGGACGCCATTAATTAGCAATTAGAGCAATTTGGGACCCCCCACAGTAATCAGGACCATCAGGGAGTCATTACACTAATTGGGGATCATCTAAGACACGTCCAGACGAAGATGTGAGTTGCCGGCTACTTGAGCTGATAAAAAATAAAAAAATAGGTAGAAAATAAAATGAAAAGATAGAAATAGAGTGGAGAGAAACAATTTATTCGAAAATCAACGATGCCGCGGCGAAGAAACGGCTCCGGGGTGACCAGTGCTTGTTGACGTCGGGTAGTTGCAGAGATCGACGACAGGTGGCCACTTAGTTGCAAGGCATCACACCAGATGGCGCCACCATCATAGCTCTAGAGGAGAGAGAGACAGAGAACAAGATACTAGCGGCAGGTAAAAATGACAGCACTGCTAAACAAGTCTAGGCATGCGAGAGAAAAGGTCTAACCGCTACTGCTAAACAGAAAACAGTACACATCGGGGAAAAAGGGCTTACGGGGGGACGATCGCTTAGGCCTAACCACAACACTACGCAGCTAACACAAGGCGGGAACCACACATCGCTAAACATGCGAGAAAAGGCTTAACACGAGCGCGGTCACCGCTAAACACGGCAAACATACGAGGAAAGAGGCTTACGGGGGGCGATCGCTTAGGCCTAACCCCAACACTACGCAGCTAACACAAGGCGGGAACCACACATCGCTAAACATGCGTCAACAGGCTTGGACACCGCAAAACAAGTCTAAACATGCGAGAAAAGGCTTAACACGAGCGCGGTCACCGCTAAACACGGCAAACATACGAGAAAAGGAGCGCGTCAAATCACTCACCTTTTCCCCCGCGGCAACTTCCAGGCAGAAACTGAGCGAGCGCGGAGAACATACGTCTGCTCTCTACGAGAGGCAGCCAGCAACTGAGCGAGCGCGCGGAGCGCACGTCCGTCTTCCGCGACGGTCCGAGAGAAACTGAGAGAGGCGACGCGCGCGCGCCCTCTGCTCCACCCGTCCGCGCATGCGCGCGCGCGCGCTCCTAGCGCCCCCTGCGCCGGCCGCGGGTGTTTTCGGTTTCGGCTCTCTGCTGCGCGCGCGCTCCTAGCGGCGACGGGTGGCTTTTCAGTTTCGCTTTCATTCTCCGTTCGTTGCGCGCGCGCGTTTATCTCTATAAAGGCAGCGCGCACCGCGCTCGCGTCATCATTCTGACCGATACGTGAAAAACGCCATGTGTGGTTTATTCTCCTGCGCTTCTCGTCGTCGCAAGGAAAAGACAAAAAACGAAGAACTTCGCGAATTTATTCGCGGCATCGTGGAGGAAGCCTTTCAAGTCCACCGCCTGGAATGGTTGCAAGCGCGTCAAGAAATGTGTCAGGACAAGATGAAGACGCTCGACCGCATCTTAGCGGCGGACAGACTGGCGAAAAAGAAGTCCAACTTTAGCCTGGACAATCTGTATTGGGAACGCAGTTCCGATGTAGAGGACGACGACGAGGATGTGTAAATAAAAGCGATGCATTTCTCTTCGAGTCTCAGTCTCTTCTTTTTCTTCGTGCAACGTGTACGCACGCAACATGTCTTCCCCGAACCTTTTCGTTTCCGTCATCCCTTTCGCTGTATCTTAAGCGGTCCCCTCCATGTGCGGCAAATCTACTTTCGTTGCTAACGTGTTGAGGAACCTGAACGACGTGGTAGACAAGCCTCCGTCACAAATATTCTACGTGCAGAAATATGCTTCGCCGAGCATGCAGGACGAATTCGGGGACTCCGTAAAATTTACCAAGGAGCTACCGCGAGAGTGGGACACGTCGCGCGCTACGCTGATCGTCGTCGACGATCACATGACCGACGCCGGTTCCTTGAAGGAGGTGACCGATCTTTTCATTCGGGGTTCTCACCACGCCAACGCGTCGATCTTCTTACTCGTTCAAAACATCTTTTTCGACAGTAGCCATTTTAGAACAATATCCTACAACGCCAGTTACGTCGTCCTGTGGCGCACCGTGCGCAGCGTGCACCAGATGGAACATTTCGGCCAACAGCTATTTGGCAGAAAAAGATTGGAGTATTTTCTGGACGCATATAAACAAGCGATGTCGTCGCCCCACGCATATTTACTCGTGGATCTTCACAACTATACGCACGAGGATCACAGGTTGCGTAGCAATATCTTTCCGGGAGAACGTCAATATATCTACGCTCCGAAATGAATCTCCGCCCTCACCTCACTTTACTCAAAGTACTCTCCACTCTACCCCCTCCACGCCGCCGCGACGTCTTGAGACGTTCGTCCTCGTCCGACATGAAACACCTCTCCGAAATTTGTCCTCAATGTATTGAACGGAAAGGTGGCTCTAGCTCCAGATACGTTCGCGCGTTTGAAGAAGCACAAACGCTTTTTACGACGGCTCGCCTACAAAAAGATTCACAAGAATCCGCAACGTTTGAAGCGCTATCTGTCTCAGCAGCGAGGACAGGGCGTTCTTTCGTCGGTGGTTCCTCTCCTGCTTTCCGCCGTGTTGAACCTTTTCGCCAATGGCCAAGAGAATTGAAGTGACCACCTCCTCCATCGGAAACATTCTTTCCTCGAAGGAGAGTGACGACGTCAAAGTGAAACTCATACTGCAAGCACTGTATCGCATACTCAAGCAGTACGGATTTGACCCCTACGACAATAAAAACAAGGCGTCCGACGCTACAAATGACTTTGACTATTCGCTCCTCTCTCCAGAGGTGGACGAAGAGGAAGCGGAAAGGGTCGTCTCGGAATTAAAGAAGGTTCTTTCCTGGGATCGCGAGGGTTGTGTCTCCGTGTCGGGCAAGCCCATCAGACACTCCTCCGTTTACGAACTCGTCAATTATTTGTTGCAACGTAAGACGGGAAAGAAACCTTCCTGGTTCCCCAAAGTCTCGAAACTATTGCGTCTGATTTCTCTACCCAAATCTCGCGAGCCTCAACAGCAGCAGCAGCAGCAGCAGGCCTCCATTGCGTGGACGACTTATGGAGGGATATGAGAAACCAGAGGGTGGTTTGGGGGGTGTGGAACGCTATAGAAAAGCGCATCACTTGAGCAAAAAGAAGGCTCTCGCCATTCTCAGAAAGCTGGATGCCTACACGCTCCACCATCCGGTCAGAAGAAAGTTTAATAGGAGACGCATCATCGCGCTCAAGATCAACGACGTGTGGCAAATGGACCTCGCCGATTTTTCAAAATACAAGAGATTCAACGGTGGCTACCGCTACATTCTCGTGGCAATCGATTCCCTCTCCCGCTTTCTGCGCACCCTCCCGCTAAAGACGAAGCGCCCCGCCGAAATGAAAAGGGCCATGATAAGACTTTTTCGGGGAGGTAACGTACCTACACGCATCTTTTGCGACAGAGGCGGGGAATTCTACAACAAGACCGTCAAGGAGTATCTCTCACGAAAGAAGGTACAGATGTATTCTACCTTCTCTCCAGTAATCAAAGCGTCGCAGGCAGAGCGCGTCATACGGACTTTACGCGACAGAATATTCCGTTATTTTAGAGTAACGGGAAAATACCACTTCGTTTCCGCGCTTCCCAAGATCGTGCGCGACTACAACACCACCAAACACAGGACTTTGGGCATCAGCCCGTCCGAAGTCACGCCCGAAAACGAATTGGAGCTGTTCAATAAGATAAATGGGAAGCCCGTCGTACCCTCCGTGAAAAAGAAGCTCAAACTGGGGGATAAAGTGAGGGTCCTACTTCACAGAAAAGGTTTTCATAAGAGCTCGGAAGGGAGTTGGTCGCCTCAGATTTTCACCGTCTCCCGCCTGAGAGACACCTCTCCTCCCGTCGTACACCTGGAAGATTACCGGGGTAAGGAAGTGGACGGATCTTTCTACCCGGAGGAGGTACTCGTCGTAACCCGAGACGCCAATCAGCCGTGGCCAGTAACGAAAGTGCTGAGGAAGAAGCAGGTGAACGGTCAGAGCTTCTCCTTGGTTCGCTGGTTCGGTTACGACAAAGAACACGACAGTTGGGTTCCGAGCAGCGACGTGGTCAAGATTGGGAAATGATGTCAGACATCTACGTCCACCTGCTCTCGAACGCCAGCATGGATAAGTTTCCCTCGAATAAACTCAACGCCTTCACGGTAGCTTTCGATAGTCCGCTTCAGCTCTCGAATCGGTATAAAGTCGGTCTGATGGATCTCAGCATAAGTAACGATTTTTTAAATATCGGCTACGAAAGGCAAGATGCGAAAATCGAGGTTTCTTTCGAGGACACGGTGGAAGCCGGCAGAACTTTTCGTGTCACCTCGGATCTCGAGAGGGATTTGGGAAAAGCCCTTTCGGAATTCGACGTTTCTTTCGCGTACAATAAATCGCGATACGACTTCGTCTTACCCGTGGACGTGAAAGCCGTGGAATTGGACCCTCGGCTCGCGCAAGCGCTCGACGCCTCGCTAGCGTCCCGCGAAGCAGGTCGTGCGGTGAAACCCCCCAAATTGAGCGAACGCGAAGCCACCTCCATCGTATTGGAGCACGCCGCAGCCGCCGTCGCTTTCGGCGACGTCACTCTGAATTCGGAAACCACGTCCCTACGGAACACACTCAACAAGTATTTCCAGACGCACAAGCTGGACGCCTCGCTAGAATTCGCGGATAACGTGTACTCTCTGAAAACACCGAAAGGGTTGCACGTACCGGAACCCTTTGTCAAGCTGCTACATCTCACAGCCCGTCGAGGGACACGAAGAAACGCTACGCGTCTCTCTCCCCGTAGCGCGTCAATTTTCTTTCACGATCAAGACGAAAATTCCTCGATCTTTGCAAGTACATGTGCCTCCCGGCTATTATGCGACGCCGCAAGCACTTCTAAATGCGATTAATCAGCGCGTAGGCGAACGCGCGCGCTTCAGCTTCGACGGAACCGAACAGAAATGTAAAATTCGGCTTTCCGAGGGCACCTCCACCCTAAGACTTTCCGAGTACCTGGCCGTGCTTTTGGGCTTCGAATCGCGTACCGTGTTCACGGGGGATGAGGATGCTACGAGCTCCGTCGAGGTACTCCTGGAACCCCCGTTTCACAACATAATCGTGTACACGGATATCGTGGAACCCACGTACGTGGGGAGCGGGAAAAAACCGATATTAAAAATACTACCCTTTTATTACGAGAAAGACAAGCACGTCGTCACCTACACGTTAGATAACATCCAGTATTTTAACCTGTCTCAATTCGAAATTCCTTCAGTGACGATCGTTCTCGCGGACGAAACGGGAAGACGTTTGCCGTTGCGGTCCAAAGGCAGAACCAATCTAACGTTGCATTTCAAATATGTACCGTAATTCCCCCAAAATAATTCCCGTGTACACGGGACCCCTTTTCCAACGAGGGGGCGGTGTGTTGAGCAACATATCCAAGTTTATCGTTCCCATCTGGCAGCAAATAAAACCGATCGCCAAGAGAACGTTGAAGCGCTTGGCGCGGAATTTGGCCGATGGCGAAGGAATATCGCGCGCAGTAAAAAAGACGGCCATAGCAACGGGGAGAGACGTGCTGGATTCCATGGAGGGCTCTGGAAACAACAATGGGAAGAAACGCCGCAAACGACAACAAAAGGCGCCGACACACGACGCACCTGCAGATATCTTTGGTACGCCGTGAAGGTCACACATCCGCTGCGCGCGCTCCGTCATGACGTCAACGAAAGGAAAAATACAGACGCCGATCTGTCTAACGAGTGACGTGATGATATTCGAACCCCCTTCCATTCAATACGGCGTGGAAGATACTTCGTACCAACTTTTTTATCCGGTCAACGGAGTAAATAATTCCGTGATCGAGTTTTGTATTCAAAATTTGCAAAGGGCACACTTGGATCTCTACGGCAGTTTCGTGTCTTTGACCGTGCGCATTGTTCGCGACGACGGGGAAGAAATGGACGAGAAAGATGTCGTTTTCCCAATAAACCACCTGTTGAGCGGCATGTTTAAGACGGTCACCGTTTACGCGAACAACAAACTCGTCAGTTCCAACGAGTTGTACGCCTACAGGAGTATTTTGGACGTCGTGCTTCATTCCACGCCCGCGGCTCAAGAAACAGTGCACGCGGCTGGACTTTATGTCGAGGACGACGAACATTTAAAGGACGATTACGACGTCTCGTCTCGCGGTCCGAAACAACGTTACGAAGCGACGAAGGGTGGAAAATACTTTAACCTGGTCGGTCAGATCAATACCGACCTGTTTCAACAGCCGCGCCTGATGGTACCTGCAGTCGAAATTCGCGTCGTTTTCCTGTTAAACAACGACGAATTTAAACTCGTATCGGTCCCCAAAGACAAGAAAACGTACAATTACGAGGTGGACATTAAAGAAATGACGTTACACTTGAAAAAGGTGACGCTGGCACCTTCCCTATTTTTGGAATACGAGCGGCGGCTTCAGACCACGCCGGCCATCTACGTGTTACGCGGATTGGAAACCAAGGTGCGGAGCTTGAGTGCCGGGAGCTTGGACGCTCACTTTGAAAACGTTTACCCCGAAAGGGTACCTTCCAAATTATGCGTCGCCCTGCTCGCCACGTCCGACTTTCTCGGCGACATCCAATCGAACCCCTACAAATTCCGTCATTACGACCTGTCTCATTCGATGCTCTCCGTGGACGGACAGCAAGTGCGAGCCGAGTACGACTTTCAGAACGACCTCGTCAAAATTCCCTACTTTAACTTCTTGCAAGAACTGGGAGAGAAACATTTCAAGTATAGCTACGAGCGATTTAAAACGAACGGGTTCCTTCTCTACTTCAACTTGGACGTGGACAAGTGTTCTTCTCCTTCGCATTTGAACGAGTGGCGAAAAGGAAACGTTCGCCTGCAATTACGCTTCGCTAAAGCCCTTCCACACGCGGTCACCGTCCTCTTGATTTCCGAGTGTCCCAAGCTCATGTACGTCGACAAGGACCGTACGGTCACCTTCCCATAAGAAAAGATGTACGAGAGCGACATCTTGGAACTCGTGTCCCTGAACCCCCTCGCTTCCTCCATGCTGAGAGGCATTTGCGCTTCCAACGAAGCCTTCGTTTTACGCAAGCCCGGTTATTTAATCATCAATACGGAAGAGCGAAGAAGACGCGGGCAGCACTGGGTGCTCTACCTGAAAAACTACGACGGGTCTACCGTGTTTTTCGACAGCTACGGACTTCCCCCCATCGAAGCAAACCTTCGAAGGACTTTACCTGTAGTGGACGAGTATAACGACAAGTGTATTCAATCACCCTTTTCGCCTTACTGCGGGCTTTTTTGTATCTACGTAGCCACGCGCATGTCGAAACGCTACAGCTTGAAAAGTTGTGTATCCATGTTTTCCTGTAACCTCGAAGAGAATGACGAAACAATAAAACGTCTCCTCGTGAGCGAACTCGTTTCGTAAAAAATAGACTATTTATTTATTCACGACATACACAAGACCCTTGCGAGACGATCTTCCAACGTGCTGACCCGACGCTCACCGCCGTCGTCGCCGGTCTGCACCGTGACGTCGAGGGATGTGTGGAGAAGCCAGTAGCGACGGACGATAGGTCGGTTGAAACCCGCGTTGATGAGACACGGGTCGACTGTCTCTCCTCGTCTATACTTCTCCAGCAGCTCGAGCTTGTAATCTACGAAACGCTTCATTTTCTTTGCAATCTTCCCACTGACGGTGAACAGACGTAAGGGTATCGTCTTGAGAATCGAGCGAAAGTCTCCCTCGCAGCTATCGCCGTGAATATAATCGCGTAATCGCAGCAAGTCCCGATACATTCGCGTTTGCACAAAGGTGGCAAACCTCTGCTCGGGCGTCATCATGACTGAGACGGAATGAGAGTAGACAACCTTTTTTTTATTTCTCGTTACACACGAATTAGGCTCCAGCTTTGGTTTCGTAGCCGGGAAGGCAGCCCAAATACGGACGAAGGCTCGAGTCTAACCAATGGCTGGGGTTTCTCGACCAGAGTCCACCGCAGCGACAGGTAGTCAGTTGATCGCCGATTCGCAAAAAGAAGGTCTTTGGAGGAGGCTTGAAGGTTAGGACCAGGGGTAGATCTCCCGTCAGTAGCCATTCGTAATCTGCAACGAAAGGAGTGTGAGAAACGCATGTTTTTTATATCTCAAACACACACGCACGTACAATCTTCTTCAGTCACAGAGTGACACTGATGGTCCATCTTCTCCATCTTCCTTCAATAGTCGAAGTCCTTCGCAACGTACGTCGAACGGTACCGTCCGACAGCCGAGAAACGGGCGAATCAATCGGTCCGTCCAATGCTTTTGCTCTGGAAAAAAATGTGAACGATTATAGAACGTATTAAAAAATAACGAGGAAGCGTACCTTTGGACCACAATCCACCGCAATTGGTGCAGAAGAAGCGGGCGCTGCCAATCTCCCGAAATATGTGAGGCGGGAAAAAACCGACTTCACGCGCAGCAAAAGTGTTGTACACTGGAAACGAAACTCTTCAAACATTTCGACGATGATGATGACGTCATGGGTATTACTTACGAGGATCTACCAAGCTGATCATAATGGAATGACGATCGACCATTCGCTTCGACATTTATAGTAAAGCTTTGCCTCTCACTCTCTATGACGTCATTGAACGTGTTTGGGCATGTTAAGACGTGTTTGAACATGTTCGGACACGGGCGGCGAACCGTCGGAGTCGCCCCTGGACACACTCGTTCCTCTCTCTTCCTCTTTATGACGTCATTGAACGTGTCTGAACATGTTTGGACGTGTTTGAACATGTTGTGACGTCACTGAACATGTCTGAACATGTTTGGACGTGTTTGAACATGTTGTGACGTCACTGAACATGTCTGAACATGTTTGGACGTGTTTGAACATGTTGTGACGTGTGTAGACACGAACCCCGCAATACGAAAAACGTCACGCAGTACGAATTAGATTGATGGTTAGTGTGTCGCGCCCAGTGTAGAAGGATCCTGGGTTCGAATCCCACTCTGGGTCTTCTCGTTGTCATGTACAAGTCGTCCCAGAGTGTTAGCTAGAAATTAGTGTAATGTTTTATTCAACGTCGATGGTATCATTGTCATATGCGACATCGCAAAAAAGGCGCGAAAGACGGAAGGCGGGGTGGTCAAAGTACAGACGACACCGTCGCAATGCGAGGAGGAGGAGAGCGGTGTAGCGACTATAAAAGGTGCGCTGGTTCTACGACGATTGACAGGAAGCCCACGAGGGGCATCCATCCATCCACGACGTGAGTCGTTTCGTGGACCAAAATGTAAGTTGACCGTCTCTGCTGTGAGAGTGTATTCTATGCATGACATTGTTTTTCAGGAACCAATAGCCGCTGTCACCGCATGACACTGAACACAGGGTCTCATCCCATCCTCTCTCATCATCAATCTCAAGCGTTCCTCAACTGAAGGGAAAAGTGAGCATTGTTTCGTGAGGGGGAATCTCGTACTGATTTTGTTTGACCGCAGTGCCGCGCTGTCTCGTATGTCAGTACGACCCCATCGATGCCATGCTCGTGGCCGTAGAAAGAGAGCACGAAGCTAGAATAGAGAATCTCGGTAATAGCCCAGTCGTCCTTTCAGATGACGACGACAGAGACAGTAGTCCGCCTTTCGTAATACCTGAAACGGACGACGACGACGACGACGACGAACCCCTAGATGGACATGACAATGCAGACGAATTGCTCATGTGGGAAGGGGATCAGTCGTATGCAGATTTCATTCCTCTGTCTGGTAGGGTTCGAGATGAATCACCAGATGCAAGCCCAGAATTTCGAAACGAAGCTGAGCCTGTCCAGGGTCGTAGAATCGTTGAATTGAGAGAACACGTCGTAGAGAATCATCCCTCCGTCACGGAGAGACGATTCCTTCCTTTCTTTGTCACAGATGAGGCATTTGACGGAACGGCTACTAGGTACACGCTTCTCTGTTCCCCGCACGACGACAACGTCGACGATTTGCGACTCTATCTACCGAGCATAGCTCCAGTAATCACGCGCGTCCTCGAAGCTTATCCCATGCCTTTCAAATTTTGTCTGTGCTCGAAGGCGCTCATGGTTAAGGACGGAGCCGACGGGTTGACTTCTCATCTCCTTCACGTGAACCTTCACATGAGAGTCGTTCATAACCGCCAAGAAATCGAAGGCGCGATAAATGCTGCCATCGCAGAGTCCTCGCAACGCGTTGAAAACTATGCGAGAGAAGGGTCTGGTTTCACCTCGAACGACGTCCAATGTGTCGACTTAAAACTAACGCGCTTAAAACCGAAGCGGATTGGATGCACGATCGAGCTTCCCGAAATGTTGAAGAAAAAAACAAAGACTCTCACAAACGTCAAACTTCCACCGAATCACGAAAACGAGTGTTTCAAGTATAGCGTGCTGGCACTCTTGCATCCGTTGAGAAACAAACCAAACGATTATGTCAGATACCACAAATACATGAATCCTTCGAATCCGGAGACGCGCGTAACGTACTGGCCACCCTGCTTCCCAGTCACTTACGAAGACATTGCCCTGTGGGAGAGAAAAAACAAAATCTCCGTCTACATCTACGTGTTCGACGAGCAGACGAGTTCGATATCTACCGGGCGGATTCCCTGCACGCTCTATCAGGATAAAGTCCACCTGCTCGAGGTTAGGGATCATTTCTATGGAATCAGAAAATTTAGCACTTTCATGGGACGAGGAGACTATTTTTATTGTGAGAAATGCACTAGCGGTTATAGGACGAGAGGGGCGTTGGAGCAGCACGAACGTTTGTGTCGAGACGTAAACGAAGTAATTCTCGAAATGCCAAAAGCGGGGGAGAGCGTCTCCTTCACCAAGATACAGTACATGCATCCCTACCCCTATTTTGCGGTGTTGGACACGGAAAGCATACTGGAAAAGGACGCGCTCGTTAAGGACGCCTCGAGTGTGCACAGGATGAGCTCGTATAGCATTGTGCTAGTGAGAAGTTGTGATGGGAAAATAATGGACGTAGATGGCTATTTGGGACCCAACGCGGCAGAAAAATGCTTGCTCGCACTAAAGCGATTTAGCGAACAAATCGATAGGCTGAACCGTCTTCCCTCACCGTTGGTCATGAGTATGGAAGACCACTTTCGGCACGCGAGCGCTACGCACTGCGAATTTTGTGGAATCGAATTTAACCGACATACGCGGAAGGTGTCGCATCACGACCACACCCGTTTCGTAGACCCCGGTTCCTCGAATTTTGTCGCGACGCTGTGTGATACGTGTAACCTTACGTGTCGTAACACCAAAGAACTCGTCGTGTGCGTGCACAACCTGCAGTACGATTTGAGCTCCCTTCTCCGCCACATGCACGTTCTAAATCTGGGCGAACCGTGGATCTTAGCTTCGAGCTCGGAAAAAATACGAGGGTTCAATATTGGAGATCTCTATTTCCGCGATACCACGCAGTTTTTCAACCTCTCGTTGTCTAACCTGGTAGAAACGCTCCTCTCCAGCGGTGGCGAGAGTGCGTTTCATTGCACCCGTCAAATGTTTGGTGACCGTTTCCGACGGCTTCTCAAGAAGGGAATTTACCCGTACACCTTCGTCGACAGTTTCGAAGCGTACAATTTGCCCGCACTACCGCCAAAGGAAGCTTTCAAAAGTGACCTGAACGATGAAGAGATCACGGACGAGGACTATCAGTACGCCCTCGAGATTTTCGAATTGTTCAAATGCAAGGACCTAGGAGATTACACGCGTCTCTACGTCACGCTCGACACCTGTCAGCTGTGCGACATCGTGCTGTATTTCAGAAAGATTGCGCTAGAGACGGATGGGATAGATATCTTACGCACCGTGTCCCTCGCCAGTTACGCGTGGAGTAGCGCTTTGAAGCTCACCAATGTCAAACTCGAGCTCATAAGCGACCAAGAGATGTACGAAACGATCGAGAAGGGGATCAGGGGAGGCATTTGTAACAGCTTCCACAGATACTGTAGGGCTAATCACGAGGGGTGTGACGATTACGATCCCCACCAAGAAAAGACTTTTATCCAGTACCTCGACGTGAACAGTTTGTACCCGTACGCGATGACTTTCCATCTCCCGACAGGTGGTTTTGAGTGGGTGGATCCTTCGAGGTGGAGCGAGATCGATTTTCTCAACATTCCTCACGATTCGGAAGTGGGTTACGTGTACGTGGTAGACTTGTCGTATCCCGAAGAACTGCACGCACTCACCAGGGATTTTCCCCTGGCACCCGAACACAGGTGCGTGGACGAGGACGAACTCTCCCCCTACCAACGCCACCTGAAAGATGCGTTGTCGCTGAACGCCCCTCCCACCAAGAAACTCTTGCTGACGTGCTACGACAAAGAACGTTACGTCGTTCATTATGCATTGCTCGCTCTGTACGTGAGGTTGGGCATGAAAATAAAACGTGTTCACAGCATCCTCTCGTTCCGCCAAGACAACTTTTTGCGAACCTTCGTGCAGAGAAACGTCGCGTTGAGGAATGCCGCGTCCACGAAATTCGAGCGACTTCTGTACAAAACCATGTCGAACAGTACGTTCGGTAAGACGATACAAAATGTAAGACGGATGAAAAGGTACGCTATAGCCTACGACAAAGAAAGCGCGCTCAGAAAAGCTAGCTCCGTCGACTGTCAGCATTTTCTCATTCTGAGTGACAAGTGCATCTTGTACGAGATGAAGCAGCGCCGCATCAAATGCACGCACCCCCTTTACGTGGGCTTCGCCATTCTAGAAATATCCAAAGTCCGAATGTACAGCTTCATCTACGAGTCGCTCTTTTCTCGCTTGTCATGTCCAGTGCAATTGATCTATAGCGACACGGATAGCATAATTTTTTCTCTCACGTGTGAAAGCCTGGAAGAGCAGCTGGTGAAGATTGAGAGTGAGTTAGATCTGTCTTCCTATCCGCCAGACCACCCGCTTTTCAACGACGAGCACGCGAATCAGATGGGGTACTTCAAAGACGAGACGGGGGGTGGAGTTATTCAGGAAGTCGTAGCCATCCGAGCGAAAATGTACAGCATTCTCTTGGCTGGGTCACACAAACAGATCGCGAGAGCGAAAGGAGTTAAGAAGGACGTGGTGAGGAAACATTTATTGCACGAAGTGTACCGAGATTCTCTGTTCAATGAAACGGCGGTCTCTCAGAAGCAGTGCACCATCCAGAGTATAAAGCAAACGATGTACACCATTTCGAGACTCAAGAAGAGCTTGGTCCCCTACGACGACAAGCGCTATCTCGTGGATGCCGTACACTCCTTCCCTTATGGGAGCTGCGAATACGGTAAGCTTTGTTATGTTTTGACGCGTATAGGATTACGATAGTGCTCTCTCTCTTTGTGCAGCAACGGAAAACCCGGAAGAGAGCCCGAGAGCGTCGACGTCGTCAGGCATCGAGTAACCGCGGAACAAAGAGCTGCACGCGCATGTAATCGAGAATAAAAGTTCTAGTCGAGACATGCTTCTCTCTCTCTCTCTCGCAGACAGGAGAAGTACGGGTCATCGTGGCAGTGTGGTAGCGGAATGGGTGTACGAAAAGAATGACCATTCCGTCATCGTGCTGGTGCAGTGACCCGCGCAATGACGACGCTGCGATGAAGATACCCCATATCCTTTCTCTTGAGGCAAGTCAGGGAGGGTGCAGGCATCTATCGACCAAGTCCTTTGTATGTATTCAATAAAGATGTTTCAGTGAAAGAACACACAGAGTCTCGTCAAAGTTATTCGGACTGTTTAATGCGTTGCATGTCAATAACCAAGCGGTATTTCAATAAATCAGTGACAAAGTTGGCGATGTAGACTGCTTGCAAATGTCGCTGCTTCCGTAGAGCGTGCTTAATATGAGCGATGGCACGAGCGAGAAGGTCCACGATGTCTGCAGCGATGTAGTTGAATTCTGCGTTGGCCAAGCTCACAAATTCGCTCATCAGTCCCAGGGGTCCGTCAGGAACCGTTATGCAGACGTTCTTGTAACGGGCGTAAATTCGACGCACCATCTCCTGCAGCGGCCCCGGCGAGATCTCTCCTATATTGCCAAAGCCTACCATGTCTATCACGTAGCGAAAAGCAGTGATGACGAGCTCGTTGCGGGGACTTTCGCCGTTGAAACATTCCTTCTCCACTTCTTCCCAAGAAGCGTGGGTGCGGGAACAATTTTGTAAAGAGTGGTAGCTGAACATCTTCACGTAGTGATGACGCGAGCGCGGTGCGCGCTGCCTTTATAGAGATAAACGCGCGCGCGCAAAGAACGGAGAATGAAAGCGAAACTGAAAAGCCACCCGTCGCCGCTAGGAGCGCGCGCGCAGCAGCAGAGAGCCGAAACCGAAAACACCCGCGGCCGGCGCAGGGGGCGCTAGGAGCGCGCGCGCGCGCATGCGCAGACGGGTGGAGCAGAGGGCGCGCGCGCGTCGCCTCTCTCAGTTTCTCTCGGACCGTCGCGGAAGACGGACGTGCGCTCCGCGCGCTCGCTCAGTTGCTGGCTGCCTCTCGTAGAGCGCAGACGTATGTTCTCCGCGCTCGCTCAGTTTCTGCCTGGAAGTTGCCGCGGGGGAAAAGGTGAGTGATTTGACGCGCTCCTTTTCTCGTATGTTTGCCGTGTTTAGCGGTGACCGCGCTCGTGTTAAGCCTTTTCTCGCATGTTTAGACTTGTTTTGCGGTGTCCAAGCCTGTTGACGCATGTTTAGCGATGTGTGGTTCCCGCCTTGTGTTAGCTGCGTAGTGTTGGGGTTAGGCCTAAGCGATCGCCCCCCGTAAGCCTCTTTCCTCGTATGTTTGCCGTGTTTAGCGGTGACCGCGCTCGTGTTAAGCCTTTTCTCGCATGTTTAGCGATGTGTGGTTCCCGCCTTGTGTTAGCTGCGTAGTGTTGAGGTTAGGCCTAAGCGATCGTCCCCCCGTAAGCCCTTTTTCCCCGATGTGTACTGTTTTCTGTTTAGCAGTAGCGGTTAGACCTTTTCTCTCGCATGCCTAGACTTGTTTAGCAGTGCTGTCATTTTTACCTGCCGCTAGTATCTTGTTCTGTCTCTCTCTCCTCTAGAGCTATGATGGTGGCGCCATCTGGTGTGATGCCTTGCAACTAAGTGGCCACCTGTCGTCGATCTCTGCAACTACCCGACGTCAACAAGCACTGGTCACCCCGGAGCCGTTTCTTCGCCGCGGCATCGTTGATTTTCGAATAAATTGTTTCTCTCCACTCTATTTCTATCTTTTCATTTTATTTTCTACCTATTTTTTTATTTTTTATCAGCTCAAGTAGCCGGCAACTCACATCTTCGTCTGGACGTGTCTTAGATGATCCCCAATTAGTGTAATGACTCCCTGAATGATCCTAATTACTGTGGGGGGTCCCAAATTGCTCTAATTGCTAATTAATGGCGTCCAGACGAAGATGTGACTTGCCGGATACTTGAGCTGATACACTACTACTCATGTCATGAATGTGGCGGCGGTTAACAAGAAGAAGCAAGTGCAGGTAAGTGCATAGTCATACGATAAAAATGCGGGGACATTCCGCAAGAAACGCGAGTGAATAATATGAAGTGCCCTCTTTTGCACAGCTTCAAGACGTTTGATATCGGTGGCACATAAAGCATTCCATACCACTGACGCATATTCAAGTCGGGGAAGGACGCAAGCTTAGTAGAGAGTAAGAAATACCGTGTGAGAAGAAAACATTTTACAGCTGTAGGTGAGCAAACCAAGCATAAGCAGAGCAACAGAACGAATTGCTCTGACATGCTCATGAAATTGAAGCTCCGCATCAAAGACAACGCCGAGATCATGAATGCCGTAGACTCGGGCTATTTCGCCATCACAAAAGTACTGAAATCGGGTTACTTGAGACTTGCGCGTGAATGAGATAACTTTAGTTTTTGACGTGTTGATTTTGAGGAAATTAGAAGTACACCAAGAAATAACACTGTAAACATCCTCCTGAAGCAGTAAGCAATCAGAAGGCGAGGTTATGCTTTTCATTATTTTGAAGTCCTCAGCATACTGTAGCATGGTGGAATGTTTAACACAAGATACAAGATCATTAATAAAAATATTAAACAGTAGAGGCCCGAGATTTGACCCTTGGGGTACACCAGACGTAGAAACATAGGTGTCAGAGTAGAATCCGGACACACACACAGAGTATAAGCGATGCCGTAAGTACGAGGCAAAGAAAAATACAAGAGAGTCAGAAACACCATATAAACAAAGCCTACGAAAGAGCAGATCATGGTTCATATTTTTCTTTCTTTTCCAATCCAATCCAATGGTTCATTAAGTCAAATGCTTTCGAGACGTCAAAATCGATTTCATCCATCTGACCACGAGAAAGAACCGCTGGGGAACAGACTGACATGAACGATACAAGATTTGTGACTGTTGATCTCCCATGCATAAAGCCATGCTGACTGTCTGCAATTTTGCGCTTAAAGAACGAGGACAGAAATGTGTTCAAAGACTTTGGAGCAAGCGCATAAAATACTTATAGGTCTATAATTAGTAACAATGTTATGGCTGCCCGATTTATGGACAGGAATGACCTGGGAAGACTTCCACGGTTGTGGAAAAATATTTCGTTTAAGAGAAATATTAAATATGAATACGAGCACAGGCGAAAGGATGTCACGATAAACTTTAAAGAAAATAGCAGGGATACCGTCTGGTCCCGGTGTCGTTGTGGGCCTTAGTTTACTAATTGAATTGTGGACATCATTCTCAGTAATAACAAACGAGGACAGATGATCATCGTGCATTTGCGTAAAAGAAAATGCAGAATCTGTGCTGGCCCAGTCATCAAACACAGATGAAAAGTGTGACGCAAAGATATTTGCCACGACAGGCGGATTGCATTGCATCACATTACCGTCAAACAGAGACATAGTGCTAGCATTCTCACGCTTGCATCGTTTATGCCAGGTCCAAAAATTGCGAGGATTTCTTTTTACGTCATCTTGAATTCCTTCCAAATACGCATTAGGGTCTGAGTCAGCAGACTTCTTGAAGAGCCGCCGAAAAACAGCAAATTGTTCATAGTCAAACGCCCTTCCAAATTTCTTAAATCTTCTATGAAAATATCTCTTTTTGCTAAGATAACTGCGTGTGAGAGCAGAAAACCAAATTGGGTATTTGCGCCGACGTGGTATGGTATATGGGACAAACTCAGAAATAGCATTTCTAATAATGTTTGTGAAATTCAACACTGCATCATCAGGATCAATACAGTTATGCGTTAAGCACAATAATCAAATGCTAGCTGTGGTTTATCGCCCTCCGCAAGGCAATATTCCTAGGTTTTTGGAATTCATCGATAAAGTTCTTTCGAATGCTTGTGAAAATAAGTATAAACTTTTCTTAGGAGGTGATATGAATATCAATCTTCTCTGTGATTCTCGTCCTCGCAATGATTTTGTTTCCTTGCTCACTTCTTATCATTTTTCTAACCACATTGAGACGGCCACTCGAATTACAGTCTACCAGCACCCTGTTAGATTTATTTATTACAAATTAACGTGAGGACAACGTAATATCTGGTTGTATTTCTTGTGATATTAGCGACCATTTGCCAATTGTAGCTCGACGTATCTCAAATAAAATCAAATCAAATATCTCGACGTACTCGTACAAATGCCATTTATATTCAGGACGTTACGCCTGCAACTCTAGACCTTTTTTGTTCGTATCTCTCTGCAGTTGACTGGCAGTTTTTGTACAATCATGCAGATGTAAATGATGCATATTCTAGTTTCCTCGCTGTTGTGAAGGAAACTTACCAAAAATGTTTTCCCCTTAAAAAGATTAGAAAAACAAAGCGCGCGAAAAAAGCATGGGTTACTCATGACTTATTAATGCTAATCCGAAAGAAATATGCCTTGTATAATGCCTTTTTAAAAACCAAAGATTTAACGAAACTAAACGAATTTAAAAAGTTTCGAATCATGTGAACGCCGCATTAAGGAAGGCTAAACAAGCCTACTACAGTAACCTGTTCGACGCTACTTCTTGTAGAAGCTCGGAGTTGGTGTGGAACTACTTAAAGATTATTACGGGTCTAGCGTTACATTCGAACGATATTGAGAACATTCTTATTGATGACAAGGTAATTTCCAGAAATGAGCTTGCAAATGCTTTTAATAATTATTGTATTAATGTTGGCGTAGGTACCCCCGCGCAAAGAGTAGTGCACAATAAAGATTCAAACGCGCACTCGTTGTTTTTAGACCCGACAGATGCAAACGAATTTCGAACAGTAATGATGAGCCTTAAAAACTCTAAAGTATTGATGCAGATAATATGCAAATCATACCTCTCAAATACGCTTGTGATTACTTAGCCTGCCCACTTGCTTTTATTTGCAACTTGTCTCTGAGCAGCGGAGAATTTCCTCACCTGATGCAAGTTGCCAGGGTAATTCTATTGCATAAAGGGGGCACCAGGAATGATTTTTCACATTATCGTCCGATATCGATCTTACCGGTATTTTCAAAAAATTTGGAAAAAAATCATCCACACCCGATTCCCCAAATTTCTTGATAAGCATAAATTGATTGCGACTGAGCAGTTCGGCTTTAGAAAGGGTCTGCCCACTGAACATGCACTTCTTACGCAAAAGGATTATATCTTAAGAAATTTCGAGGCTGGTCTTCTGACTTTGGGCTTATTTTTAGATTTTAGCAAGCCTTTTGACTGCCTAAATCATGACGTTCTTATTAAAAAATTGCATTATTACGGGTTTAGAGGGATAGTATCCCAGCTGGTTAGTTCATATCTTGGCCATAGGAAGCAGTTCGTTCCAATGGACGTCAGAGGATAAAGCGATTGTTGATCAACTCAAGCAAGTCTTAAAGAAGCCCCCAGTTTTGGCAAGCTTCAGCAGCACATGCTCAACAACAGTCTACGTAGACGCAAGCGGAGGCCTGAAGTTGTCCTGACAGATCAGGCTCGGGGATTCATGAACCGCAAGGTGTCATCTTTGCATAAAAGACTCGGAGTGACGCACGTGAGTTCTCCCCCTTACTGACCGTAAATGAACGGACTCATTGAGCGGATGATTGGCACTATCAAACGAGTCGTGCCGAAGCTAGTCGAGAGTCACGAGGACTGGCTAGCAGTCTTGCCGGACGTAATCTTTGCGATCAACGTTAGCAAGCATAAGTCGTTCAATCACAGTCCGTTTGGGCTCATGCATGTCTACAACCAAAGACTTACCGGTGAACTCAACATCGGCTCGATCCAGGACGACATAGACGAGTCGGAACGTCTTCACCATGCAGTTAGCACAGAGCCGCGTACAGTGCCAAGAAAACGTCGAAGCAAGCCAACATGCATCGGAGATACGCTACTACTCGAGGAAGAACCCTCCTCATTTCGTGATTGGTGACCTCATCTACGTAACCGTCGGTGCCAGAGCAAGCACACTGGACGACCGTTACGAAGCACCGTACCGAGTTACAGAACTACACGGATCTAATACTGCAGTAGTGAAGCGAGTGACACCGGTGAAGGGAAGATCCAACACGCGGACAGTTAACACAGAGCAACTTCGCTGATAACAGTGTCGAGACGTAGAACCTGTAGAGCTATCGGACACATTCATAGGGCCAGTCTCTCAGGAGCCAGCTGTTCCTTCGGCCAGGGACGACAGCAACGAAAACTCCACTCGTGGATCGGGCATACGACGAACAAGCAGGAACTCACAACGGTATCCGGACTTCGAACTGTCTTACGCTTCCGAGTGACCTGAGGACAGGTCAGATCAACAGAAAGGTCGTGTCACGGATTGAGTTGAAAAGGACGATGAAGTGAACGTTTGGTGTATCACGTCATGTCACGTCATGTCACGTCAACGTTTGGTGTATCACGGTGTATCACGTCATCATTCTATAATTCTGCAACGATCGACCTACGCGACGTCATACGTATGTACACTCTTAAAAATGAACTTCACCACATAGCACGCTCCTAGCCAACCATCACCCCGAATGACAACGTTCTCGCCCTAGATTTGTTGAAAACGGGAGGAGGAGCCTATTTTGTGTCGTGCATAATCGGCATAAAATAGGCTCCTCCTTCCGTTTTCAACAAATCAGGGGCGAAAACGTTGTCATTCGGGATGGTGGTTGGCTAGGAGCGTGCTATGTGGGGAAGTTCATTTCTAAGAGTGTACTTCTGTCTGGGATTCGAGGGAATAAATGTTTCCTACTGACAGTCACAATAAGCAACCGCGGTGTCTTGTTTTTCTTTCATTCTGCCGTTTGAAACGCCATGGGAGATACGAGAGACAAACAAAGGGTAGAAATGGACAAGGAAACATACGTGGGTGGTGACGGTGGCTCAGGTAAAAGAAAAGAGAGGCAGATCTTCATAAGACTATATCTGATAGATATCCACAGGACTCAATTTTCAGCCTGGGTAGGGGAAAGGGTGTACTGTGTTAACGTCCTGGAACAGCATAGAAACATATAATAAACGTCTTATACCTTTGCCGCACGGACGCCGAACTGCGTCGCCGCAGTCACACGGACGGCCGAACGGAGGTTACGCCGCCAACCGTGGTTATAGGAAACCGAACTTGGCAACCTCGGTTCCGCGATGTAACCGAGGAAAATGGATGAAAGCTTTAACCGCGGTTTGCGCTGCCCGTGTGACATTTGCCGCAAATAATCATGTGCGTACCGTGCATTTAATGATTGTTCAGCTTTTTAATTACCATGATGCCATTTTCTTTTTATGATATACAGCGTAATCAAAATATACATGGAGCTGGTATCACAATCACGTGGTCACTGCTAGCATGTCACAAACTTCCGTGTGACAACAACAAACCGTGGTGCACGATAACCGCGGTTTGATCGGGTACTGGCGGTTAACCGTAGCCGCGGTTGAAACTGCCCGTGTGACAAGGGTACTAGACACGCACATGTGCCTTTGAAACATATAATAGACATCTTCAAGACCTACTCGAGGACGTATTCAAGACTTTAATAAGCGTCACATTAGCCGAAGCTAGAAGACGTCATTTAGACTGAATAGAAGACGTCTTCTAAACACACACACACACACACAAAAAAAAACAGTCTTGCCAGCACCTTTTTGAGACTTTTGCAAATCGTTTTGTGCTGCTAGGGGCCCGTCATTCGTGGCAATGGTTGGCGCACAGCGTGCTATGCGTGAAGCTATGTTTACGGTGCCCACTCCTGTGTGGCCAACAACGGCTAGCCGAGTAGGACCCCCCCCCTACCCCCTCTGTTTCTAGAGTGTAGGTTTACCGCTTCTGATTCGAAGAGAAAGGGGGGAGGGAGGCGTACGCCTTTTCGTGTCAATTGCTATATATCTACGCTGACACAAACAGGCGTACGCCCGCCTCTTTCTTCGAATCAGAAACGATAACCCTATCTTTCGTGGCAATGGTTGGTGCAGAGCGTGCTGGGCGCAGAAGTTCAGTTTTTAGCAGTTCAGCAAGTCATGGGGCTGGTGTTCAAGTTCGCTGCTCACGCTGCACAGAGCCCTCATTCTCTCGTGTATCCTGTACGTGTCACCGTACGTAGGTCTGGGACCTTCACAATGGCAGGCTCTTGAGCGGCTCCATCGGGCAGGAATAAGAACGGCGCTTGGAATACCCAGCTTCTCTGGAATTACCCAGACTTACCTGGAAGACAAGGAAAAGCCCGTTAGCATTCATTTCGAGCTTAGGGGGCTCTGGTACTTAGACAACTTGGCCACGTCCGGAAGCAAGCACTCTCTTTTTTCTGCCCTCGTAAGAAGGTCACACACGTCCCTCGGCCGCTTGGCCTGCGAATACGCTACTAGCGCCCTGACCCACAGTGAGCGATCGCCTCAACATCCTGCTGGGTTACCTTTGGTGCCATGGCGGGAGTTTGCACCGGGTATAACGCTCTACGTTCCGGGCATTCATAAAAAGAAAGAATGTAGCCCCCTGGTCGCTAGAGTGGCGGCTGAGAACCCTATAAGCGACTTCTACCACTCGCATACTCTAGTATGCGATTAGTATTCACTGATGGCTCTATTGACGACCGTACCCTCTTAGAAATGAACTTCACCGCATAGCACGCTCCTAGCCAACCATAATCTCGAATGATATCGTTATCTGCCCCGATTTGCTGAAAACGGGAGGCGTACGCCATTTTTGTGACAATTATGAACAGCATAAGTGTCACAAAAAGGCGTACGCCTACCGTTTTGGACAAATCAAGGCACACAGCGATATCATTTGAGTAGGTGGTTGGCTACACTCTTAAAAATGAACTTCACCGCATAGCACGCTCCTAGCCAACCCTCATCTCGAATGATATCGTTATCTGCCCTGATTTGTTGAAAATGGAAGGCGTACGCCTTTTTTGTGACACTTATGCTGTTCATAATTGTCACAAAAAAGGCGTACGCCTCCCGTTGCGGTGAAGTTCATTTTTAAGAGTGTCGGAGCGTGCTATGCGGTGAAGTTCATTTTTAAGAGCGTACCAAAAGTGCTACTTGTGCCTTCCACTTCCCATCAGTGAACGTGGCCTGGCAGGGAAGATCATCGCGTTACCCGATATCCTCCACGACTGATGAACTCCTGGCTCTCCTGCACGCAGCTGCTGCGTGCAGGTGCGAGGGTTCGCCAGGGCAGTCCTACTCACAGACTCGAGAAGCGCTCTATGGGACGTGATGAGCCCCATGTGTGACAACATCTTAGCGCGAAGCATCAGAAGATCGTGTAATCAGCATAAACAAACCGGAGGCGATATCGTCTTCCAATGGATCCCGTCCCACGTCGGAGTCGGCCGCAACGAAAGGACGGACCAGCTGGCGTCCTCGGCACACCTGGGCTGCAGCAATATTTTGCCAACTCCGGACGACACCGACAGGCAAATGGCCGTTCAGCTGCTTGTTGAACTGCGTCACCCTGGGATACGGGACATCATGCACCATCATCGCCCCTTTCTTCCCATGAAAGACCTTCCTCGAAGCATACAGACCATGCTCCATAGGCTCCGCACTGGGTATGCGTTCACCAACTCTCAACTATTCAAGATCGGCTCTAGGGGTGACGCCTGCTGTGGCCACTGTCAACAACCTGAAACAATCGAACACATCCTGCGAGACTGCCGAGCGTACAATTCTGCGGGCGAAGGCTATCTCCCTCGCTCCACCTCGGGCACCCTAGCGGACATCCTCTACCCCGGTGGTTCTTCAGTCGAACGTTCCGCTAAAGCAAGAAACCTTATTCTCTTTCTGCAGAAGGCAGGTCTTGCTCAACGACCCATCTAATACTTTGCTCTCCCCGACGAACTCATGCATCTCCACCCTTCATCATTCATCCTCTATCCTCCATCCGTCCGTCCTTCTTCTTTTTTTTTTTTTTTTTTGCTATAGTCGTGACGACGCCCACTTCTGTGTGGCCAACAACGGCGAGCCGATCCTGCCATCACCCCACCCCCACCACCACCACCACCACCCCTCAGTTTTTAGAGTGAACGCTCTAAAAACGGTCTTTACCGCATAATATGCTCCTAGCCAACCATTACGCAAAATCATATAGTTATCACTGTTGATTTGAAGAGAGAGCGGGGCGTACGCCTTTTGATGACAATTAGCATATATCCAAGTTGTCCACAAAATGGCGAACGCTTCCCATTTTCAACAAATCAAGAATGACAACAACATCATTCTGGATGGCGGTTAGTTCTGGGCACGCTATGAGGTGAAGTTCTGTTGATTGATTGAAAAATAAAAAGTATGGAGATATCAGTCACGACAAAGTCGGGACAGGGTACTCTAGAACACGTGAATAGAAAAGAAAGTAGGATTATGTTGATGTTGAAGTTCCGTTCTTAGGATGGCATGTTTCTCTGCATACAATGTTCACAGGACCGGGGCCTGGACACTTGGCCAGACTTCTATGGGACAGTGGAGCACGAATCGAACATCCTAAGCACCCTAACGCATCTTTTTGCAGGTCACCTGAACCGTAGCAGCTGCAATGACCTGTGGATGTACCACAAAGTGCGGACGTCCGGCACCTACCAGATCGACGTTGATGGTGAAGGACCGCTCAAGCCATTCTACGTGGACTGCGAGATGGGCGACGGAAGAGAGATATTTCAGGTTTGATGCACGCTTCCCGGAACAGACTTCATGCAAAATTTGTTTAGGGGATTTTTCATTAACTTCAACTGTCCTGATCAAAGTTTAAAGGAGCACGGAAGGGCTCGAAAAAGATATGTCAGGAGGGATTACGATTACAAGCCCATGGATATATACTCGCACAAAAACTATGAGTACAGCGCGCAATCCTGGTACGCAAGAGAACTTTCAATCTCGCGGGCCAGAAAAGCTGCTTCCATCGCTGCCAAACTGTAACGTCACGTCTTCCGCCCAATAGGCGCGCGCCTTCTTTTTTCTTTCTTTTTGTGGTTGTATTTGGCGCCCCCCGTCCCTCGTCTTACACAGAGCAGTCGACCTGTCGCCTTCCTCACTCGTCCTAGCAAACTATTCCAGGCAGCCAATAAAACGGCTCGATGATCTGACGTCACAACACTTCAAAAGGAGCGGGAAAAGATCGTCCCCGCCGCTCGCGCTGTTCTGAACTAATTTTCTCGGAAAATGCAAGCTTCCCAAAGCAAATATTTTGCGCGACAGTTCCTGAAGGTATTATGTTCATATCACGCGGTAAAAAAAAAAAGGCATACCCGATGGGCCTACATACTGATTTAAAGGTACTGTAAACCAGTAGAGCAGCTCAGAAAATGTATCTATTCGATGTCCTAAACCCTCAGTACTCTTACGTCACAATTTTCGTTGCACTTACGCTCATAGTTCTTTAGAAAATTAAAATGGAAAATTACGGACAACCCTGTGTCGAAGACGCCACCAACTGCGCATTTCTCGTCAAGTACTGCGGTAAAACTACATTGCGTGTGCTGGCTAAAAGAAGCCGGCTACGTATCGGCTACGCAGCCGTCAGGAGCAGCAAGCCAACTGGGAGCATAGACCACTGTGACTTGACAAATTGGGGATTATTTGCCACCATGCGTCTCCCCGAGCCGTATTACCGCAATTTTACTGACAAATTAAAAACATTTAGCGTACCCTGTCACATGCATGACTTGTTGTGCTGGGTTTACAAGCAACACTAAACTAAACTACGCCGCTAACATAACCTCTCTGTCTGCTGCTTTACAATACCTTTAAAGGGACGATCGCATCCGTCCCGGCCGATTCCGAAACTATGGTGCCGTTTTGCTCCGCGTTCATCTCTGATAATAACGCCGAAAATACGACGCGAATTGGTGGCGTTGTTCCTGTGCAGTTTGATGTGACACATGGCAAGAGCAGACGACGCATATTGAGAGTATTCCGGGATTCTTTCTGGAAACGTCACCCGGACAAGGCCAATCAGAGAGCGCCCTTTGGCGCGGACGAGACCAATGAGGGAGCGGCTGGAGGAGCCTTGGCTAACCAACCCACCGACAGTCGGGCGGGCGAGCCGGAATACTAGGGGACGGCGTCTGCTCTGCGATCGGCTTGCGGAATGTTGTTTTTGGTTAGCGTCGGACGTGTTCGTACAGCCAGGAGCGCAACACCGTGTTTCATGCTACAGGGTCATGTCAGAACTCACACTGGTAAGCGAAAGTCGGCGTATTTACCGAGGGCTTTTCACTTGGTATATTGCGATGCGAACGCCAAACAGACGACCTCAGAGACAATCGCCTGCGCTGCGCTCCCATTCGTGTGCCTGGCTTACGTCATCATGGTGTTAGCTGCAGACGTTCCCGGATGCCATAGTTTGCTGATGCTGATGTGTAACTGTGTAGTCGTTCAGCGAAGAACATATTCCTTTGTTCATTCACTACCCTAAGAAATTAATAAAATTTATTGATACTCAAATTCTGTTGGAGGTTTTTTAATAATCATAGTCACGCACCTTTAAAGGAGCTATGAACTCTCCCAAGCTAGCCCGACGACTGTGTCGGCTATACAAGCGGCGACTTTAACTTGTTTGCTCTGACACCTTTTGTAGAGATGGATCCGATAGGTCCGTATCTTCACCACATATAGCACGCTCCAAGCCAGCCATCATCCCGAATGACACCGTTCTTGCCCATGATTTGTTGATAACGAGAGGCGGAGCCTACTATGTACCATGATGTACGGCTACAAAACGGGCCCCGCCTCCCGTTTTCAACAAATCAAGGACGAGAACATTGTCATTTGTGATGATGGTTGGCTAGGAGCGTGCTATGTGGTAAAGTTCATTTTGAAGAGTGTAGAGCAGAATGTTATGTGTGCCTCCGCGTTGGAATCTGATTGGGTGATACAATTCTTCAAATGACGTAACAATGGATTGAGGTATCTAGATAACGGTATACGACTACTCGCCCGTATAAAAAAAAGTGCGTTTTTTCTATTTACAACAACAACAACAGTAAATGATGACGATGAGATGGGGTGTTTCACCGCGGTGGTGCGGTACCCTACCCCATTGCACGTGGAACATTATGTGAAGATGATGAAGGAAGGATGAAAATACAAGAAACGCTACACATGTTATGAACCAGAAGTATTGAACAATGAATTGTAAATAGAATTACGAAGCGTAGAAGAGCAACATTACACCTATTACAGCTGTAACTAAATACCTGCAGATAGGAGTTCTTACCTCCTTTAATAGAGCCCATGACAATAACGCGAGTGTTACAAACTTTTTTTACGCGTTTTTTGTTTGTATGTGTTCGTTTGTGTTGGGCGTCAGTTAGTAAAGTACGTGTCGACAATTTGGTGCGAAGCGCACAACAATTTCGCAGGTTTGAGAAACATGTTCAACTTGTTATGTAAGTAGAATTTGCCAGTGCTATGAAATACCTCATCGTTCATCGGGCAGCCCTGTCATGACAGGCGAAGGATGCGCTGATATGCGCACGATTGATCGTCAATCACGCGGCGGACGATGATGGATGTTGATATTGGTAAAAAAAAAAGAAGAAGAAGGGAGAGATTGAAACGCGGTGGAACTAAAGTAGGGATGCCCACGCAATAGC
This sequence comes from Ornithodoros turicata, assembly GCF_037126465.1. Classification (NCBI taxonomy): domain Eukaryota; kingdom Metazoa; phylum Arthropoda; class Arachnida; order Ixodida; family Argasidae; genus Ornithodoros; species Ornithodoros turicata. Next base: position 106,348,317 of record NC_088202.1, read on the forward strand.
TTTTGCATTATGTGCATAGATTACTGTAGATGCCGCATAGTTTCAGTCTGTACTACAGACTCAAGTTATAAAGTGCGTATGTATCGCAATCGACGAGGCGTTTCTACACCTTGAACAAGGTTTGTGATTTACGCACGAACAAAACCAGAGTTTGCAGCATCCCTCTTCTCCTCTTCTCAGGAAGCGCGACAATGCGGAGCGGAGTCCCATTGGTCTCCTCACACGATTTGTCCAATCGCGAGAAGTGCGGTTTGAGGTGAACGAATGGCACGCCTCTCCGCATTGTACGTCGCGGTTCTTGAGAAAGACAGGAGAGGGAAGGTGCAAACTACGGCTTCGTTGGCGCATAAATCACGAACGGCGCAATGGCTGAAACCCCTTCCTCCTGTGTTGGGAAACGTTCCTTCTGTGTTAAGGTAACGACCTGTTTCATTCCGCGAGGTTGGTGTTGGGACGCGTTCCTTCTGTGTTAAGGTAACGACATGTTCCATTCCGCAAGGGGGAAAATTCCACTTTGGTGCCCTTTTAACGTAGAATACGTTCACTGGCCGGATTTTTGTCAGCTTCAGAGGATGCTGCGTACGGTACTCGAGTAGGATAGTTTAAGGCTGTATAAGAACCAGACTGTATAAGAACCACTTTTTTTCTAATCCAAGATGGCCTATTCTAATCCAATTCCAAGCCAAAATCCGGTTCTAAGCCAAAACAATCCAGTTCTAAGCCAACACAAGCCAATTCCAAAGCCATCTGATTGGCTGCCATTAGCTCCGCCCACTTCACGTTGATTGGTCCACGCCAAGCCCCACTGATCATTGATTGGTCAATCGTAGCTCCACCCTTTATGCTAATTAGTTGCTTAGCTCCGCCAACTTCACGCTGATTGGCCCATGCTAAGCCTACTGATTGGTTGACTCTGCCCCTTTATGCTAATTACTTGGCTCCTTCACGCTGATTGGTGCACGCCGATCGCTGAGCTCCGCTCCTAATTCACCGGCTCAGCTGATTGGTTCTACTGATCACTCTCGCAGCCCTCTGATTGGCCGTCCCCAATCTAAGCCTATCGATTGGCCCACTGATTAAGCCTGCTGAACATAGCCTTCGTTAGCGCCCGCCCGCTCGGCAGCGACCCCGCTGTGGCTTTATCTCAGATGTCCAAACTTGCCTCGTGGCGTAACTGGCTCCGCCCACTTCATGTTGATTGGTCCACGCTAAGCCTGCTGATCACTCTCCCAGCGCTCTGATTGGTCGTCCCCAGTCTAAGCCTACCAATTGGCCGTCGTTCTAAGTCCACTGGCACCAGATGGCGCAACTCTTTACTCGCTCCACCTGCTTCATGCTGATTGGTCTGTTCTAAGCCTACTGACTTCTAAGCCAAACCACGATAAGCCTACTGATTGGGCCTTCACACCGATTGGTTCATTATAAGCCTACCGATAGCTGGCCCCTGATTGGTCCACGATACTTACCTTGTGGCGCAACTCTTTATTGGCTCCACTCACTTCATGCTGATTGGTTCTACTGATCCAGACTTCTAAGCCAAACCACGCTAAGCCTACTGATTGGCCCTTCACACCGAAGCCTACCGATGGCTGGCCCCGATTGGTCCACGCTAAGCCTACTGAACAGTGATTGGCTAGCCTGAATTTGTCGGCACCAGGCAGCCGCTTCAGACAAGACACAGCAATTGTTGATTTCAACCTTTATTTGGTGCAACAGCCTCCTGGTCTAGCTGCGGGTTGGTTCAGCTGCATCAGAGAGATCGTTAGTCCCAGTCATCTCTTGCGCTCATTGGTACTCAGCTCCCTCGGTAGATGCCATCTGGCTCATCTAACGGCAGGTGGTTGTGGTCATTGGCCCATCTGACTACAGGCCTCTCATTGGTCACTTATGTCTAGAATTCCCTAACAGGCTCGAACTGCAATTGGTCACTTCCACTCACCACTAGACCCGACTGCTATAATATAAGTTTAAATGTGGGATATTGGAACTTTTACCATAAGATACGTTTAGCCGGGAGCTGGTAGGCTCCAACTGCTATCAACCCATGCCTCCATCCGGGTGCTCACTGGTTCACAATGAAACTTTTTCACATGCTCTGATGGCGCCGAAGAAGGTTCCCTACACATATAATAGATGGCGCCGGTTGTACGCCCTCTTTGCAAAGATAGACAGCCGTGACACGAGTGTGAAAAAAAAAAGTCAATTTCATTGGTGACTCATTTCCATCCATCTGGTTCATACTTCTAGAGAGCCAGCGTTAGAAGGCTGAACAGCTTACATGCCGCCACCTCCTGCTGTTGGTTCACAATGAAACTTTCTCACATGCTCTGATGGCGCCAAAGAAGGTTCCCCACACATACAATAGATGGCGCTGGTTGTATACCGTCTTTGCAAAGAAGGCTGAGGCTGGACAGCCACGACGCGAGTGTTGATAACGTCCACTCTAACTGCATTGGTCACTCCTTTCTATGCGACTGGTTCATACATCTAGCAAGAGAGCCAGCATTAGAAGCCAAATCTGCTGCTGAACATTACAAAACATGAATAAAACAGCTTACATCAATATGTTCGGTGCTGCCATCTGAAGTCAGCGTCCTTCATGCTATCCATGAATGCTATCCACACTATGCTATGCCACGCTTCATGCTATCCACGATGAACACATCTTAAAACACACTCTACCCATCTCTCCATATAACACGAGTAAAGTGGGCTTAACCATGTGTTATGCATGCGTAGGGGGAAGCCCACCACTGGGAACAAGCTTTCGTTTTTGTGATAGTGCGCCTTTGCCCTTCAACGTCAAAATGTAGTTCAGTGTTTATCAAGCAGAATGGAGAGGGAAAAACATAAATAATACTATAGAGTGAAGCTGAAGAACGAATTTTGTCGCAGATAGTGTGCTTCAACAACAACAAAAAAAAAGAAAAAGTCTTCAATGTTTAATAAGCAGAGCGCAAAAAAAAAAAAGAAAAAAAACTCTTCGTGATGCCAAGCAGTGAAACCCACTAGCTCCGGACGCGTTCGTACTAAAAAGCTGAGCAGGAAGACGCACATGATAGAGAAACATGGATAGTTGATGGTGTGCAGAGAAGCTTGTTTTAGAGAAAAACGATTTCAATGTCGATTGAGCAGATGATCAAGAAACCCTGTAGAGCTGTACCTGCAAGGAAGCTTAGGATCATTTTGTTTTAGACAGTGTGCGTTGCACTTCAACACAAGGAACTAATTAAATGTTTATCAAGCAGAATGGCAAAGCATAGTAATGCTATGCGGTGAAGCTCAAGATTGTTTCTCTCACTGACGCTCCAACGCTTATTAAACTAAGTGATCGAGTAGAGTCATAGTGGTTAGTGCTATGCAGTGAAACTCCGCACGTACTCAATATTAAAAAGAAGACTCAACCCAAGCTGAGTAGCAAGAAACACAATTTCAGATTGCCTTCGGAACTCTGACGGAGGCGTTCTGTGGAAACGTATCCAGCGTATATTTCACGCGACACACCTAGCACGCGTTCCTTCAAAACAGTACGCAAGATCACTATTAGACAGTAAGAAGCACCATTAGAAATATAAGTTAAGGGTGATCACACAGATTCAAAATGAACGAAGTTCATCACATTATAAGCAAGTTCATCTCAGAATAAATGTGTTCACTTTAAGAGTATCACAGCTACAAACATGACAGGTTTTACACCATTCACGGTGCGTCACGCGACACGAGCACCATACAGCACGCAATATCAGACAGCTCACGCGATTTTAGCCTGCCCATATCCGCGTATATTGGAATTTTTCACCTGAGAAGCATGCACACACCGTTATCACGTAGCTATGCATACACACACAATACGATTTTGAATACGTAATCTGCGTATGATCGCGACGCACGGGCTCAACATGCGCGATATAGACACATCAAACTGTCGCGCACCTTCCAGGTTTACAAATCTACATCACACCTCATGTGCGCACCACAAACGTAGCCAGCGTAGATTTCACGCAACACACCTCCGCGTTCGCAGGAGCACTACTGAACAGCAAGAAGCACCATTAGAAATATAAATTTAGGGTGATCACACAAAAACGCACTCAATCTTAAAAAGTAGACTCAACCCAAGTTGAAAAAACACAATTTCAGATTGCTCTCCCAGAACATTCTGTGCAAACATAGCCAGCGTATATTTCACGCAACACACCTCGCACGCAGAGCACTACTCGAAGCACCATTAGAAATGACAGGACACAACGTCGCATTATGAACAACTTCATCTCGGGAAAAAAAAATGTGCACCTTCGCAGACGGGCACATAGATTCACGAGCACCATGCAGGAATATCTGAAATACGAATTTCCGACGGCGCGCGCGCAGCTCACGCGACTTTAGCCTGCCCGTGTCCGCGTATATTGAGGTTTTAGACAGTGTGCTTTCAACGTAAGAAATTAACTAAATCAACCAGAATGATAGAGCACAGTGATGCTATGTGATAAGACTCTCACTGACGCTCCAATGCTTATTAAACAATGCTATGCAATGAAGCTTCGCACGTACTCACTGTTAAAAAGAACACTCAACCCAAGCGGAGTATGAAGAAACACAATTTCACATTGCACTCCCAGAACATTATGTGCAAATATAGCCAGCGCACGCAACCCACCTCGCACGTGCTCCTTCGAAACAGAGTATACAACTGGAAGCACCATTAGAAACATAAATTTAGGACAATCACACGGCGTCGCATTATGAACAAGTTCATCTCATAAAAAAAGGCTCACCTTAAGAGCATCGCAGACGGGCACATGGATTCATAAACTTGCGGTACAGCAGGACACGAATTTCGGCCGCGTGGACAGCTCACGCGACTTTAGTCTGCCCATGTCGGCATATATTGCAGTTTTAGACAGATGGTGTTCAACTTAAGCAATTAATTAAATCATGCGGAATGACAAAGCATAGTGATGCTATGTGGTGAGGCTCCAACACTTATTGAACCGAAATTGGTTGTTGCTATGCACGCACGTACTCAACCCAAGCTGAGTATGAAGAAACACCATTCCAGATTGCCTTCACAGAACATCCCGCGCAGTCGCGCCTCCGCGTTCCTTCTCTACTGGAAGCACCAATATCAGAAATATTAGGATGGTCGCATTATGAACAAGTTCATCTCATCAAGAAAATGAGCTCACCTCATCACATCGGTGTGACGCACGCAGATTCTTGTCGGGCGACGCGGCACAGCAGGGCACTGACTTCGGGCGCGTGGACAGCTCACACGATTTTAGCCTGCCCGCGCACACAGGCTCAACATGCGCTGACACACCAAAATGTCGCGCACCTTCCAGGTTCACACCCGCATGTCGACCACTTACCGTGCCAGCCGCACAGAAAACTAGATAGCCGGAACACAGGCGCATAATATACCCATCTCGGTTGGGACCATCTGTTTTATATCAATGCTCGCTCGTTTCCGCAAGGTTGCAAGTCCGAGAAATTGGGTCACCTTGAAGATGAGCCGGTGTTCGAGCCATCTGTTTAATATCAAAACGCACTTCCACCCGTCATGGCCAAACTGAGTACTCTGCGGCGGACCCCAGCGGGAAAAAAAAATGTTGCGTCAAGGTGATGTAAATAGGCTTTCTCCGAGAAACTGGGTCACCTCGTAAATCATGTTTTCCGAGGCCGCGCGTATTAAAATCGAAAGTAAACAGTGATCACACAACGCTATGCGAAGAAAAAAAATATCCCTATGAGCCCGCATCACCACCTGCTCATTGCCGAAACAAGCTTTCTCTGACCAAAAGGGTTCGCTTATGCAGTTTCCAAGAAGTTCCAAATGTCCACGCGCGCGCATCGGGCCGTACCTGCGTGATTGTGTAAACAAAATCGCACCACCCTCCAAGGGCGCATTTGAGTTCCGTCTGTCGGTCGACTCTGGGTCAAGCGCACGACGAGGAAGGACTATTGTCTTCAAGATGAGGAAAGTTCTCATTTTCAGTTCATTCGGTGTGCGTAGAAACTGAGAAGTCATGTCATCTGTTTTCGAAAAGCCGGATAAACCCGGTGAGGGGGGCATTGTTCCGGAGAACGAAAAGCTGGACGTGTTGGTCGACACGGGGAGACCGAGTACGCGGCACTCCTGATGGAAAACGATAAACGCGTAAAGGTGCCCAGTCGTCTTAAGCGATTCACAAATGAAGAGTTGCAAGAAATGCGTGCATTACCGGATCTGAAACTGGAGAAGAGACTCATGGATGGACCGCCCGAAATCCACGCGAAGTGACGCACCCCACAGCGAAAGTGCGCGCGCCCCATATGTAATCATCAGTAAAATAAGTGTATTTCCTGTTTTAAGATAAAAAAAAATGCCGTGCGGTGTGATGGAGAAGGAAGCTGTATAGATAAGACTCTAGCATGTGTTTATTTGTTAAGAATACTTCTGACAATAAAAATGTCATAGAAGGAGTGGCATACAAGGTAATAAGTAATACACTGAACAACTGAACAGTGAGATTACATAGTTCTAGCTGAATATGAATAGGAAGGTTATAAAAAGATATTGCTTATTTATCGACTAAGCGAGTATAGTTTGTGGAGAGGATACCACACTTTCGTAAAGCAATTTTATATCATATCCCAAACGTTCTGCGCGATCAAACAAGTCAGAGCATTATGGAAAGAAGAACACCGCTTCACACTTCACGGCATGTGCAATACCATAGCTTGTTTCGGCTTGCTCAAACAAGTTCTGGCATTTGTGCGTTGTGGCGAGGCGTGGGACACGTTGCGGTAAATGACGCGTATAATGGTACAGATTTGTAAGAAACACTGAAGAGATTCAAGGGGGAGGGGGGGGGGTGATAAGAGATCCTCCGACATTTGTTTCGACATCCTCTTCTTCATTGTTTACGCACAAATATCACGTAATCTCAATGAAGTCCTAAAGAAGTCGGAATACGAAGACATTGTACCTGTAGATATCTTTCAAGCTCTCCTTCTGCTATGCGTGCAGGTCTGTCGGTGGAATCAATGTTGTTGTTGCGTGATTTATGAAGCGAGCGGTCGGTTTATCTTTTCAAGGATTGAGTGAAATGGTACAGCGCTTTCGGCAAATAAACGTTTAGTTGCATCAAAAATCTATGGATGATCGTGAGATACAAGTTGGAGTGATATAGAAACGGAGAACCCATGAACGAGACAATCATAAATGCCGTGTATACCATCCCCGTGGTGCGTGACTACTGGAAAAAGAACCACACGAGCTTGGACGTTACCGTCGTCGAGGGAAAGGAACGTGTTGTCTCCACATTAGAAGACGTCCTCGCTAAAGTGTTGTGAATAAAGGACACCGTGTTTACCACAAACAAAAATGTTTTCATCATCTTTATTGATTTTAGCAGCGATATGGGAAGCGTATGTTTGTGACACAAAAGTTCGCATGAAATAAATGCGGGAATGGAGCAACCACTACTTTTATTATATAAAACAAATCCCCCTCGCGAACGCCAACTACGTGCGGTAAGCATATTGCCCCCACAAGCGTACGCCTCCCCACAACGCACAAATGCCAGAACTTGTTTGAGCAAGCCGAAACAAGCTATGGTATTGCACGCGCCATGATGTGTGAAGCGGTGTTCTTCTTTCCATAATGCTCCGACTTATTTGATCGCGCAGAACGTTTGGGATATGATATAAAATTGTTTTACGAAAGCGTGGTATCCTCTCCACAAACTATACTCGCTTAGTCGATGAATAAGCAATATCTTTTTATAACCTTCCTATTCATATACACCTAGAACTATGTAATCTCACTGTTCAGTGTATTACTTGTTACCTTGTATGCCACTCCTTCTATGATATTTTTGATGTCAGAAGTATTCTTAACAAATAAACACATGATATAGTCCTATCTATACAGCTTCCTTATCCATCACACCGCACGGCATTTTTTTCTCTTAAAACAGGAAATACATTTATTTTACTGATGATTACATATGAGACGCGCGCAGTTTCGCTGTGGGATGCGTCACTTCGCGTGGATTTCGGGCGATCCATGCATGAGTCTCTTCTCCAGTTTCAGATCCGGTAATTCACGCATTTCTTGCAACTCTTCATTTGTGAATCGCTGAAAACGACTGGGCACCTTTACGCGTTTATCGTTTTCCATCAGGAGTTCCGCGTACTCGGTCTCCCCGTGTCGACCAACACGTCCAGCTTTTCGTTCTCCGGAACAATGCCCCATCACCGGGTTTATCCGGCTTTTCGAAAACAGATGACATGACTTCTCAGTTTCTACGCACACCGAATGAACTGAAAATGAGAACTTTCCTCATCGTGAAAACAATTGCCCTTCCTCGTCGTGCGCTTGACCCAGAGTCGACCGACAGACGGAACTCAAATGCGCCATTAGAGGGTAGTGCGATTTTGTTCACACAATCACGCAGGAACGGCCCGATGCGCGCGCGCGAAGGACATTTGGAACTTCTTGGAAACTGCATAAGCGAACCCTTTTGGTTAGAGAAAGCTTGTTTCGGCAATGAGCAGGTGGTGATGCGGGCTCATAGGGATATTTTTTTTCTTCGCATAGCGTTGTGTGATCGCTGTTTACTTTCGATCTTAATACGCGCGGCGTCGGAAAACATGATTTACGAGGTGACCCAGTTTCTTGGAGAAAGCCTATTTACATCACCTTGACGCAACTTTTTTTTTTCCGCTATGGTCCGCCGCAGAGTACTCGTGTGGCCATGGCGGGTGGAGGTGCGTTTTGATATAAAACAGATGGCTCGAACACCGGCTCATCTTCAAGGTGACCCAATTTCTCGGACTTGCAACCTTGCGGAAACGAGCGAGCATTGATATAAAATAGATGGTCCCAACCGAGATGGGTATATTATGCGCCGGTGTTCCGGCTATCTAGTTTTCTGTGCGGCTGGACACGGTAAGTGGTCGACATGCGGGTGTGAACCTGGAAGGTGCGCGACATTTTGTGTGTCAGCGCATGGTGAGCCTGTGTGCGCGGGCAGGCTAAAATCGTGTGAGCTGTCCACGCGCTTGAAGTCAGTGCCCTGCTGTGCCGCGTCGCCCGACAAGAATCTACGTGCGTCATACCGATGTGATAAGGTGAGCCCATTTCTGAACGCTTTTGTGTGAATAAACATATACCCCCCCCCCCCCCCATTTTCTTGATGAGATGAACTTGTTCATAATGCGACCATCCTACTATTTCTAATATTGGTGCTTCCAGTAGAGAAGGAACGCGGAGGCGCGACTGCGCGGGATGTTCTGTGAAGGCAATCTGGAATTGTGTTTCTTCATACTCAGCTTGAGTTGAGTACGTGCGTGCATAGCACCAACCAATTTCGGTTCAATAAGCATTGGAGCCTCACCACATAGCATCACGATACTTTGTCATTCCGCTTGATTTGATTAATTGCTTAAGTGGAACGCCATCTGTCTAAAACTGCAATATACGCCGACATGGGCAGACTAAAGTCGCGTGAGCTGTCCACACGGCCGAAATTCGTGTCCCGCTGTACCGCGAGTTTATGAATACATGTGCCCGTCTGTGATGCTCTTAAGGTGAGCCTTTTTTTTTTGTGTGTGTGAGATGAACTTGTTCATAATGCGACATTGTGTCCTGAGCTTATATTTCTAATGGTGCTTCGAGTAGTGCTCTGCGTGCGAGGTGTGTTGCGTGAAATATACGCTGGCTATGTTTGCACAGAATGTTCTGGGAGAGCAATCGGAAATTGTGTTTCTTCATACTCAGCTTGGGTTGAGTCTGCTTTTTAAGATTGAGTGCGTTTTTGTGTGATCACCGTAAATGTATATTTCTAATTGCGCATGTACTGTTCAGTAGTGCTCGTGCGAACGCGGAGCTGTGTCGCGTGAAATGTACGCTGGCTACGTTTGTGGTGCACACATGGGGTGTGATGTAGATTTGTAATCCTGGAAGGTGCGCGATAGTTTGATGTGTGTATATTGGCGCATGTTGAGCCCGTGCGTCGCGATCATACGCAGATTACGTATTCAAGCTCGTATTGTGTGTGTATGCATAGCTACGTGATAACGGTGTGTGCATGCCTCTCAGGTGAAAAATTCCAATATGGGCAGGCTAAAATCGCGTGAGCTGTCCAAGCCTTTCTGATCATGCGTGCTGTATGGTGCTTCTGTCGCGTGACGCACCGTGAATCTATGTGGTGTAAAACCTGTCGTATTTGTAACTGTGATACTCTTAAAGTGAACACATTCATTCTGAGATGAACTTGCTTATAATGTGATGAACTTCGTTCATTTTGAATCTGTGTGATCACCCTTAACTTATATTTCTAATGGTGCTTCTTACTGTCTAATAGTGATCTTGCGTACTGTTTTGAAGGAACGCGTGCTAGGTGTGTCGCGTGAAATATACGCTGGATACGTTTCCACAGAACGCCTCCGTCAGAGTTCCGAAGGCAATCTGAATACGTGCGGAGTTTCACTGCATAGCACCAACCACTATGACTCTACTCGACCACTTGGTTTAATAAGCGTTGGAGCGTCAGTGAGAGAAACAATCTTGAGCTTCACTGCATAGCATTACTATGCTTCGCCATTCTGCTTGATAAACATTTAATTAGTTCCTCGTGTTGAAGTGCAACGCACACTGTCTAAAACAAAACGATCCTAAGCTTCCTTGCAGGTACAGCTCTACAGGGTTTCTTGATGATCTGCTCAATCGACATTGAAATCGTTTTTCTCTAGAACAAGCTTCTCTGCACAGCATCAACTATCCATGTTTCTCTATAATGTGCGTCTTCCTGCTCAGCTTTTTAGTACGAACGCGTGCGGAGCTAGTGGGTTTCACTGCTTCGCATCACGAAGAGTCTTTTTTTTTTTTTGCGATTTGCTTATTAAACATTGAAAGCTTTTTTCTTTTTTTTGTTGTTGTTGTTGAAGCACACAATCAGTGACAAAATCCGTTCTTCAGCTTCACTCTATAGTATTATTTATGTTTTTTCCTCTCCATTCTGCTTGATAAACACTGAACTACATTTTGATGTTGAAGGGCAAAGGCGCACTATCACAAAAACGAAAGCTTGTTCCCAGAGGTGGGCTTCCCCCTACGCATGCATAACACATGGTTAAGCCCAACAACAACAACTAAATCATGACTATGGTCTGGGGTGATTCACCGCTTGAGAGCAGTACCCTACCCCATTACACGAGAAGCATGAGATGTGAAATATGAAAATGAAGTTATGTGCAAGTCCAACTCGAACTCCCGTCGTCTGGTTGCGCAACGCTATACGTCGCACAAAAGGAAGAAGCACATGAAAGAAGCGCCAATGGTCCTTGAGGTGCAGGGGTGGACCCTACAGCATCTGGAGCAAGCCGGTAGCCAAGAGGAACTCCAAGAACATCAGAAGTCCTCGACGGGGTTGGACATGGCTCTGACATGGGCCAAGAATTGCAGCCAGGTTGAACGTCTGTCGGCTAGCACCACTCAGCTGAGCACAGAGTTGCCGTCTCTCCGTTTCGTAGAGCTTACATTCTATTAGGACGTGCTGAATGTTCGCTTCAACGCCACATTTGGAACATAGGCAGCTGTCACAGTATCCGATTCGGCACTTGAATTGGGGAGTGAAGGCAACGTTGAGACGAAGCCTGTGCAGGAGGGACGTAAAATAGCGTGGTAAACGGTCAGGAACTGAGAAGGACATAGTGGGATCCACAGAATACATGAGAGACCTGTCAGTGATGTCCCGACTCCACTGCTGGCGAGCTAGTGGCTGAATGAGCTCATTCAGAAGTGATCTCCTGTCTCCTCTTGATAACACCGTTGGTACAACAGCCCGAGACTGTTGGGCAGCCGTTGCCGCTCTGTCGGCTTCTTCGTTTCCGCTCAAACCACAGCGACCCGGGACCCACTGCAGGGATATATGATGACCGTGATCGCTTAGAAGCTGAACCTGATGGAGGATATCAGTGACAACTGGGGCGAGCGATCCACGTATTCCCATGTTGGCTATACATTGAAGAGCAGCCTTTGAATCTGAGTAGATGACCCAGGCCCGCGGATCGTCACAGGGCGTCTTACGTAGAAACAACAGGATAGCATATAACTCAGCCGACGTTGATGATGTGCGGTGTGATAGACGGTATCCATGTGACACACCGTCAGTTGGAATAACAAATGCAGACGATGAACATTCATGACTGGAGGATCCGTCAGTGAAAACTGCAGTGTGGTCAGAATAGCGATTGTGCATCATATCCGCTGCAAGCTGTTTCAGAACTGATGTAGGCACTTGGTTTCGTTTGACATTAAGACCAGGAATTGACAATGCGATCGATGGTACTGGAAGCGACCACGGAGGCGCCGTGGGCACCACTGATCTTGCAGAAAACGGGGGAACCTTAGGTTTCACTTCCATGAAACAGTTGTATGCGTTACATTGCTTCCGGCGACAAACTTTTGCTATTAGTGGATGGCGGCGGTGGTGTGCTCTGAGGCGCAAGTAATGGCGAATGGTCTCCCTCTGCCGTAAGACTTCAATGGGTATTTCGCGGGCTTCTGCTATCACCATCCGCGTTTCCGCGGCTCTCGGGACGCCAAGACATACCCTTAAGCTCCGCGCTAGAATACACCGCAGTCGTTGTTCTTGCGTCTGTGAAATTCCGTGCAAGACTGGTAGGCTATATAGCAGAGTCCCTCGGACTAGGGCTTTGTGGATGGCCAGAAGAGACTTCTCATTCATTCCCCACTTCGGCCCAGCAAAGTGGCGAATGACGGAAATCCACCGGTGTGCCTTTGTGTCCAGGTGATCGATGTGTTTCTTCCAGGACAAGTTGGAGTCTAGGATGACACCGAGGAATCTATGGTGTGCTACCAGCCTAAGAGGCGTATCGCCAAGGAAGAGCTGATACCGATGCATATGCTTCCGAGTAAAAGCCATGACTGCTGTTTTCTCAGTTGATATATCCATGCCTGCCTCTGTTAGGTACCGCAAGATGTTATCCAGGGAATGCTGAAGACGGCGTAGGATTGCAGGCCTCGATTTCCCAACAGTCCAAATGCAGACGTCATCAGCATAGATAGATATATTGACTTTAGGGGCGATACAGGACTTGGCTTAGACAGTTTGGCTTAGAAGTCTGGATCAGTAGGACCAATCAGCATGAAGTAAGTGGAGCCAGTAAAGAGTTGCGCCACAAGGTAAGTAGCGTGGACCAATCAGGGGCCAGCCTTCGGTAGGTTTATAATGAACCAATCGGTGTGAAGGCCCAATCAGTAGGCTTAGAAGTCAGTAGGCTTAGAACAGACCAATCAGCATGAAGCAAGTGGAGCAAGTAAAGAGTTGCGCCATCTGGTGCCAGTGGACTTAGAACGAGGGCCACTTGGTAGGCTTAGACTGGGGACGACCAATCAGAGCGCTGAAAGAGTGATCAGCAGGCTTAGCGTGGACCAATCAGCATGAAGTCGGTTGGAGCCAGTTACGCGACGAGGTAAGTTTGGACACCTGTGATAAAGCCACAGCGGGGTCGCTGCCGAGCGTGCGGGCGCTAACGAAGGCTATGTTCAGCTGGCTTAATCAGTGGGCTTAGAACGAGGGCCAATCGATAGGCTTAGATTGGGAACGGCCAATCAGAGGGCTGCGAGAGTGATCAGTAGAACCAATCAGCTGAGCCGGTTAATTAGGAGCGGAGCTCAGCGATCGGCGTGCACCAATCAGCGTGAAGGAGCCCAGTAATTAGCATAAAGGGGCGGAGTCAACCAGTCAGTAGGCTTTGGATGGGCCAATCAGCGTGAAGTTGGCGGAGCTAAGCAACTAATTAGCATAAAGGGTGGAGCTACGATTGACCAATCAATGATCAGTGGGGCTTGGCGTGGACCAATCAACGTGATGTGGGCGGAGCTAATGGCGGCCAATCAGATGGCTTTGGAATTGGCTTGTGTTGGCTTAGAACTGGATTATGTTGACTTAGAACTGGATTGTATTGGCTTAGAACCGGATTTTGGCTTAGAATTTGATTAGAATAGGCCATCTTGGATTAGAAAAAAGTGGTTCTTATACAGTCTGGTTCTTATACTGTCTATACTACTCACTTGTCCGATCACGATTGTCCCATTCTATTCGTCCACCTCTCCTCGCCTCAGAAAAAGAATTCTTTTTCGATCTAGGATCGGGCTTGTTTCCCTTGGGACGGAAAGCAAACGTCTTACCTGAGGGCGTTGAACTTTTTTTTAAACTGATGTATTGGAATCAGACAGTTACGAACGTGCTCCTTGCATGTTATTCGAAAGCGAGGGTATATCCCGTGGGACCCAAATTTCGCGATGCATGCTCTCCATCGTTATACAAGCATACCCTTCTCTTGTGAGCCTGATGCCCCGTTCATCCACGCATCGGAGAGCTTTGAGGGAGTATGGAACCACGCAATGATGTTAGAATGAGCGTAGCATCCGCGTTCAATGATTGAACACGTTGCCAGATGTGTCAAAATAATGAGGGGATTACAGTAAACTGTGCTTAGTGCTCTTCGACTTCGCGCCACTCGTTTGTTGAAGGTTCCAGCGCCTTTACTTTTCTGTCATCGTTACTAATGTTTCATAGGATCTTGATTTCGCGTGCCAAAGTGACGATCGTGAAATTCGCGGGAATTATGTCCTCGCAAGGGGTACTAATTGTACATTATGCAGTGTTGTAGACGCTATGTCTGTGAAACTTTGACGTAGTGTACTCATTTGATGTACCGTAAGATAAATGCTGGCCGTCGCGGAAACTCTTCTAGTGTGGTAATATCTAGGGTTTACGATAGCTTCTTTTAGCAAACACTGGTAAATAGGAAAACAGTAAATTTCAAGACCTCACGGACAAATGTTTCGCAAGCGACGAAGGATACGGCATAAATGCAGGCGAGTCGGTGGAGAAACTCCGTACTGAAAAATGGGCACAGGATTTGTGGGCTGTCGTCGTTTTTCCCTACCCCAAACTCGAGACTTTTTCAGTATGGTGTCGTCAGCGGTACGTCGTGCGGTTTTGCTCGTACAAATGCTAGCAAATACCCCGTGGTTTTCTGTGGACAGAACAAAAAACCTGTCTGCATCTGCTTAGGTACTGACAATTGTGCGTCACAACCTGGAAGATGCAATGCAAGTGCGCGGCAAAGAACCCCCAGGTTCTTATTCCCGAAATGTGACTTACGGGGACGCTACAGAAGAGCACCTGACACGCCTCATCGACAGCATGTTCTCCTGTCAGCAATACGTGCGATGGGACTGCAAGGGGGCCATGTTCGGCTTTTGGTATCCACCAGGCCTCGACAGCTGGTAAGGAGGAGTGTACATTGTTGTAAATATGTTCAAATGAAATTTACCGTTCAAGGATGTTAGCACGCCCGGCGTGTAAATGGGAAACAGAAGGCAGATGGAGGTTAATATTGAAACGACACGTCAGTCAAGAACGGTTCCTCACTGACGGTTCTGACTATATGAACCTATGAAAATATTCCTGACGTTTAATCGTCGCGACAGTAAGATGTCGGAAAGCTTTTCGTTGTTCGCAGAGTATACCGGACGGCTACATACTCTATTCAAAATGCAGAACAGCGTAAGTTGATATGTTGATAAGTAAATGCTATTGCGCAGCCATTTATTATTGTTTTGGCCTGGGAAAGCATTATCCGTTCGAACGAAAACAAACTCCTTCGCAGGTGGGTGGGTCGAAATTGGCAAGATCAGTTTTACTGGGGTGGTGCTGAGACAGACAGTCGGAGCTGTGGCTGCCACCCGCACTGCTTGCGGACGCCACGGAACAGCACCTGCAACTGTGACGCCAACGCCAAGCAGGTCTGGCTAGCAGATGCCGGTCTGCTCCTCGACTCCAGTCGACTGCCCGTTCTGCAACTCCGCTTTGGCGACACAGGAGAAGCCAACGAAGCTGGAAAGCACACCCTGGGACCGCTCGTATGCCGAGCGACAGGACACGTCGGTAAGTTTGATGCCATTTGATAATTACGCTTCGGGCTACAACTGCTATAGGGTGCGATGAGTGATACAATTCGGAGACCACTGATGTGTACTCTGGTCGTCTGCACTGAGGGCGTTTCTGTAAAACCTCCATCGCGGTACCGCACCACTTGCTCCCGCAGCCATTTTAATGGTAGCACTGCTATCCTCCCAACACAACATGAAATAAAAACTTACTGCTGTCCATGAGCTATAGGCAAAAATGGGAGTCGTAAATCTGTTTGCGACACTCTGCCATTATCTTAACGGTCACGTACGCCCCGTTCAGTGGTAACGGTCTCATTCAGTGTGTACATTGGTTCGCCTTGTAGGTACTTTGAGGTGAAGTTCTGTATTTAGGGTTTAAGAGGAAGGGGGGGGGGGGGAGGACGAATGATTCTCAAGACAAGACATGAAGTGAAATGTGCATTTGTCCTCCGATTGAGGGAACGTCACGAGTTTAGGTACGGAGCAATACCAAATCTTAGAGCTTTCAAAATTCTGAAGCATATTGTTTATAAAATTACGTTTCATCTTCGTTCTCCTTGCACATTCTTCGCCTAAGAAAGCTAAGTGTTTTTTTTTTATCTTTTGCGCATGAAAAGCTCTGGAGATAGCAATTCAATTGTTTCCGACAACTTGTTTGAGATGACACTCGTTCGCTCAATTTTTCGTCGACTTCACTGTATCGTGTCTATCCATATTGCTAGTTAACATGTAATCACGTAGTAGCCATGTCATAAAATTTTAATAGAAAAAGCACGCAATAGAAAAATATGCCATTAACGACATTTATCGGTACGACATTTTTGGCACATACCTCAAGTAGTTTTATCAAATTTGAATCGAACTAAATTTAATTTCCTGAATTGAACACCGAATTATGTCGATTTTTTGCCAGAAACAGAGCGGACATTGGATTTATCCCACATTACTACAAAATGCGTACCTACTACAATGGTAATAACTAAAAAAGTTGCGAAAACAGTCGTTTCCAGACGTGCAAATTGTCGACCGCCCTCAGTTCCCTGAGGGAACTGAGATGGGTTACCATACTGCGGGGGGGGGGGGGGGGGGTAGATGGGTTACCATTTTCTTTCGCCGCTTCCTGCATTAACTTGACGGAGAACTAGCGCGTCCAACAATCTCGTATCGAAACAACGGTTTTCGCTTTTGTTTTTCAGCTATTATAATTATAGTAGGCAGGGTATTTTATAGTGGAATGGGGTGAATATGACATGCACTTTCTGTTTCCAGCCAAAAACAACAAAAAAATACAGGAAAAAGAAAAAAAAAACGTGACGTTGACTTTGCAAATTTCAGAGTTTAATTCTAGAAACTTATTTCAATTAAAATTTGATAACATTACTTGCAGTACGTAGCAAAAGTTCCCTACAGATAACTTTGATCGCATATTTTCCCGAAGTGCGTTTCTTTTATAAATTTTTTATAGGGTCACTGAAATACCCTGTATTTCCGAAGGACAACTATTTACAAGCCGTATTCTGTACTCATATGACACGAACTGTCTCCTATATTGACCTAAAGAATATTACGCAATAAACAGCTGTTCCTTTCAGATGACTAAGGCACAGCAAGCGTGCAGGCGCACATCCCATCGTATATACCTTCTTCCTTCACAAATCTCATATAGTGCATGTGTCTCATTGCTCGTTCAGCAACGTCCATAGAAACGGGGTAATAGATGAGCTTCCCCGCCGGAGCAAGATTTGATGGGATTTCCCTGTGCCTGTTTCTCTCATCCCAGTTCGGGTCGCTATATGTCACTATTGTTCTGCTTCGTTTGCTTGCTTGCAGTGCCGGAAAGCGATACCTTACATCCTGGGGACGGAACCTTGCGCAGACATTCGTCGCTCCCGTGCATCAGGATTTCGGGATAATTAACATTTCTCTTCGCTTTTCCTCCGACGCCGTGACGAGTTGACAGTCAGTCTCTTCACAACAACAACTTGTGACGCTGAATTGCGAGTTTCATCGCGAGGGGCGATACTCGACCTCATTTCTGGTGGTGATGTGAGGAATGAAATATTGAGTCCCTTCACAATAAGGATCGAAGCCCTATTGTGTCCGGTAAAAAGAGGTTTGAGGGCAGAGCGTTGGTGGGTTGGGCTGGGGGGGGGATATGTTTAATGCAAAGTAAAAAAAAGAGAAGGGAAAGGTTAGCCACGATGTGGGCTTGCTATTCCCTAAAGCTTTCAAGCAAACAAAAGAATATACAAACAGCTGGGATACAGAAAAGTATGAAAAAATACAGCAGAAACAGCTCCTTCACTAATCGTTGCGCATAGGGCGTATCAGAGAATGCCCAGGAGTTTAGATTCCCGAAGGAATCGTGTCAGCGCAGACGTGACTTCAGCGTGCTAGGTAGGGCCAAGTAGCACCGCGAGGGGGGAAAGCTCTCGGTATCCTAGATGAGCAAGGCGGCGCCGGAGACTCGATCGGTGATCTTCGTACCGCTGGCAGGCAATGAGGATGTGTGGCACATCGGCTTCTACGTTGCACGTTGGGCAAAGAGGTGATGGGTGCTGATTCATCTTAAATAGGAGGAGAGGAGTTCATGCCACATTCAGCCGCAGCAGATGAAGCAACGATTCCTCGATGCGCGGGATGCGGCCAGGCACAGCATATGACATTAAAGGGTCAATAGATTTAAGGAAGGCATTGGTTCGTATAGCTTCTTGCTGAAAGAGCTGTGTGCGGTTGGCAGTGAAGCGGCGGATTTTCAGCTGGCACATAGAGAGCGCTGGGCTGGATTTCGTCAGGGACCAAGCAATTCTAATAGGGAGAGGGGGAGAGAGTCCAGCTGATTGACTCCCGGAGAGTGCGGTACGGGAAGGTTGGTAGTGTGTGCAATCAAGAAGAATGTGCTCTACTTTTAAAGCAGCAGCTCTATATAGCACCAGAGCAGTGACAGTACCTGGGAGAGTCAACTTGTCTCAAGCGGTAACGCCACTGAGATGTAAAAGTCACATCGAGTCGCATTCAATGAATTAATGCAGCATCTTGACGAGAGGTGTTTCGTGGCATGTGGAAAGCGAGCGTTGGATCAACTCTTCTGAGCATATATGGAAGGAAAATGTCAGTTGTCCATTGGCGGGAGGTCAGGGGTGTCACGAGGCGTCGAAGAATGGAACGACGGTCTCCTCTCAGCAACCCAATATTCGTCCGTCCTCGTGACGAATAGAGCTGCCCCTGCCGCACTGTGGGTGCTCATCCGCACTCCTAGTGAAGGATGTGTTAATGGCTTACCACCTTGCGTACAAAGCAAGGCACAGGTTGGTTCTCCAGTGGGTTCCAGCCCATTGTGGTATCGCGGGCAATGAACAGGCCGTCATCTTCATATTTCAGGTTGTGCCAATTCAAGAGTCAAATTTTATGTTGGTTACAATGACAGCGCACCGTTAAAAGAGAACTTACCGTATAACAAGCTCTGCTGAAAATGGTGCAGTTATGGATTTAGATTTGAGGAGGGTGCGGTTCGTACACCTTTTTGTTACAATAATTACCAAACGTCAAAAGCTGAACAAAAAGGCGTGCAATCTTAGCTTCACCGCATAACACGCTCTGCTCCAAGCATTGCATTGTCACTCCTAATTTGTGGAAAGCGTGGGGCGTACGGTGGTGGTGGTGCTCGTGAAAGGGCTCGCCGTTGTCGGTCTCACAGAGGTGGACAACGTTACGACTAACGCCCAGGGTGAATGTGCATCCTGGGCCGACTTCCAAGGGAACTGAGCCAACAAATGTGTGGAAGAGCCAACGAGACCAATAAACATATCCCCCCCCCCCCTGATGACAGCGGAGGGAGAAAAATGGTAGATATGTGTATGTGGGGCGTACGCTTTTGTGTGATCACTCTCTATAAAAAAAAAACGAGGGGGAAAGAACGATGTTATTCAGGATGATGGTTGGCTAGGGGTACGTTATAAGGTGAAGTTCTGTTGAAAGTTATATATGTACAAGGGCCAATAAAGGTTGACAGAGACTTTTGCTCGAGAAAAATCAGTGAGTACATGTAACTGAATATAACTTTCGGAGGAACTGCAATCCTTCTCGCGTCAGCGGCACGTGCAGCAGCGGCAGCTATCATGACGGCTAGCGCCGTGTCTGCAGCTGTGGAACAGCGATGCATAATCAAGCTCCTTATGAAGGAGAACGTCGAAGCAGCTGAAATTTTTCTAAGGTTACAGGCACGGTACGGGGAACAAACGATGTCAAGGGGAAGAGTGTACGAATGGTGCAGACAGTTTGGCGAAAGATTTCGTGCAGTGACTACGACAGCGGCTCACTTCTTTCTACGCCAAAGGCATCAAAGAGCTGCCACAGCGATGGCAGCGGTACCTAGACGCCCACGGTGGATACTTTGAAAGACTGACATAGTTTGGTGATCCCAGAATTTTACGGAGACTCACCTTTTCCTCTTCGTCCTTTCCTTTCTATTTATTCTTCGTTTTATTTTTATTTTTTTAATGGAATAGCATGCCGACCTTGGTCTGGCAGACCTTTCCTTTCAATAAATATATATCCCCCCCCCCCCCAGAATTTTCCATCGTATTTATAGAAATAAAAGTTTTCGTCAGCCTTGAACGACCCTTGTGCCTCCAAACTAAATATGCGTGCCTGTGGGCGCATCCAAATGCCAAGTTATGAATTCACAACAATCAATTTCGGAAGCGGGCTTTCTTATCGCATATTATTCAAAAGAGCGTATTACGGTTTGTTATGCAGCGTAACTACATGCATACATTAGAAGTACACTCTAAAAACGACTTCACCACATAACACGTTATGCGCTGAATAATACAGTTGTCGTCTCTGGTTTGAGGAGAGAGAGGAAGCGTGCTCTCTGCACTGTTAGCCTGCCTCTACCATGGCCATTTCTCTACACTGGAGGCGGAAAAAAGGAGACGTCAGACTACCATTTGAGCGAGAGAAGTTTTTTCTTTCTTTCTTTCTTCTTGTAGATGTGTTTCGTGGCAGCTTCCGAGCTCCGGTGACCATCACGAGTCACGGCTTTCCGTCTTCATACCCTCCGCCCTTCCACCGCTACCTATGGACCGTGACCATCGAGAAGGGAGACCTCATGGAGCTCATTTTCCTCGAGTATGACGTGTTGCACTGGGGCGCATACAACGCTGTACCTGGCTGCAAGTCCGTACTCGTAGTGACGGCACATAGGCAGTCCGACGGCCGGCGAGTGCTCATCGAACGCCAGGACAGCGCGCCTCCATATTTCTTGTCGGATGGATCCCGGACTCTCGTCAACCTTACCTTCACGACGTGCAACCAAGCCATGAAGAAAACGGAACTGAAAAGAGGATTCATGGCGGAATTCCGGAGATCAGGTAGGCTCTGATTATAGGTTTGAAAATATGTGTCTTCGTTCTTATTTTGCAGTATGACGAAGTCGATGACTTGCATCACTTTTGTAGCCCGTTCATTCAGGCTCATTAATGTAAAGAAACAGCCAATTCACTCTAAAAACGGACGGTTGTTTGGTTGGTGGGTGGCACGTTATTGCTGAGCGTCGGCTGGGGGCACGTTATGTTTTGAGGTTCGATTTCTAGTGTAGCGTTCACATCCATTTTAAGAAGACACATCGCAGTCAGAGCTGTGCTTAACTCGTTACAAGGAACTCGTTACTTGGTAACGGTTACTTTTTTTGGTAATGAAGTAACGATTCGGTTACTTTTTAAGAAATGGTAATAGTAACGGAATCAGTTACAAAAATTGGTAACTCGTTACTGACGTTACTCTTTCCTTTTCTTCAGCACAGGGGAGCACATTTCGGCACTCCGTGTGGCGCAATGCGTGTAGATTTGACTGCGTGACCCACGACCACGTGTCACTCAAAAGGCTGGTTTAGAGTCCGACGTAGTCTTCGCCCATCGCTGCCCGCGTTGCGCGCCGACAGCCAGCGTTCGCTACGCCACGCTTCCTAATGCTACCGGGATCATAGTCCGACGCGATTCGGCGCAGCGCAACAAAACCAGCACCGGAGTTTTTCACATTTCGTAGTTGGAAAGCAGTCATATCTGCACCCGCGTGCTGGAATCCGACTAAAGACAATCCGTGTTCCCATCGTTGGCACTCTTATGTTTGTATTACTGTAATACATTTAGTGCCCCCAAACATGAACACCGAATTAAATAAGAAGGTCGCACGTGTTCCCAGCTGTTCTCGTTCTTTTGCTTGCCTGTCTAGTCGATCCGTCGTTGATAATATGGGCACGGATATTCCTTTCCAGTTTCGATCAAAAGCTCAATGGGCGACGCTATTTTGAGAAATGCGAGTCCCACGCCATGCACAGCTCGCTGGCCAGCGCCAGATGTAGAGCATTGTTCTACTCCCCCGACGGCGGCTGGTGTAGTCGCGCGTTGACGCCGCGCCGCGCTTCGCCGAGAGTCGTCGAACTATGCGCCGCGCGTAGTTACGTCCCGCTCCATCGGACTCTAAACTAGCCTAAAGCATTATTGCAGTCCCTCGCTGGATGTGTTGTTGACGTGCTGAATCGTCTTAAACGAAGGCCCTTAACTTTTCTCTTGTTTCCGTAATCTCCGATCATCACTCCTTCCCAAGAATGCGGACACCAATTGTGCTATGGCTACAAGAAACGCGTTTCGAGTTCTAGCCTTTTCTTGTGTTTGCTAAGCTTCTGAGCGCACTAAATTATGACGCAGCCCCTCGTGTATTTTTGGGAACCGTTGGTGATCGGTGGCACGAAAACCGGTGTCTTCCTTTGTGTTTTCATCACCCCCACTTCGGAAATGTAAATTTCGAGTATCAACTTCTTCTGAAGTGCAATTCCTCCTTAATAAACAGTTGAAGGCAAGTGATGGCGTGTTTGTTGGCTCCTTTAACTATGCGGCGGTAACGTAAAAGTAACTCGTTACCTGAGAATAACGAGGACTCGTTACTTTTGTATGTTGATAACGAGTACGGTATTTAGTTACTTTTTTCTGAAGTAACGGGTAACGGTATTTAGCAGTGATGGCCAGTAGTTAACTACATGTAGTTAAACTACCTGATTGTAGTTAAAAAAGTAGTTATCAACTACTTGCAGAAATGTAGTGGCCACTACTAGTTAAACTACTATTTCGAGTAGTTAACTACAGTAGTTAGGTTACTCCAGGCGCCAACTACGTGCGATTTTGCCACAAGCTTTACTGCACGATTGTGCTTCCGACTTTTACCTTGAGCTACTTGTTTGATGAGAACAGAGGCGCTGAGCAATTGTGCCGTGCATGTGTACTAAATCTTCACTTTTAATGCTTGTCTAGTGAAGCCTCATTTGCTGTGAAATAATTCTGCAACTTAGTTTATATATTTATGCGTGGCGCATTGATCTGTGACGAAGGAGCCGGAGTGGTAAATCTCGTACATGATCCGTCGTATGTTGTACGTACCTTTATAGCAGAAGCTTTCACTCCGTAGAAAATATTTCCGCAGCAAGCTCTTTTGTCAACGCATAATATACAAGAGACAGGCAGTGGATTTTACAACAGTATGTGAATTAAGCGACGTAGGCACAAGGGTATATTTTAAATATCGTTATCACTACTTGTGGTTCATATTTAGGTGTCAAGGAACACTACAAGGGATTGGTGTTGATGGACAACGTTAAGTGTTTAAAGATGTAGTACATTGCATTGTTGTACATTGCATACATACATTGCAGTAGTTAAAGAAGTAGTTTTAACTGCTCCCCTGAAAAGTAGTTGAACTACTAGTTAAACTAGTTCATACCAATGTAGTTAGTAGTTACAGTTAAACTACTGTAGAAGTAGTTAGTGGCCATCACTGGTATTTAGTTCCTTTTTTTTTTTTTTTTTTTTGGGTAACGGGCACAAGTCTGCTCGCAGTGCGTCTTTTTATGTCCGTCGTTACCATAAATACAACGTGTCTCGAAACGATAAAAAGAAAGACATAAGATGTGTTTGCCGTACGAGCTTCCGCTGGCTTGCCCTTCACGCTAAGCGGAGTCAGCTTGGCAAAAGGGCAAGGGTGCAGGCCAGCTGGTACATAGTGAAAAAACGAACCCGAGAAAGGGACAGAGGAGGGACGACACGATACGAGTGAGCTTGTATAAATACATATAGGACACTCCGAACATTCGAACGATTGGGTTGGATAGTGTGAGACTTCGAATAAAGCTATAATTCGAAAAAATAAGTTATTTGGTATAACAAAATTTTACTGTATTTTAGACAATTCAACGGTATCTTTCGTCCCATGATCAATAATTTGCAGCGCTCGCGTGCTATTGTTAAAGTATGCGCGATCTCACGGAATACCCGGCGATCGATTATACACTTGGATTATGAAATGACAGATATCGTGCGGAAACATGCTAGCCGTTGAGAAAAAGTGTTTTTATCCCAAAGGGAACGCCTCTGACCTGCCTTGGAAACACATTAGGACAATCAATCGCGTTCGCTCCTGTCGCCCGTATGGACTCTGCGGTTGATCAATTACAATCGATCTGTTTTGGTATAATGAGTAGCGTCTGGTATCTAATTCCAGGACTCCCATTCACAAACTCTCTTTTCTTAGAGCGTTACACTGTACTTGCCTTGGACGGTCATTACGGTTTGTGAGCTGTCAGTGCGTGCTGTGCGATCAGCGCACTGGACGTGCGCTTTCGTTAACACTTTTTTTTTACACTAATTACGTTTTGTACTACCTTACGAACTGTACTTTATCGGAGCGGGTCAGACCAAATTGTTGGACTTGCTTCGAAACATGAATCCCATGTTGTGACAGAATTCGCACAAATACATTGGATAGTTTACTTGAACTTCAAGTGGTTTCTCGGCTGAAAGCTAACATGGAGTCACGTGCTATAAAGCCTTTGCTCTGTATACGAATAAGAAGATGCATCACCTCCATGTTTTCGTTTCAGTCATTATTACGATATTTGTTGCTCTTTAATGAATAACGCTTCTGCGGTAGAGCAAACTGGTCGCTCACCATAATGCTGTCTGATCACTCTCCGATACTGTGAAGGTAAACGGCAGCCGAAGTGTATTTAAACATTCCATTTTGGGATAATGCAGTCCAATTATGTCGTGCCTAGAGTAGGTGGGGTTGCTCTATCTCCGATGCCTCTATGAGGACTGCCAAATATGAATATGTACAGCTCTCGTCAACCTTAATAATAACACTGGAAAAAATATGGTCTCGTTTCCGAGCGTTATTATAGCAACCCCTGGGGAAATAAGGAAATCTTAATTGAAGAAAACTATTGTGCTAGTCTAACGCAAGGATTTTGTTGACTTAATATTCCTCCAGTGCCCCCAGGGCGGTTGCTATCGTGCTCGGAAATGACACCGAATTTTTTTCCAGTGTTATTATTAAGGTTGGCGGGAGCTGTACAATGTGACCTTTCGCCTCGTTTATAGATTGACTAACGAAATTAAACTTCTATGTATTGAACGTGTCAAAAGACAAGGTACTGTACACTGCACGTAAAGACATTTTCTTTGTGATCATCCCCTTTGGCTATCAATACGGAGTGAACGTTCGAACGACGTCTCTGGCGAGCAAGACATAAAGCCTTCGAGGTCGCAGTTCTCAGGCTTGTCAGGTACCATGTGAGCGGCAGGAACAAATCGCCTACAAGCTGAGCGTGGGATATCATCCACCTGCACTACGGCCTGCACGAGAACACGTGTTTACTCATTTCATAGTGACATCTGGAGTGACATTTGTTTTACTGTGTTCTTGGCTGTTACAGGGCATCGAGAAAGTCAGATTTCGCTATCATGCCTCTAGTTGAAACGGAGTATAATCACCAGCGACATCCGATATTTAAAAAAAAAAGATCCGTGCCCTTCACTCTAAAAACATAATTTCCCTACATAAAACGATCATAACCGATATCAGTCATTCAGGATAATATCGTGTTCTCTCCTGATTTCTTGGGAAATAGAGCACGCCTTTTGGGTAGACTTTTGGGGAGCGTGCATGCAAAAGGAGAGAACGCCCCGTTTTCTTCTCGAACCAGAAGTGATAGCCCCGCACTCTAGAAACAGAGCTTCGCCGCATGACACGCTCAATGCCATCCGCTATTCAGTGTGTTATCGCTATGTCTCAATTAAAGATGAGGGACGCGCACAATTCCTGTACGTGATGCGGTAGCAGTACTTGGAACCCTTCCCCTTCCTTTTTGTCCTTCCCTTTTTTTGTTCTCTGCTTAGGTGCATCGGGATAGCCAATCCGATTTTGTCCTGACTCACCTCCCCTTTTTTTTCTTCTATCCAGCACGATCACCATCACTTCGAACCATCTTGAAATTTAAAGGCTCACTATTCGCACAGCTAGCATTTCAGACCTATGCTATCAGTTGATTCTGACAGATTAGAAGCGTGTGTATAAGGTACCACCCTTCTGGTACACTTCCTGCGCTGCCCCGGTCTATTTCTGTTCGATGCCCTTGCGTGTACCCAGAGCTCTAATTGGCTGATTTATGACGAGCTTCGTGCCCCCTATTCGTCTTTGTTGTGCGTTCTTTCCGCCGTGATGTGCATAACAAATGACGCATTTAGCCGCACGAGAAAGGGCGTCACTCTTCCGTGTGGGAAGTGTTTTCGTTTTCCGCAATGTTGATCTGCACTAAGTGCAGACCAACCACGATGGGTACCTAGCAGGCTCGCACTGGTTCGTTGGTGGCGTTTTATTGGCAAGCGGTTTGTCTGCCGATATGGCGCGCTACGGCGCTACGGCGAGCCCTTTCCCCACTACTACCACCACACTACCACCACCACTATCACTGCTCTATAGTGCTGGTGGTGGTGGTGCCTGTGAAAGAACTCGCCGTTGTCGTCGTCACAGACGTGGCCAATGTCATCACGACTAACGTTCTGCGGGAATGTATAGTGAATGTATACAATTCAATCGCTATTGCGCCATAAGACAAATGACATGATTCCCTGGTTGTACTTGTTAACAGTTGGGCAGGTTGGTACATACTTGTGCTGGAGCGGCAAGAATTGAAATTTGCGGCTGTTTCGTTGTGTTTTCGTCTTGCGTCAATTCTTGCCGCTTCACCACAAATGATTCCGTGGCTCTTGTTTACTACTCTTAAAAGGGACCTTCGCCACATGACACACTGGCAGCCAACCAGAAGGATAGCGTTGTCGCTCCTGATTTGTGGAAATCGTGGGGAGAACACCTTTTTGTGACAAGATTGTGACATAACTTCATATGTGTCACAAAAACGCGTACGCCCCTCGTTTTCAGGAAATCGGGAGAGAGAACGACGTTGTTCAGGATAATGGCTAACCATGAGCGTCTTATCACGTGAAGTCCCACGAGACAAATGACATGATTCCCAGGCGCTAGCTGAAGAGTGACATCATCGACTCTCCAAAAATGGAACTTGAGCAGCACGCAGAGAGATTTACAGAGTCGTGGTAGTAAATTTAAAAAAAAAAGAAACATTTGCGTCGATTAGAACAAACAATGACAGCACAAGTGTAGAGATACAGATTGAAAAATGACAATGCAGCGAATTGGTCGTATAAACATTTCTTCAACTGCTTGACGTCGGTAATGTACTTTAAAAACTGAACTTCACCGCATAGCACGCTCTGTGCCAACCATTGCCACGAATGGTAGGGTCGCTTCTTGTTCGAAGAGAGAGGGGGTCGTACGCCTTTTTGTGTCACCTTTGATATACAGGGTGTCCCAGAAAACGTGTCATTGAATTATAATTTAAAAAACTACACCACCTAGAGTCATGCGGTCAATGGCATTTGTTCTTACTGGGTTTTTGCCACCTCCTCATGTGAATGTCGTGTAACGTTAGTTTAATTATGTAAATTTTTGCGAGCTTAAGTCGGAAATTTGCCTAATGAGGGTCACTTTTTTACCCCACCAATGTGAAGAGAGTGTCTAATTTAGTCAAATTAATGATAATTGACAGGGATATTCAGGGGCTATCCCATCTGAAAAAATAGCCGAACATCATGCTCTACGGAGGTTGCACAGACAAGCGCACGATGAATTTTTCAGCGCAATGTTTGTCAGTCCGACGAAAGGAGGTTGGAAACCCAGCCCTCCCCGACATCGCAGAAAGAGATAAAACAGGCACGGCTTATCACGTCCGACTTTCGCTGGGATAATGCTTTCCCTCTCCCAATTTTAGGAACTGTTACTTTTTCTAATATCACTCTGTGGGCTGGCTTCGGAACCTCCTTTCGTCGCACTGAGAGCGATTGCGCTCAAAAAGTCATCGCGCGCTATGGTCCGGTGCTCCGAAAAGCATGATATTCGGCTATTTTTTCCGATGGGATAGCTCGTGAATATCACTGTGAATTATCATGAATTTGAGTGAATTCGGCACGCTCTTCATATTGGTGGGGTAAAAAAGTGACCTTTACTTGGCAAATTTCCGAATTGTGTTCGCAAATATTTACATAATTAAACTTGGAGTACATGACATTCACATTAGGAGGTGGCAAAAACCTAATAAGAACAAATACTGTTGACCGCATGATTCTAGGTGGCGTACTTTTTTATTATAATTCAATGACACGTCTTGTGGGACACCCTGTATGATAATCGACACAAAAAGGCGTACGCCTCCCTCTCTCTACGAATCGGATGAGATAACCCTATCATTCGTGGCAATGGTTGGCGCAGAGCGTGCTATACGGTGAAGCACAGTTTTTAGAGTGTGGAGGTAACGGTGCACCGGGAAGGCGGTTCCACTCAGTGGTGAAGCCGGGGGGGGGGGGAATTGTACCTTTGGTATAGTGCATTTTGGAGAGGGAAACGCGGGGAAGTACTCCTCCCCAATGTAAAGTCCCCATAGAACCCCTCCGGAAATATTTTTCTGGCTCCGAATGTAGTTCCACTCCGGCGATGTACGAGGCAAAAATGAATCGTGAAATGGCCTTGTTGATCATGAGGGAATGCCCACTTCCTGCGGGTAATCGGTACGATCTCTATGTATAGGCTGTCGAATTAGCGATTCTCTAAGGTAGTTACTACGATAATAAATTTCGTGAAACGTACGGAGACGAGTTATTGTTCGGCGAGTGGAAAGCAGACGCAGATTGCGGTGACACTGACACAGCAGCACGCTGCAGTGTGACATAGCAGCCACACTGGCGGTGCGATTCTAATTACCGAATATGAATCGGGATGCTCTGTTTTGTACTGTTTCTATTGAGTGTCGAGATTGTACTGTGATCAGTATTCCACGCGTAGGCTGCATATTCCAACTTTGGAAGGACCACTGATTTGGAGGACTATTATTGAGGGACCAACTGCGGGCTCCCGGTTCCTTCACTTTCACATCGGGCGGCAACGTTGCGAGATGGTTATTTTCTTCACACCAAATCTCACAGCGCGTTATCCTCTCTAGCATTACATGATAACTCCTTGCAGTTGTGCTCCTACATTTGACCCATATCTGCAAACGATTACGCGCAATTTAAAATTAAACCCCGCAGTTTCCTAGAAGTTCAACAAGGGACCTTTTCCCATACGCGTCGTATCCTAGAGGTTCTCCAGGGCACCACGCTCGGAGCGCGTCAAAACAAATCCACGTGGGTAGCACAAAGGACCAAAACCGGTCCGGAACAGCCGTAACAAGTTAACACAGCGAAATGCTGCTTCTATAACCGTGTGTTCATGCAATTTCAGAGTGCGCAGGCTGCGACGCCGGACTTGGGGCAAACAACGGCGAGACACTTTGCGACGGAACTTGCGGCGTCATTGCTTCCTACGGGTAAAGCTGCTTTCATTTCTTTCAAAACAATCTCGCAATGTGGCTCTCGCGTATCAATTGATCACGCCGCATTTCGCCAGTATCAAAGGGGACACAACCAGCTGGTGAATTTCCATTTTTTCAGTTACCCGTATCCGCCTGTCTCGTACGAACCACCGACGACGCACGAGCACAAGTGGGTGCTGCGCGTGTCGTCCGGTCGAATAGTGATGCTACAGTTCAACGACTTCGACGTCACTGGAACCCCGGGGTCCAGAACGTGCACGGGCGAGTGGGGCGTCGTGAGCGTCTACAACGGAGATTCAACCGAACCCGAAGACCTCGTAGGCGGTTTCTGCAATCTCAACCGCCAAGGCTCAGTCTACTCGCAGACAAACGTCATGACCATTGTCTTCCGGACACGTTTCAAGAAGATCGGCAACGCCAGGGGCTTCCACGCAACTTTCCGGGAACACTCCCCTGAGCTTGCGCCACAGCCTGGTAAGTGACGAAGGCGAGAGTTGATTGACAAAAAATATGGTTGCTCGACCTGAGGCGAGTTGATCTGATTGGTGTATGATGTCAAATAATTCATTATAATCGAGCAAAATCCGGATTGAGAATATAAGGTCGGCCACCATCTTAACGATGCGTCTGTGCGAAAAAGTTATCGGCACAGACATTTCGTCAACGAAAAATGAATTATGATAATCATGGGGAAAGCAACAATGTGTTGCTTTTCCATTGCGACAGTTTTATTTTCCGTTCAAGTGCCTCTTCACTAATAGGTTTGCTCAAATATGTGCTTGACAAAGTGCTCATGTGTTTGGCTCTTTGCTAAAGTATGTCGAGTTAAAACATTTTATTCTTTGTACGCTAGCTCTAAAACCAGAACTTCACCGCATAGCACGCTCTGCGCCAACCATTGCTACGAATGATAGCGTTATCGCTTCTGATTCGAAGAGAGAGGGGGGCGTACGCCTTTATGTGTCAATTATCATATATCCACACTGACACAAAAAGGCATACGCCCCACTCTCTCTTTCGAATCAGAAGCGATAACCCTCTCATTCGTGGCAATAGCTGATATAGAGCGTGCTATGCGGTGAAGTTCTGTTTTTAGAGTTTATACCTACACTCTTAAAAATGAACTTCACCGCATAGCACGTTCGTAGCCAACCATAATTTCAAATGATATCGTTATCTGCCCTGATTTGTTGAAAACGGGAGGCGTACGCCTTTTCTGTGACACTTATGCTGTTCATAATTGTCACAGAAAAGGCGTACGCCTCCCGTTTTCAACAAATCAGGGCAGATAACGATATCATTCGAGATGATGGTTGGCTAGGAGAGTGCTATGCGGTGAAGTTCATTTTTAAGAGTGTATATACAGGGTGTTTATTTTTACCCTTTAGATATTTTTTATTAAACAGCTGTAGCGTAGCATAATAAAACAGCATATGACGTCGTTTTTGCAGTTGAGTTAAACAGCCACACTGTTAGAAATGAACTTCACCGCATTGCACGCTCCTAGCCAACCATAATCTCGAATGATATCGTTATCTGCCCCGATTTGTTGAAAACGGGAGGCGTACGCCTTTTTTGTGACAATTATGAACAGCATAAGTGTCACAAAAAAGGCGTACGCCTCCCTTTTTCAACAGATAACGATACCATTCGAGACGATGGTTGGCTAGGAGCGTGTTATGCGGTGAAGTTCATTTTTAAGAGTGCAGGCGGACATCCTTTCGAAGAAAGTATGCAACTACAAAATGGCTAATTACCTAAGATTCGTTATTTTTTTTAATTGGGGGATAACGGGCAAAAGCGAGATTGTAGATTGAGAGACTGTCTTAGTTGCAAGCCATCTCGCGTTTAACATATCATGAAACACGCACGTTCGTTAAAGTATCCATCCCGAAATTTTGATATGCAAGTGAGCCGAAACCGAAACCGCGGCGACCGGAAACGCAGTGAGCACGGCGCTCATATCACGTCACAGGACCACGTGGTTGGGAGCGATGGAGATGATTGGAGTAGGTGCCAATCTGCTCGCTAGATAAACCGCTTTTCCGCTCAGATAAGCCTGCGTCGGCGAAGGTGATGCGCTCCTGAGACGCGCTTTTTCGGTTTCGGCTCATTTGCATACCGAAAATCAGCAATGGATATTTTACGGCACGCGCACTTTTCTGGATTTAAAAAAAAAAAAATGATTTCAACGAGAGTTGTCTCCCGTTCTGCTGTCTCACTTTTGCCGGAAATTTTCTAATTAAAGAGCTAATATATTAATTATAGGTAGTTAGTCATCTCGTAGTTACATACTCTCTTCCAGAGGATGTCCGCCTGGCCGTATAATTCGACTACAAAAACGACACCTATGCTCTTCTCATAGCTTTGTATTTAAAAAAATATGTGAAGGGTCAAAATAAACACCCTGTATATTACGTGTGTTTCTCACTGTCATGTGTCCTCTAGGCAACACCATTATGGTAATGAAATGAAAGTAACCACTCTATGCCGTATCGTCTCAGTGAATATCACAGATCTTCCGAACGTGGCTGAAGGGAAGCCTGCCTTGCAGAACACCACCTACGAGAACCACGACGCCCAAAGCGCTGTAGATGGGAAGGAGACTTCAACGTGCACTGCTACCGACTTCATTAAAGATCCCTGGTGGCAGGTCAACCTCCAGAAAGAGCACATTATTTATGGAGTTGAGATACACAACGAACCAACGGTGAGTGCCAAAAAAGAAAACCCAATAAGAAGCAATAAAGCTGATCAGTTTCGAGCAGTCGTCGAACGGATAATGTGTTTCAGGATATCATGCCGCCTGCAACACCAACTTGGCCACCAGGCCTCTACGGATTGCCCATGCCCGTGTCGGGTTGTCCCTCGGCAGTAGGCTTCACGTGGGCCACAGGTTGCAGGTTCCATGACATTGAATACGATGTAATCGAAGATACCAAGATTCGTCACTGGACAGATGGCATGAAGCTTCAAGGTAACTAATGCATCCTTGGTGGCCGTGCTGTGATAATGTATAACTAGGGCAAGTAAATTTGTGCCACTAAAAACGATGGAAATAGGCAGGCAATTAGGCCCTCAAAAACAGCAAAATAGGCAATAAAATACAAAAATAGGCACGTTAATCTGGTACACTCTTTGGCTTTGTTGGTGCTTCAGAATGCTGCATCCAGGAAAAAGGGCTACGGTACCGTACAAGCTTTCACTTCTGGTACACGAATGCTGAGGCGACCTAGAACCACGCGATATTGAATACTACTTTTAGTTCTCCGCCCTCAAGATCTCGAAAAGCCAAGAAAGGCCAAATCTTTTGATGACTACATGAACCCCTTCTAGCAAACCAAGGTACTGAAGAAAACCAAACGCAAAAAAAGAAAGAAAGAAAAGGACAAAAGGCGCAAACACAGAGAAACGAAAAGCAAAATGCAGAACTCAGCATGAGACTGAAAGGCGCATTTGCACTTGCACCTCTAAAAAAGGCTGTTATGGCATCTAAAAATATTCAAAAAGGCTACAGTTCAATAGAGCCGATAAAAAGGAGGCAACCCCCAAAATGTCGCATTTAGGCGTTTATAGGCATTTATAGGCAAATGCCTAAAATTCCGGGCCCTAGTTATAACAGAAGAAGCATTTGGAAACAGCAAGGATATGTGGCTCGAGACTACCATCTCCATTTTTTTCTTTTTAAAATCAATCAATCAATCAATGTTTTCACGGAGTCAGACAGCAAATAATAACAGGAGCGTTGCAAGCAGTTATTGTTATACGATGCTCACTTCAAAAAAATGAGTGCAACGGCTTTTCTGCGCAGTAAATTTGGTGAACATATTAATGTCGACGTTCGAGATTTTCCACACCTCATACCACTCTCTATGAAGGAAGGCAATGAAGACAAAAATACGTTCAGCACCACCAACAACAACAACAATTATATTTTGGTTATGAAGTGTGGAGGTTTTCCACTCTAGGAGTGGAACGCTACCCCATAGCTAGGGGGTCTAATATGAGTGATGACGATAATGATCGGAGTGGTGATGGAGATCCTCATCGTGATGGTGGGAATGCCCGAGGGCGCTGTCGG
The DNA here is from genome assembly GCF_037126465.1 of Ornithodoros turicata. Classification (NCBI taxonomy): domain Eukaryota; kingdom Metazoa; phylum Arthropoda; class Arachnida; order Ixodida; family Argasidae; genus Ornithodoros; species Ornithodoros turicata. The sequence continues at coordinate 106,382,148 of NC_088202.1, forward strand.
GTCACAATGAGTCCATTAGGCCCGTCTTCTAAAAAAAAAAAACTACATGACCTAAGGCCGCCCTGGAGTGGACCGCGGTGTCCGAGGGACGAGGATGCACGACAGGTTCAGCCCCCAGCCGCTGGTGTATGAAGTCCAAACTGTGCATATAGAGCATAAATGACGCCCTGTAGTAAATTGAGGAGATAAACAACGAACACAGTTCTGCATGTTGATGCTGATGCATCATGATGTTATGCTTCAACATCCGCATTGGATACCGCGCGGTATCCAGTGCGGTGTGACTCTTTACCAAGGACGCGACTGGCCAAGATTGAAGAAGACTTTTTAATTCCTGTGAATCAACGTAGAAGGCCTCGTCGTACTTTTCCTTCCTATACCTAACCTAGCTTCACATAGCATTGTTGCCATTTTGAGGCGTCCCATCATCAGGGCAAACGTCATTCCCTCCATTGCGCCTTGGGGTAGTGGGTCGCACCTCATGTGGTGAATTTCCACATCATTTCCATTCATCATCATTAATTTATCTGTTGTTGTTGTTGAAGCTAGTAGATAGAAACTGAAAAGTTCCATTAGAGTGGACGGGAACCTCCTCTGCATTAATGGCTCCAAATAAAAGCAAGATCGATATTGCAAGTTCTAACGTATGGTCATAACTACGAGGGGTGTTCAAGTCAAACCGGGACTTTTCATTTTTCGCAAAAGTAAAATGAACTTACAGGCGAGAAATTAGTTTTATTTTTCAACGTAATCTCCAGCTGCACTAATGCACTTGACCCAGCGTTTCACGAGGGCTTGGATGGCAGAGGTGTAGAAATCCTTACCGGCGCGTAGCAGCCATGATCGGACCGCATTCTTGACCTCGTCGTCGCAGCTGAAGTGGCGGCTCCCAAGGAACGCCTTCAGTGGCACGAAGAGATGGAAATCGCTGGGGGCGAGGTATGGACTGTAAGGGGGATGTGACAGCAACTCCCAGCCAAGTTCCTGTAAGGTGCGTGTCGTGAGATGCGCGGTATGCGGGCGTGCATTGTCCTGTAGGAGGAGGACTCCTTTGGTGATGAGGCCCGGCCGCTTTTGCTTCAGCGCCTTATGCACATCCGTGAGAACCTGGCAGTAATATGCACTATTGATCGCACTATTGATATCGAGACATGTTATTCGTCGGTCCTTGAGGATCAGGCGCTCCACAAGTTGGATGTTCTCAGGAACCCTGACACTGGGCTCTGAGCCGCCCCGGCCGGGATCGACCAGCACTGATGTACGGCCGACTCGGAACCGTTTGTAACACTCAAACGCTTTGCTGCGGCTAAGTGTATCGTGGCCATACTGAGCCTGAAGTTTTCTGTGAATTTCAGATTACTTTACGACTTCATTCACGAGAAACTTCATAACAATTCGCTGTTCGATGTGCGCGCTCACCTCGTTGTCGGCCATCTTGTCCAGCACGTGTCTTCTGTTTTTCACAAACTTTGGACTACCACGTGGTGAACGCGGAGGCCTGTCGCGTGTGAAAATGACGAAAAAGAAGTAGCGCGAGCCATTTGTACACTCAGGAGACAGAAAGTCCCGGTTTGACTTGAACACCCCTCGTATATGCCTTGCACAGAATAAATGTTTTGCTACATCTCGTTGTTTCGTCAGCTTCACAATGTTAGAACACCCTCTAGAAAACCATTTTTACATTTACAACCATGCAAACCATTGCCATTATCATTCCGTTATTCTGATGTGCTTTTGTACTGGAGTAAACTGACATGACAGGGTTGCGTTGGGGCGGACGGCGAGCAAGCTAATATGGGATAGGGAGAAAAAAGAAGCGTGGGCCCAGCTGTCGGTGTGCGGCGAATCAGCAACAATAATTTCCTTCCAACGCTCTGACGCCTCTTGAGATAAAAGATTGCTCGACGAACAGGCCCAGGCATCGAACGACTTTGGGAAGCTGTCATTTCCCGGTGAAATGCGTCGAAGAAAGGTAAAATAAATAAGGTGAACACTGTTGTTGGATGTTTCCCGTGCATTACTGAGGCCAGCGAAAAGAGAGATAAGGTGTAGGCAAACTGGTAATGAAGTATGGTGAGAACCGAAAGGAACGGAAACTGAGAATTTGTACGGTCTATGTGTCTTCCTGTGTCCGTCCCTTTCGGTTATTGAAGCTTTCAATATAGTATAAGTTCTAGGGTTCCGAGTTTTTTTAGTTTATTTTTTGCATATTCGGAGGATGTTTTTCGGAGTTTATTGTGTTCCCAGAATTCGGAGTTTTTAGTCTTTTATTTATCATATCTCTGTTAATATCCGAAGTTCGGAGAAAACGCTACAGCTGCGAAACGACATATTCACAAAAAGAATGAGACCCTGCCTCTCCAAAAATCTCACTGTCACGCTGTGGAACTTGCAGACAACTACATCTATCCACCTGGCAACAATGGCCTCGGAATTCTGGTATTCCTCTACATGCATTCCTCTACAGCTCTCGGTTACGTCCGATCGTGCTGTCAATGTTGCAACATCAAGCTACCCTTTCATGCTGCCGCAGCTGAAACTCCTGCCATTGCACGTCTGCCTACAGTTTCGGCTTGCCGTCTATCTATTCGTCGCCGGTGTGCTGCCCGTGCCAAAGCGTTCCGATGTGAAGCTGCCTCATACAACAGTCACATGCAGTCCATCGACCCCTTGGTTGCCTTCTTCATTGCGTGTCACTGCAGTCGCCGCGAGGAATCACTTCTGCACCTTCTCTGTCTCAACGTTGCCCGCACTCCGTTGCTGCTATACAAAATATAGGCCAATCCAATTCCCCCTTATGTTCCAACCCTGGCGAAGTGGCCAATATTCCACATTATCTTCTGCACTGCCAGCAGCACCTTCCCCAACGGCAAGCCCTCCGTCGTCGTCTAATGCAGCTTGGGTGCAGCACGAGGTCCACGGTTACCCTCCTTGGTCCCGTCCCTCGGCCTACCCAGTGGGCCGTCACCACAACCCTGCTTCGCTTCCTGCAAGATACCCGGAAGGACTTGCCGCATACCCTCGTAAGGTCATCGGTTCATGAGAACCTTGAATACGTGGTATGCGTGGTACATATAAAGGATCAGAAGCTCACTGTGGCCAGTGTATACGTTGCGCCGCATGTTCGTATTGCCGAGCAAGATCTGCGATACCTTTTCGCCTGCCTACCTTCGCCTTTTATGGTATGCGAGGATTTTAATGCTCACGCATCCTGGGGCAGCAGTCACACTGATGGAAGAGGTCAGGTCATTTACTTGAGAAGGTTGTTGAGGAGCTGGGAATCTTAATTCTGAACGACGGGTCTCCTACCTTTTTTCGAGAGCGCTCCTACTCAAGCTGTTTGGACCTTTCCCTGTGCTCGAGGGACATCGCACGTTCGGTGCGTTGGACTGCCGACGTTGATCTAATGGGAAGTGATCATGCTGCTGTGCTCATAACTATGCTGTCTTTAACCAGTGGAACCCGGAGGTTGCGTGTCACAAACTGGAGGCAGTTTGCAGCCAAGGCGGAGTCTCAAACTTCTACTTTAGAAAACGTTGCGAATGTGGATGACTTCACTTCGATTATAAGAGGGTGCCAAGCCATGACAACAACAACGATTCCAATTCCTGCCAGACGATCTGTCGTCGATGCGGAGTATCAACGGCTGCGAGCAATTCGCCGCAAGGCCGAACGCCGTTTCCGGAGGACTGGTGACTTCAGAAATTACAAAGAAGCTTGTCGTATCAAGGATCTGGTCCGGCGTGATTTAGATCGATTGGCTCGTAGAGCATGGAGATCGTTCTGTTCATCCCTGTCACCCAACACCCCGACGACTCGAATATGGCAGGTTGTGAAATCCTTGAGCTCCCCAGTGGTGCAATCGTCTTCCTTTAAAGCCTTAGTGATGCATCTCAACGTAGCGGAGCCTCTCCTTGCCGACGATTTCTGCAGAGTGATCCTAAGCCCATCAACAGCTTCATCATCCCTCGAGCAGGGATCCTTCGGTCAGGCTGACCTTTCCGAAATAAACGTATATCCCCCCCCCCTCGAGCATATGATCTCTCTTGAGCATAGGTGGGCATTTTCCTGAGACCTCACTCATCCTCACTTCACGAAGCACAGACTTTATTGGCCTCACTCACCCTCACCGAAGTTTCCTCACCAGTAACTAAACCTCAGTCGCCCTCACCCTCACATTCCATTTTAAATTTTGCCCTCACAAACCTCACCTCAGGGCATCGGGATCCCGAGAGGCCTCACCATCCTCATCCTCACATGCCTTCACCTCATGAGGGTCCTCATCCTCACGTGTCCTCACCTCGTGAGGGCCCTCATGTCCTTACGGCGCTTCACGTATACTTTCCCCTAATGAGGACCCACATGGCCTCACGAGTCCTCATCCTCACGTGCCCTTATCTCATGAGGGCCCTTATGGCCTCACGTACATTCTTCTCATGAGGACCCTCATGGCCTCACGACCCCTCATCCTCACGAGCCCTCGCCTCGTGAATACCCTCATGGCCTGACGTGTCTTCAAGTCACTATGAGGCACATGAGCCTCAAAAGAACTTTCCGTCATGTTCACATGACACGTCGGCGTTGAACTACTGTGTCGGTAGTTGGTACTAATGATACTGCGCGGCATTAAACTGTTTATAGGGTTTCGTGCTGTGCTTGGATAAATTTGGTAACAATTGTTACTGTCACAGTGAGGTTTAACGTTAGTGTTTGGCATCAGCAAAGAGGAGACCGAACCCATCACCTCATCCGTGAGGCCCCTCACGAAAGGTCTCATGGCCTCATTCGTGAGGTCCCTCACGAAAGGCCTCACGGCCTCATCCGTGAGGCTCCTCACGGAATACGTTGTACCCTCACGTATTGATGGCCTCACGACGACTGGCCTCATGAGGGCCGTCACGGTGGGCCTCATGAGGGACAATGCCTCACGACTGTCCTCGTGAGGAACATTCAGCGTGGTCTGGCCTCACTCACCCTCACCTCATCGTCGTGAGGTGAGGGTGAGGCGTCTTCATGAGGGTCCTCATGAGTGAGGACGCCCAGCTATGCTCTCGAGAGAGTTAAACTGGACACTGACATTAGGACCTCAGTCGAAAATTCTCCGCTGGACGTGGACTTCGCGGTGCTGGAGATACGGGCGGCGTTGCGCCTTTCCCGTCTGAGTACTTCTCCTGGCCCCGACGGAATATCGAATCGAGCGATTTCAAACCTGGGTCATGCAGCCTTACATGCTCTCCTACGGTTTATCAATGAGAGTTGGAGGGAGGGCAGAGTTCCTGACTGCTGGAAGGTGTCGCAAGTAGTGCCTGTGCTGAAGCCTGGAAAGTCGCCCATGGCTCTCGACTCTTTTCGACCCATCAGCCTGACAAGCTGCCTGTGTAAGCTCACAGAGCGTATGATCCTCAACCGGGTAGAGTGGCATCTAGAGGCAAACGCACTTCTGCCTCAGGCGATGGCCGGTTTTAGGAAATCCCAATGCACGATGGATTGCGTTCTTGACCTGGTATCGAGCGTTGAGCACGAGCGTGGATGTGGCCGACTAACTGCCGCTGTCTTTTTAAACATCAAGAGGGCTTATGACTCTGTAAGCCACGCCCATGTGTTGCATACATTGTGCATATTGAGTGTTGTCGGGCGACCTCTTCGGTTGTTTGCCTCGTACCTGGAGGGGCGATCGATCTTTATGCCACCGACACTGGAGCGAGTCACCACCACCTACAGTCATCGGGCGTTCCGCAAGGGGGAGTCTTGAGCCCCCTGCTCTTTATCGTAGTACTGGCTTCACTCCCGAGCTTGCTTCCCCGCCGCGTGAACATCAGCATGTACGCAGATTTCATCTGCTTGTGGTCGTCAAGCACGCAATGGCCAGCCATACAGCGTCGGCTTCAGCAATCTCTAAAGGTAGTGGCCAACTTTCTGTCTCAGCGTGGCATGGATGTGTCCCAGGACAAAACAGTTGTCCTGCCGTTTACTAGAAAGAAGCTTGCAGGCTTCCAACTCACTATCGGTGGGAACCCAGTGCGCAGAGTCACCTCACATCGGTTTCTTTGTGTTGTGCTGGACAGATGCCTCTCCTGGTCAGCAAAGGTCTCGAGCCTTCGTGAAAAGGCTGCTTCACGCATTAACGTCTTGAGGTTTTTTGGCAGGCCAACCGTGGGGATCATCTTGTGCTGCGATGCTTGGGCTCCACTCTGCCTTGATTCGCCAGATGCTAGGGTATCACTTGCCGGCACTCCATGGCTTGTGTCCGACATCTGAGCAAGTTTTGCACAGCATATTGGCTCGAAGCGTGAAGGTCTGCCTAGGACTACCACATGCAACTCTGAATGACGGAGCAATAGCTGAGGCTAGGGAGCCCCCCTTGCAGGCGCTACGTGCAAGAGAGTCTTTTCGACACTACGTTCGTCTCTCTACGCGTCTGTTCAAGCATCCGTTAGTTTCGGCCATTCAAAGACGACGTTTTTCAAGCATTCATAACGCAGTAATGCCATATAAGAATCATATCCCAGCGCACAGGCCACCGTTACAACAGCGTAGTCCACTATGGACTTTTCAAGCCCCTGTAGCTAGCACGGTGGTCCCCGGACTTCCCGACAAGAAAGCTGTGTCAAGCTGCGTCGCCCGTCAGTGCAGTCTGGACCTGATGATGCAGTACAGCGACCGTATGGCTGTGTTCACAGACGCTTCCAGCACGGCAACAGGGTCTACTTGTTCTTACGTGATCCCGGATCTCCCCGTTCAAGGGTCTCTTAAGTTATCACATCGTACGTCCTCGACTGCTGCGGAGCTCTATGCGATGGCTCTGGCACTCAACTACATCGAGTCTTCCACCAGTGCCACTTCATGGATTATTTATAGCGACTCGAAGAGTGGCCTACAAGCGTTGCAGAATGTGTTTGTGTCTGACGCCATTTCTGGCCCCCTATGCGAGGTCATCACGTCTTACAACTCCTGCGCTTCGGCTGGCCACGACGTGATATTGCAGTGGGTACCAGGTCACTGTGGAATTCAAGGAAATGACGCAGCTGACGCTGCAGCGTGTCGAGCACACCAGCTTGTGTCTACGCGGAAGGTGTTCTTTTCGCGATCGCATGCGAAATGCATGCTTCGTTCCCTTCGGGAGCGGCTCAGTATTAACCTGTGGTTTTCTGGCAGTGCACAGTCCTCTGTGCTGTGTACCATCCACCCTGAGTTAAGTTTCCGCGCCCCTCAGTCTCTTCCGCGTTCCATGGAGTGCCTCATCCACCGACTCCGGCTGATCTTCCCTATACTGCTCGGCTGATTCACAAGATAGGGAAGGCAGACTCGCCCAACTGCCCTGACTGTGGCGCCCTCGATGATTCAGAGCATATACTGGTGTTGTGCACGCGATACTCTGATGCCCGAGCGAAACTTCAGCGCTCGCTCGCGGCCCTAGACAGTTGCCCTCTTGGGTTATCTACGGTTTTGGGTGCCCGACCCCCGCATGAAAGTCTGGTTGCGTTGCGTGCCTTGGTCGCGTTCCTGTATGATATTGGTGCCGACGATAAGTCTTGACTTTTGTGCCTCTGTTTCCATTACTGTTCTTTTTTTTTTTTTTTTTTCACTGTTCTGACTTTGTGTAACTATTTGTATGTTTTCGGAGTTGTCTACGTGGTACGGAGTAGCCGGCCTCCACGTTGGTGGTGCAAATTTTTCCCATTTTTTTCTTTTTCACTCACTCGCTCATTTTTGTGGCGTCAACGCGAAGCACATCGATTGGATGTGGTTTTCTGATACGCGCTCTCGTCACTTATTGTTTACTTTTGTTAGGAGCACTCGTGGCAAAAGGGGGCGTGTACTGTTTCCGTCTGTACTTGCTCTTAAAGTGCGACTCCGCCACAAAATCACCACAAAGGTTGTGGTATATCTGTGACCTTTCAGCTGAAAGGAACATGTGTAAGAAATATCTCCTTCCAAAACTGCGCACGTTTTGTTCAAACGAATGTATTATGAAGCGGACGCGCCGCCTCCGTGAAGCGAGAGGTCACTGAAAACAACACGGGGCTGACATCACTCGGCGCCTTTACCCGGCACTGCTTCTTTCGTCCTGCTTGTGTTTTGGAAGAAAACAACCTTTTTTCATTTCATTTCATTTATTTCTGTTTGTGTCAAACACAAAACAAGGTGGTACGCCAAAAAGCAGCAGAAGCCGCTTGACTAGGGCGGTACCACCCTACATTTGGTGCAAACAACAGCGGAGTCAAACAAGAGAAAATAATACAGGCAAATATTTGAAAGCCGTGATGCAACATGCACAGTAGAGATAACTGATACAAGGCTATCAATGAAATTCACTTAGAAAAAAAGAAAAGGAATAATATTACACACATGCAGAACGACGAGATTTCTTGAGGACATTTGTGAAATATCAATACTAGAATTCAAGAAGCTATTTAGAACAATGGTAAATCTGTAGGTTAAGGATTGTTTGGCGTAATTTGTTCTTATTGACGGTACCTGCCACAGATGTACTTGGCGTGTCTGCCGACTGGTAGTTCTGTCAAGGTTGCACAGCGAGAACCATCTGCTATTGTTTAAGCGAAGGGCTCTTAGGTACGACCTAACGAGAGTGTAATTAGAGAGGATGTCAATTTTCATAATCCTTAGCTTCTCAAATAGGGGCTCAGCGTGTGTGTAGATGGAGACACCTTCTATAATCCTAAAGGCTCTCTTTTGTAATATGAGTATCTTTTTTATGTTAACCAAACCAGTAGAACACCACACGAGGTTACAGTAACAGAGAACGGAGTGAATAAGGGACTGATATATCAAAAGTTTCACCTGTACAGGGAAATGAAGTCGATTCCTAGACAAGATACCGCAAACTTTTGAAATTTTACTACAAACTAAGTCAACCTGTTTAGTCCAGGATAGGTCAGTAGAGAAAACAACGCCCAAGACTTTTACGGAATTCACAACATCTATTTGCTGATTTCCCAGTACTACATCTACCGTGCAGTGCATGGGTTTGTTTTTTGCTTTATATAATACCGCTTTTGATTTATCAGTATTTATTCGAAGACGGTTGTTTACTGCCCACTCATTTATAGCACAGAGAGCAACATTTGCAATATCCACTACCGTAGTTAAATTCGTCCCTGAAAAATATATCGTTGTATCATCGGCGTAGATGTAGAAATCTCCGACCCCAGTGGCATTTACGATATCATTAATATATATATTAAATAGCAGCTGTCCTAGGATGCTGCCCTCTGTGGGACACCTCAGGCTACTTTACGGGCGGTAGAAGAATGGTTGCCCATCGAAACATACTGAGCATACATACTTTTCTAAAGCGTATTCGCTTCTGTCCCGTCGGAATCGACACCGTAATGGTCGGTCCAATATGTTGCATGAGAGGTTGCGGCAAGAGATCTCGCTAGACGACGGAAACGGCAACTACGTGGACTGTCCATCTTGTTTTGTTCAAAACGCAAGGGAGAACGCAGGTTTCGAAGCAGACGCCGCGGTCACGACGCGGGTGACTTCACGGTAGAAAAATAGTATGTCCTAATCAGTATAGTAATCGTAGGATCTCTCCGTCTGCAGGTGGCTTACAAGAAGAAGGAGGCGTGAAGCAGTGCTTCTGCATAAAGGCAGAGGAGACGCTCCCATCGAATAGCACGCACTCGTGGTCTCCCGGGAATTATTGCGTCCTGCAGTACACAGACATTTGCCCCGACGGATTCCAGAGCGGTTACATTACATGGAGCGATCGACCGCCAAGTTCTCAAGACTCCAACAACTGGGTGAACGGTACAATGCCCAAGGGCCGGTACACGTCTCATAACACCACGCTCTACTTTTGTTGCCGCAATGACGGAAGCACCGAGGTGCCCATCAAGTTGCCCACGGACTTGCCTTTCTACCTACTGCAGTACGACGCTGGGACGTGCCAGAAGGTACAGGGCATGTCCGTAACAGAGCACTGGTTTCATTTCATGGAGGATACTGGCGCCTCTCGGTCGCCACACGATACTGACGGCGGAATACCCAAGTTTAAGGAAGGGCATCCCAGGGTGGACTCGACGCTATTCGACCGTGGACTTGTGCTGTACTACTGCTACTATGACATAAGTAAGTAAATTGTTGTGAATCAACTGCAATCAACCGTGTTGGCTCAATGGCCTCACTTCGTCCTGGCAGACGGTGTGCTAGCCAGGGAGGGCGGGGTTCATACCTTCTCGGAAATCATACCTTTGGTAGTGCATCTGGGAGAGGGAAAACGAAGGCGATATTCTCCTCCTCCATGTAAAGTTCATGTAGAACCCCTCCCGAAATATTTCTCTGGCTACGTTACTGCTGACAGATGGCTGTTGAGCTCGACGAGTCTACAAATGAACCACGGGGAATGTCTACCTTAGTCTATGCGCGTGTTATGTCTGTTCAGCCATTCAGTCGTGACAAAACACTGTCAGAAAAATATCCGTAATTTTACTGCACAAGTGACTGGTAACTCTGTTGCCGGCATATAAGCCGTAACCTATATCAACTGCACACCCCTATGCAACCCATATGCAACCTATATGCTGCACAAAACCCGTTTGGAGTGCACACTGCACAGTTCCGGACTGGGTTTTCGCAGTTTAGCATCCCTTTAATGTAAGCGGCTCTCTTTTCGCGTATGGGAGCAATAACACCTTTACGGCACATATGCCAGCAACAGAGTTAGCAGTCACCTGTGTGTATTGAACTTTAGAACAAACTTGTAAGTGGAATTTCCTCCTCCGTTCTTTCCGCGGCGAAATATAGCTCCCTTAAGAAGCCTTTCTTCTTCCTTTTCCTTTTTCCTTTTCCCAGGGCAACTTCTTATGCTGTTCTCAAACGTCCTGTTCATATGACAGGATATTTCTGTACTCACAAGAGTCTCAATTTGCATATATCTCTTAGAAGTGCGTAAAACGCCGACGGTGCCGCCGTGAAATACACAGAAGAGACGATGTTGACACGTGCGCATACTTTGTATCGGATAAGTACTTTGCTCTTCTAACGGGATACCTTTCATTCCCCCCTTCAACAAGAGCGACATTGCATTCCAATCGTCGCGTACATTATTTTAACTGGTTCCTTTCGCAACAGTTGCGCAAAGTTATCTCATGAAGATCGCACAGATTTTAGTTTGTTATTTTTCTTTCTACGCACGTTACAAGATATGCATGCACAATGTTGAGTTTTATGGATTTTGTGCATTCAGATATTTATTTATTTATTTATTTAAAATGAAAAACCAATGATTGAAGGAGAAAATGAATGATAGGAAAGAAAGAGAAGAAGGAAGTAGTAACCCGTCGCGCATCGCCCGTCTCACGCAAGGTTTCTCGGGGCAAAGGGAGGAAAAACAGATAGTCATGTGCATACAGATAGTCGCGATGGCCGCTTCAGTTGCGGGAAATACCTCATGCAATCATCATCCTGTATATGTTACTACAATTAGGGCTGCAACCTCGCCAATGTGCTCAACCTGTGCTGGGAGAGATGGTTTAGGAAAAAATATTTCCAGGAGCAGTGCAGCAGGAGCGGGGCAGCTGCAAGCAATACTGCCCCGCGACCATTCGGCCGTGTTAGACACGATCTACCAAGGCAGACCGCATTAGCAAAGGTGCTCTCACCCTAAAAAGAAGAGGCTCCCTTCCCCCCCCCCCCCCCCCCCATGGCGTACGCGGAAGATTAGTACGCGAAGATTGGTATAGAGAAGCTTACATTCGTAGCAGGTTCTGATCGAATGCAACCGCTTTCGTGTGAGCCGGCAGGCGCTCCGTAGAGCCCTTGGACAGGGGAGGGGGGGATATAGGTCTATTGCAAAAGAAAAAAAAACAAAGAAACAGGGGAAAAGTTAGCCTGGCTCCAGAAGCCGACTTGCTATTCCCGCTTACAAAAAAGGAAAAATAAAAAGAAGAAAAAGAAATAAAAAAGAAAAGAGCGAAAGAAAAGAGGCGCAGTCACAGGCTCAGCGCGAGCCCTGTGTCAGTAAGGAAGCGTACCAGTTCCCTTCCGACGCACCACTGAATGGGGCGTTGCAGAGGGCCTAGTAGCGTTGCCAGCGAGACCTCCCTCAGCCCTAGGGTAGCTAGCCGCTCCATCAGAGTGGCACGGAGAGCGGCGAACAGGCGACAGTGGAGGAATAGGTGGGAAGTGTTGCCCTCGGTAGAGCAGGCTGCACATGTATAGGGGTGTCAAGCGTGCTGAGTTGAAAGAGCCGTGTTGGCGTTGGAGCCACGCTTAACCGCAGACGGTAGATAACAAACGCCTCCCTCCTCGTGATGTTTGGGGGAGGGACGTGTTGCATTTTTGGGTCGATGGAGTGCAGAAATGTATTGGGCGAGATGGCACGTTCTATGAAATCTTGGACACAGCGGAGAGCGTAAGCGACGTATTTGGAGCAGGCAGGCTAACATTGAAAGGGGGGTGCTGAGACTCAAGGCAGCCGTGGTATGAGCACGTTTCGCAGCAATGTCGGCACGGGTATTTCCGGGCAGCCCGATGTGACTGGGTACCCACTGGAGGCGTACGCTGTGGCCGAAAGCCAGGAGCTCGTTGTATCTGGCGATTACAAGCGTGCGGAGATCGCAAATAGCACTGCACCGGTACGACGCCAAGGTCTCCAATGCTGACTTGCTGTCCGTGAAGATGGACCACGAGTCGGCCTCTGAACCGGATGTGGCGTTGAGCGCTTCATAGATGGCTGTCAGTTCCGCTTCAGTGGATGAAGTTTCATGCGGCAGCCTGAAAGCCTGCGCAGTGTCGCTGTGAGGCATGTAGAAAGCTGCAGACGACGCGCCGTACACAATCGAGCCATTCGTGAAAATTGCTTTACGCTGACCTTGGACCGAGTTCAAATGGTCAAGAGCAAACTGGGGCGCAGCGAGGACAGGAGTGTCGTTTTTGCGGGACATGTCGGGAATATGCAGGTCCGTTGGAGGCGGCACGAGGGTCCACAAAGGTGGGGCGTATAGCAGGCGCGACGGAGGGGGCGGAAGAGACTGTGCCAGTCTGCAAACAGCAGCCCCGAAGGCTGAGTTTTCATACAGTAGGTGAATGTCCCGTAGGTAGTGGGCAGCATGTCGTGTGCGGTACCGCGCACAAGAGCGCAGGGTCTTCATGCCGCGTAGGACGTGGGCTGGCGTCTCTTTCGCCTCAGCCAAGACCAGGAAGGTGTCGGTCGTTTTGGGAACACCAAGGCACACACGAAGGCTTCGCGCCTGGATGTTCAAGCCCCTGGACAGGATCCATACACTCTTAGAAATGAACTTCACCACATAGCACGCTCCTAGCCAACCATCATCCCGAATGACAACGTTCTCGCCCCTGATTTGTTGAAAACGGGAGGAGGAGCCTATTTTGTGCCGTGCATAATGGGCACAAAATAGGCTCCTCCTCCCGTTTTCAACAAATCTAGAGCGAGAACGTTGTCATTTGGAGTGATGGTTGGCTAGGAGCGTGCTATGTGGTGAAGTTCATTTTTAAGAGTGTAGGAGATCCTTTGATGATGTGAAAGCGTCGGGTGATTGGCCTGCTTTCTATCGGCAGACTGCACAACGTTCACTAACATATTTGCGTAAGATTGTAGACGAGGAGACATCATTTTAGCACCTTACTGATCATGTGCTTTTACGTAATGGCTTTACAGTACATATTTTTCTTTATTACTCGCACCATCACCATCATCATTGTCGTCGTCGTGGTCATCATGTACGTGTTGTTGTTGTCATTGTTCAGTTGCGGGTAGCCACTAACTTGCGATATAGAGTGCATTGCCACCAAGGAAAGAAAGCAAACTTGTATATCTGTGGTTTCTTGTCTATGTCCCCTCACATAAATAACATTTCGTTATGGTAACGGCTGTTAGCTTACGATATTTGACGGAACACGTGATCTTGTCAGCACGGCTACGAACCTAATCCTGCACAACCTATGTACACACATAACGGACGAATCTTTAACTCGTCACTGTCGGGTTCTTCGGGAGCACCGCGGAAACCCCAGGTTAGGTCTTGGTTTGGGTGAGAGCCAATTGTTTATATTACACTTTGCTGGTCTTCTTTGCTTCTGATGGTGTAATAAAAACAGTATAAAGTGCTCCTACAGTGTACCGCATGTCGTTCTTGGGTTTAATACAGATAAACGTATAGCGATTCTACAAAGTTCGGTAACCCCGTTCTTTTTCGATACTCTAGTGTCGCCTACTTTTCTTAAATTTTACTTAGATTCCTTGCTAAAACTTCCATTTTGCAAATTACTACCTACTTAATCACCAGAAAGCGAGAGCTAGTCTCTCTTTCTTTATTATTATTTTTTTTTTTTTATGGGGCATAGGTACATACGTCAAAATTAAGGGTTGCACAGTAGGCTTTTTAATTTGACCGTTGTCCACTTGTCCGGGAGAAGCGAGAGAAAAAGTTGCCCATAGCAGCTTCAATCTCCGCGACGAAGAGATTTTGCGTTTTGCCTCAGTTCTGCCTCCCTCTCTTTTCCTTTTTCTTTTTCTTTTTCTTATTGTGCCCCTACAATTTCCAAATGGCCGGACGCCCTCCGTTGCTCTGGGTTAAATCATACGTCACAGGTAACGAAATTGTGGTTTTCGAAGGCTCCAACAACTCCCACCTACCCAACAATTATGCGTTTTAATTATTGCACTTTTACACACTTTTATTGCACACACAGGCGAAATATTATTCTCATGCAAAACAGCAGGAGGAACTGTAATTTCACATGTAGTACAGTATGGACATCCCAACATTTCCATAGGATATGGGCTCGGAAAACGTGTAGTACATATTCTGTTACTTGAAATCGCGTGACGTGTCGGTTCTTTTCTGGAGTGATTGTAATGATAGAATCATAGGCGCACATAAAGAAGAAAAAGTACGTACGCTCGATAGGGACGGTATCTCCTGTTCGAGAGAAATGCCAATCTTATTCCAGACGCGTGCCTTGACTTTTAGGTATTTCCATATCACGCCTCTTTGACATGGTGAGGATGTCACAGTTCGCGCTATATCATGTCATGTCATCATGTTCGGTTATCTTATATAGGAATTGCCCTGCTGGTGCTGAAATTTTCTATGTAGTGATCGTAGCCTCAGCGTTTTCTGCTCTTAGCGCTGCTTGCTCTTGCTCACGATGTCCGTAACGCATGTAATGCCTTGATTCCAGCGGACACCCTTCGAGGTTTTCGCGTGATGGTGGACAACACGGGACTGGTGTCGACATTTGATCGGTACTACGACGAGAACAACTACGGCATACCTCATGCCATAGAGGAAAACTTTCTGCACGCCTACATGTGTGCCTTGTATCCGATCACTGCCCCATCGAAGCGTGTTCTGAAGCTCGACTGTATGCAACCTGTTCTTGGCCAATACATAACTCTGCAGATATTCGGACGCCAGGACATACTGCGTTTCTGCGAGTTCAAGGTCTTCGGAGAAGGCAAGTGTTTTCGGAATACTTTTTGTTCCTACTGCTGTGTTATGACTAGGGTTCCGGGTCCTCGTATTGTACGAAAAAATCCGAAAAACAGACACCGGTAAAATGTAAAACATTTCAAACTTGTCCGGGAAACTCCGCTTTCGGGGGTTCCAGTACCTCATAAAGAAAAGCCACGATTATTGCTGATTAACGGCGTTTGTTTCCAAATATGTCGAAGATTATATCGCATCGCGGGTTATTTTCCCCTGCAACAAGGGAGGTTTGCTCTTCACTGGGCGAGGCAATCAACAAAACCTTCGTGAAGCATCTGTGTAATGTAGGTGAGCTCCATCCTTGCCAAAGATTGTGTATAGATTGGTGGCCCTTCTTCTTTATCCCCCACCCTCTTTTTCCTACTTTTGGTTTATGTATAGTGAGCCCTAATAAACGCGTCCTGGAGTAGCCAGTCCCGACTGTTTTGGGACTAACATCTGCACTTCTGTTTCTTTTCCAATCAATCAATCCTTGCATAGAGACACCTCGACATTGGGTTGTTTATTTAGTGACTGTACTCGACATGAGGGCATTTTGAGGTCATTTCGGCCATTTCCCAGGTCCACTTGGAAAACGTCCAGCGCCTATACGGAGTATACTGCAGTTAAATCCCCGGGCTAAATAACTCGCGAACTTGTGCACCAATCGAATAACTTTCTTTTTTACAAGTATCTGTACGATACTACCTACAAGCTGCGCACCGTGTGAATGAGTGGGAGGCGCTCATTATTTAAAATTCAAATGAATTTCGTGAAAAATATAACTTCTACAGGCCGCCATCGGGCGCCGCAATTATTTAGCCCGGGGATCTAACTGAGACACCCTGTACAGTGTTACATACCTGTATACGTATATGTTATATGTGTTGGTACATGCGTTGTGTGCCTATAGCCTTCTTTAAAGGGCAGGTAGTTGCAGCAGTGCAGACACCAGTGCAGTGGGACGCATACAGAGGCTGGGCCTTGCAACTATGTCAATCTTCAACGAATGCCAACTAATATGCGGGTTTCGATGTGTTTGCTTCGCTAGATGACCGTGATATACAGATGTCGTTGTCTGCAAGTTCCGACGCTTAACAATAAGCGTTCCCTTATCGACTGATTGACTGGAAAAAGAAAAAAAAGTGGAGCCTTAGCCTTAAACCACTCGGGACTGGTTACTCCATGACGCGTTAATTAGAGCATTAGCGTTCCCTGCAAGGCAGCTTCTCATTCTTTTTGTGAGCATGTCGTTTCACAACCTTCGATTCTTCTCCGAATTCCGGGTATTAACTCAGTTGTAAAAAACTAATAATAATAATGGCAAAAACCTTCAAAATTCTCGAAAAATACACTGTAAACTGAAAAACACCCTTATGGGTGTAAATGGCTTGTCCTATAACTGACACCTCTTTTTACACCATATGGTCTTAGAACACCCTTTTCAGAGGGTGTATTCTGTGTAAGACACCGTTTGAAAAGGTGCTTTTCCTTGAAAATGCTTTCTTTTGCACCCTTTAAACACCCTTTTAGGGGGGTGTTTAACAACTTTACACCCTCCTAGAAGGGTGTTTAACAACTTTACACCCTCCTAGAAGGGTGTTTAAAGGGTGCAAAAGAAAGCATTTTCAAGGAAAAGCACCCTTTCAAAAGGTGTCTTACACAGAATACACCCTTTGAAAAGGGTGTTCTAAGACCATATGGTGTAAAAAGAGGTGTCAGTTATAGGACAAGCCATTTACACCCATAAGGGTGTTTTTCAGTTTACAGTGTAGGACGCTTCGAAAAGCACACTCCGAATATGACAAACAATTAACTCCGAAAACTCGGAACCCTACACTCTTAAAAAAAGGGTGTACTTTAACTCCTTTCCTTGCCACATATATGACACCCTTTTGGAGAGTACAATTACGCTCAAAAGGGTGTCTCCTCACTTCCTAAAGGGAGTAGCATAACACCTTTCTCCCTACTGGAGAGTAATACGGTCGACCCCCGTTTATCCGGACTTCATTTATCCAGATCCCGCGGTATCCGGACAAAAGGCACGGGAACGGATTTTCCTCCATGTATTTTGTTCTCGTTTATCCGGACTTCAGCTTCCGGACTCGGACAAGAATTCCAGGGAACGAAAGTCGAAAATTCTTGTAATCCAGCTTCAGTTATCCGGACTACCGTGAGTAAGAGGAGACGCTGACCCCGCTTCGTCACCCTTTTCGCTGTGTTGGGGTTATTCCCGTCACACGTCAGGAACCTACATTCCTCCGTAGGGGAGACAACCGTGCATGATGGCCCCCTTTTCTGTTTGTGTGCGTTGGGTCACGTTGACCAGTCGAATCATTTTGAAATATCTCGAACAACTGTCAGGTTCTAGAGGGGAGAACTCCAACCCGAGGGCCTGCTGCTTACGGCCCGTTGGCCGATGAAGACATTCCCCTAGCTGAGCTGCGATCCCTGATGCAGAGGCTCACTGCGACTGCCGTAGATGATGCTGCGGTTTCTGACTACGTTGACGTTGATAAGGATGATGACGCGTGTGCAGCTATGACTGATGACGATGTGATTGCTGCTGTTGCCTCCGATGATGTGCAGCAAGACGGTGCCGATGACGCCAGTGCTCCGACATTGACACTTTGCGACCGCACTGACATTCTTCGAGCAGCGCAAGAGCGTGGCTCAACTCTATGCACTTAGCAAAAGTTTGCAGGAATCGAGTGCCTACACTACTATGTAACAGCTGTCGTCGAGATTTCTGTGTTTTAATTAAACCTTGTTCTGTAGGACGTTTCTATTCGGTCGTTTCATTTATCCGGATGCTCCGGTATCCGGACGATTTCGCCGGTTATATATGTGGCAAGGAAAGGAGTTAAAGTACACCCTTTTTTCTAAGAGTGTAGGTATGACTTACCTTGCACTGTCGCTTCAGCGTCACTCTTCGGGCATCCATTGTAGAGACGCTGAAGAAAGATCAGCGATAACAGCGTACACTTCAATTTTGGAAGGTTATCAATCCTAAAACAACAAAGTGCGTGCAGTTCGTTAACGACACCAGTGAACCAGTTCCCAGAAAATGACTGTGCCACTAGATTCAAAAATGCCTTTCCCTCTGTTTACAACCGCTGTCGAAACGTGCAGACTTCCAATAACGGGGGAGGGGGGGCGGTATGTTTAATGCGAAGTAAAAGAAAAAAGGGAAAGGAAAGGTTAGCCATGCTATTCCCAGAAAGCTATCAAGCAAACAAAAGAGGATACAAGCAACTGAGACACAGAAAATTATGATAAAAAAATACAGAATAAACAGCTGCTTCTCTAATCGTTGCGCATAGGACGTATCAGAGCATGTCCAGGAGTTTAGATTCCCGAAGGAATCGTGTCAGTGCAGACGTGACATCAGCTGAGTAGTGCCAAGTAGCACCGCGAGGGCGAAAGCTCTCAGTAGCCTAGATGAGCAAGGCGGCGCCGGAGACTCGACTGGTGATCTTCGTACCGCTGGCAGTCAAGGAGTATGTGTGGCACGTTAACGGTTATCATCCAATACTCGGTATTACTAGAGAGTGTTTGCACAGCGTTGATAATAGGGAGTTTTAGGAAACCGTGATCGCCCTCCGATTCCTTTTCCGTATTGCTATCAGCCAATCAGCTTTCACAGTAGCACTGGCCGATTAGCTGATAGCGATACATAAAAGGAATCCCATTCCTCTTTTCTGAATAACGCGTCCTGGAGTAGCCAGTCCCGAGTGGCTCGGGACTAACATCTCCTTTTTTTTTCTTTTACAAATCAATCAATCAATCGGAGGGCGATCACGGTGTCCTAAAACTCCCTAATGTGGCTTTCGAGAACCGTGTCTACCGCACCCAATCAACGGATAACATTCCTAGTCATGAATGTTGCCATTGGTTCCTGTATAGGTACAGTAGCTTCACGATGAACGGTCTACTAACACACTCAACACTCTAAGAAAAAAATGTCGAATTTTCTGTCCATCCCGGTAGAGTTGTATTGCAACCACATTTCTACTCAAACCAATTTTTATTTTTTGGATGTAACAGCAGGGTAGAAACAAACTACAGAGTAGAAGCTGTCGTCCTACCAGGTTGGGTAGGACCTTTATTTTTTACACTTTTTAGGTACACTTAGACACACTTTAGGTCGGTACTCTTTTTCTTTATTTTATTTTATTTTATTTTTTTCTTGGAGAAAACGTGAGAGAGAGGAGCAAGGGAAAGGGACGCTGCCGCTTATACCTGCGGAGGAGAAGACGCGTGTGGATTGGCGCGAGGTGGTAGAAGTACTGTCGTTCTACTAGCTTGGGTAGGAAATTCTACCTTTTTTTCTTAGAGTGTACTATCAGCACTGTCGGTATCGTCAAACGGATCGGCTGACCGGGACCTTGTGTAGTACGGACGGTATTAACGCCAAGGTCTTGAAGCAAATAAAGAACCCGTCGTACCTTTTTCAGACAAACAATTTTCCTCTGCCTCTAGACACAGGAGATGTTCCTTGTAATTGAAAATTAGGTAAAGTGATTCCTATTTCTAAGACTGGTGGACCCCATAACGTCGCTAATTACATACAAGTTTCCCTGCTTGTATGGACTCCCACCAAGACTGCTAGAATATGTTATTTATTCACATGTCATAAAATAATGTATTTTTTCCATACCAACAAGGACCCCGTGAAGCTTTCTCTTGTGAACCGAAGCTTGCCTCCTTCACACGCGATGTCGGTTCGTTTTCAGATACGAATGTCTGAAGCTAAAGCTTTTGATAGAATACAGCACGCTCTTTTTATACTAAGCTTTCCATATTAAACATAGATTGTTTATTCATCAGATGTCTGCGCAACTTTCTCAATGACCGTCAGCAGCAAGTCTACGCTAATAACAGTTATTCCAATTATATTGCGTTGTATGTGCCGTCCGTGTTAGGTCGTTAATTCCGTGAATCGTACCCAACTCGCTCGCACGTGCGCCCCTTTTGGAACATGTGTACGTCGTTTCAGCGCCCGTTCAGCCGAGACGAGAACATAAACTGGATGCACATAAACTCCTGAACCGTCTCCTTCACACGTGACATAGCCAGCGCGCTAACAACTGAGCCACGCGAGCTGGTCCCAGGGCCCGCTTGCACAAAAGTTGAGTATGAGTCTCTCACCCAGTCTCAATACGCTACGACGTTACGTCTCTGCCCAAGAAAGAAAGAAAAGGTTGGTGGTGGTGGTGGTGGTGGTGGTGGTGACGGTGAAAGGGCTTGCCATTGTTGTTTGAGAAAGCAAGTGACAAAGCGACTGTCCACTCAGAAAGCAGCAATGAGGGGGCATCGTTCGCAGACAGGCCACACTGCTATAATGAAAAAAATGAAGCAACGTGGTGGTGGTGGCGCTTCTGAAAGTGCTCGCCGTTGTCGACCTTTTGTGAACCTCACGTGTTGCGGTACCTTATTTGAGAGCTACCCAATCGCTTCTGTCGCATTCACTGCGATCATGTAATGAGTCAATTCGCTAGGATAGCGCATCGAATTCAATCCGCCAAAGAGACGTGAATCTAGGCGGTAGATGCCCATTGAAAGTGTGCAAGAAGATGCGCATCGATAACAAAAGGAGGATTACAGGAAGACGTATGAGACGAAGAAGTAGCTCAGGTGGCTGCGGGGTAGTTGACCTGTGCGAAGAAGGTGATTTTGAGGAATGGCGACGGAAACAACAGTTCCGGAAGTGCAGAGCTCTATATTTTCAATGTGACACAATTCCACATAGTGCCATCGGTCCAAACGCGATGCGCATCCAAGTAAACGGTGGCGCATCGTCTTCATTCCACTCGATTCCATGAGCTTCTGTCGCAGCGATGTAAACGGTGCTAATGAGACCGTTTTACGTGCACGAGGGGAAGGAAAAAGCTGAGGGGTGCGCGAAAGGCTAACCTGCTTGCATAGCATATAGCATGGGCGCGCTATGTGGCGACTCCAGAATCAAAAGAGTCATGACTCAATCCACTAAACGGCCAAGCGCACTTCCGGTGCTCGTAAATCGAGTCAAAATTTCTGAGACCATCTCGAAAGCTGTGTCACGGAGTCAAAGAGACGGGGACGGAAGCGAAG
Source organism: Ornithodoros turicata (assembly GCF_037126465.1). Classification (NCBI taxonomy): domain Eukaryota; kingdom Metazoa; phylum Arthropoda; class Arachnida; order Ixodida; family Argasidae; genus Ornithodoros; species Ornithodoros turicata. Next base: position 106,403,702 of record NC_088202.1, read on the forward strand.
TGACGTAGTTCCGCCAGCTAGCAGACGAGACGCGTTTTGGCGCATAGATGCCTGCATGGATGCTCGTTTGACCTGCACGTAATTACAAAGATGAACGATGTTCAAAAGAATCAATCAATAATCAGTTGATCGATCCACTAAGGGATAAAGGCGATGATAGTTGGTAAATGATCATTAAAGGTGTTAAGTTGAGAGTACGCAGTTGTCATGGTAGTGCCCTTGTCCTCGTCCGTGTCCTTTGGGCTGTGCTATGCAAGTATAAGTGATCGATCCACGTCACGAAACTTACCATCGCTGGTCGCACGCGTTAGCGTTGGTGTGAGCGACACTGCGTGTGAGCAACGACTCAGTCTTTAGCAAAATCAATTTATTCCATGATCCGCTTTTAAAAATCGCGTGCCTGCAGTGTCTGTCAAAACCCCGAAGCGAAAATAGCTGTGAGCAGAAGCGTGTATGCTCGCCATGCAGGCGAGTATTTGGAGCGTCAAGCAGAGGCCCTTTGGAGTGAGCACGCGCTCGCTGCTCGTACAGGAAGCGCTGCCGAAGTTGTTGATATTGAGTCCAAATTGAGTTGAGATTGAGTATGCAAACGAGCCATGCATATGTTTTTCGTTGTTGGCACATCGGCGCACTTTATTTTCAAGAAACAAATCAATTCCGGAAGTAAACAATCACGGTCGTCGTGCATATTACAACAAAGATTTATGCGCTTCCGGAACGGTCCATATAGCATATGTACTTCTCATCATAGATAAACCATAAAATAAAATAGATCGAACCATAAAATAAAATAGATGTGCTAAAGCAAAGCGGAGCCATGAAGATTGTTTGTGTAAATATGTATCTGAGAGTGTCTGTTGAAGACGTTCCAGAAGAAGTGCGTGATAAGGCAGCGCAAGAGAGCACACGCATAGGTGGACGGCATAAAAAGTTGTCCCGGAGCAAAATTCGTCTCCTTTGCGCTTTCCTTTCTTTCCTTGCTCACAGTTGTCTGGCGACGTAAAGCCCCGAATTATTATCTTTCCACGCTGTTTCCCTTTCACTTTTACTCAAGCACAAAATATTCAAATTCGGTGGGCCTTTAAGTTTTAGGAATTGAGATAAGTGCGACGTCATTACGGCTCCGCATAATAAGCCTTTAGAATTGCATTCGGAATTCCGACGGAAAAAAACTGGAAATAGCCTACAACAGTTTTTGTTTCTTTCAAAGTTTGGGCTTTACGCAGCTACAAAACGCGTATGTAATTACGAGATGGCAATACCTTATCTTTCTGTATTGGTTCTATGTCTTCCTCCTCTTTGCTATGAAAGTGTCCATTATTCCGCCACAAGAAGTGCCATTTACTCTTCCGACCTTCCTTCTGGTTTCTTTCTTTCCTTCCCCAAAGAGAGGGCACTTTTCAGCCAACTTCCTTCTTTCCCTCTCGCATCGTCCTTTCTCATTTCGACTTACAATCGGACCTCGGCAGTTTTGACTCTCGGTCGGTCAAGTTGACTCACCGCCAGAGGTGGGCACCCTCACGAGGCCGTGCGAGGGTGAGGGTTTCCTCACCCTCACCTCACAATATTTGAGGTGAGGTGAGGTGCGGGCCAATTTTTCTGGTGATGTTTGAGGTGAGGTGAGGAACATCTTCAAAAAAAATTGAGGTGAGGTGAGGAAAAATTTATGAACACACACTTTATGAAAACTTTTCCAGCGCGTACACAGGATATCTTTCCTTCTTTTCCGCAGCTTCTGTCTCTCATCTGGGCTGAGACTGCCCTCATCTATCGCCGCTGATCTGACGCCCGACCTTGCGCGCCGTTCGCATCCCGCAATTGAACCTCAATATCCGCGCAACTTTTATCGGTATAACAATCGTTCCACGAAGCTTTTCTGTGATTGACTAGGCCAAATCCTCCAGCAAGAAGAAAAAAAAAAAAGAGCGTTCCATTGACTAAGCAATTTAATGAGTTCAATTTCGAAAATGTATTTCAATGGCAAATTGATGAAACTATTTGTATTTGGTGACAAACTAAATGTCCAGAAGAAAGTTGTTTACCCCATATTTTTCTGTTAAGCCGTTTTCTTATAATGGCCAAATGACACGTTTCATGCCGCACCCTGTATGCACTCACGCTTGAGGTATATGCATTTACATTCGTAGTCACTCAAATCCAACACGCATGGAATACACAATCTTCACATCGAATACACAAATAGCTTTAAAAAACTCAGGTGAGGAAAATTTTTGAGGTGAGGTGAGGAAAAGTCTAAAAAATTCCTTTCAGGTGAGGTGAGGCGAGGAAAAATTTTCAAAAAAGATTTGAGGTGAGGTGAGGAAAATTTTTCAATAAAAAATTGAGGTGAGGTGAGGAAAAAATGTAAGAAAAATTTTGAGGTGAGGTGAGGTGAGGAAAATTTTTCTCCCAGAAAATTGAGGTGAGGGCGAGGCTAGCGAGGAGAAACGCCCATCTCTGCTCACCGCCCGCCCAGTCCTCGGCTCGCTCACTCACACTTACTCACCGTCCGCTCAGCTTTCGGCTCGCTCACTCACCGGCCGATCAGTTCTCGACTCGCTAACTCACGCTCACTCACTGCCCGCTCAGCTCTCGGCTCGCTCACCCGCACTCACTCACCGCCCGCTCACCTCTAGGCTCGCTCGCTCACTTTCAGTTCAGCTCTGTGTCATCGTTTGTGCTGTTTTTAGTTATTTTCTCACTCACACTCACGTTATTGCTTTCCACGAAGAAGCAGTCGTTGCGTCGCCCATGAACGAGCGCTGAGAACGCAGTGAGTTTGCACGGAGTGTATGCGCCATGGGCCATGTATTGACTGCGGCAAACTAAGGCCCTTCTTCGTCGGTGAAGGTTAACGTCCCATGCGAGAGAGGAAAACAAAGCGCGGGAGGCAGCCATTCAGAAGTGGGCGCATTGAGATGGCTATACTGTAACTGGAGCTAAAAGGGGCAACGCGCCGCCCGCCCATTACCATGAAGGGAATGCAGGACACCGAGCGTCGATGTTCGTTTGCGATGTAGTGCGCTGTGCGTCGTGCTGCTGCGCCAGCGGACATTTCGCGTCGTGTCAGGTGGTACCAGGGCAATGGGGGCAGCGTGAGGCATTGCCGCGAGCGTCTCCCAGAATGCGAGTGAACCCAGCTGGAGCACGACCCGCGCATGGGGCGTATTTCAGGGCGTAAAACTGGGACACGCGAGTAGGGATTTTCCAAGCACCCCCACACCCCCTAACACCGCCCCCAAAAATTTTGCTCGACACCTCCCCAGAAATTTCTTGTCGGACGCCCCGCAGGAGGGTACGATGTCCCTTTAACTCTCCGAAATGTGCTCGTTCTTCCTGCCTTTTTTGTGGCTGGTCCAACCATTATGCACACACGTCGCCTTCTTTTGCGTTTTGAAGTTATAGGTCTTGTTTCTTCACCTGTCTCTTAAGTTCATCTAGGACATCTTTATCGAACTTTCGAGTTTCACAGATTGAACTAGTCAATCTGTCAGTAGCCTCAGATTCAAAACACAACAAACTGCGCAATCAAGCCCGTTAATAAAAGATTGACGTTTACGGGGGACTGTATTTCGCGGAATCAAATCGTATTGACACGGTGTGGCAAAATAAAAAAATGAGAGGAGGAGAAAGAACAAACAAAAGAGATTGGTGACCGAAGTAGAACTGCGCAAGTGTACGTCTGCATGCTTGATGAAACTCTGGAAAGTGTTGAGAATGCACTATGAGGTCGCCGTCATTGGCCTGCATATTAGTCTCAGCACGTGCCATAACCCAACCAGGGTTAAGTGGTTACAGACAACTGCGGCATTTTTTCGTTTTTTTTTTTTTTTATAACAATACCAGGTGCGTTACACCGAGGGCTAGGATGACCATTTTTGCTCACCTGCCTTCAGAGGGGTGTCTATTGCTGTCTTCGACTGCCTACATGCAGTACAGTGCTGATGTAATGACGACAAGGGGGAACACTCCCTTACATTCCGCCAGCACCCTCCCCCCCCCCCCCGCCCCAAAGAAAATGAAAGTCCTGGGAAAGTCCCTGCACGCGAGCCAAACCCCACGTCGTGAAACGGGGAACTCGCGGAGAAATAGAAAAATCACGAAGGGTTGTCAGTAGGTGTGCAGTATGCAAAACATAATAAAACATATACAGTAAAAATGTTAGTGCCTTCCCTCTACTCCTATTATTGTTTTCATTCCCTTGAAGTTTGACATGCCTTTTTGAGAGGATTGCCATAACAACGATACAACACGTGGAGAGCCAAAAGCAACACACAGCGTGTTCTACGTGATGCCGTACAGGAAACTCCTACGCGCTCCACGCTGTGATTGGCTACTGTCCTGGACCGGCCGCTGCTGTCCGTGTGTAATATCAAGAGGCTCCTGACGCAATGGAGCACGCTCTAGCAAGCGGTTCCCCGCGCGTAATTTCGTTTCGGGCGTACTATGGTGCGTTTTTCGCGCTGAAATACGCCCCATGCGGTTCCTGCTTGACACACATGCGGCGTCAGGACGTAAGGCCAGCGACATACCGCAACCGGAAGCGGAGCGCGTTGCTCATCCAGCCAGTTCTACCGGCACAGTCCTAGCGTGAGACCTCATGCACGCCGGGATATTCATCGTCACCGGTCCGGTCAGGACTCAGGTAGGGGAATCCCATCTCCTCTACAAAGTGTCCCTTGGGAGTGCCATCGCGGAGTACGTGTGGAGGCCTGGAGAAGAGTCCGCGACCGCGGCGTACAGCGACCTTGTTCGGGGCGTTGAAGCCGAAGGGTGCAGCGTCGAAAGAAGCGATCGTAGCCTCCTATTACGAGCGCCGGTGGAAAGACTTGCTCGGTAGGCTCACGAGGCGGATCCTAGAGCCATCGTCTGCCTCATGAAGATTGATTGATTGATTGATGTGTTTAATGGCACAAAGGCAACAAAGGCCATAGAGCGCCAAAACCATGGTGAGCGTGTCGGAGATGATTATGGGAAAGATGATGTGAGAGAGAGTGTGTGGTAGTTAAAATCTATCTACAGGTATGAGCGATGAGATTGACGAGGATAAGAGAGAGAAGAGGATGACGACAACAAGCAAGCTAGTGTGACAATGTGTGACAAAAGTGTGACAATGAGATATTTACATGAGTTCAGTGATATTGGATAAAAGCGGAGCAATGCTTATCATCTACATCTGACTAAGAAACCCACATGTGGTCAGAAATTTAATGACGTTATCAAACGGCACAAGAGGAGTGTCACCCAGTAGAAGGGCTGGCCTCATGAAGAGGTGTGCCAATCTTATTGCCTGATGGTCGTTGTGATGGTCGCGCTCGTGATCGCTCTGGTGGTCACGTTCTGGTGGTCAGGAGGTCACGGAGCAGGGAGCAGCTACCGTGGCTCAGTGGCTAGCGTGCTGGCCTGCCACGTCGAGACTGGGAGGTACTCGGGTTTGAATCCCGGTGCAGGCTGTGCTGCCTGTGGTTTTTCTGGGTTTTCCTCGGACACTATCAGACATATGTCGGTTCAGACAGATTCCCTTAGAAGTCGGTTCAGGACGCACATTCCCCCTGAGCGTTAGCCGTGACGTTGCCCACCTCAGTGAGGCCGACAACGGCGAACCCTTTCAGCAGTACCACCACCACTACGGTGCAGGAGCAGCACTTACGCGCTCTGGAGCTTGAGAGTCCATCAAGAGCGCCGCGCTCCGGAAAAGGAGTGACTTCGTGACCGTTATTGACAGAGCAAGAAAAAAAGTGCCGTCGCCGAGCGAATTGATCTCAAACGACGAACGAAACTTGCGAATCCAATCCGAACCAATCAGTGGAACACGACTTCGCCGCCGCGGAGCAAAGAAAAAATGCCGCTCTAGATCGACCAGTCGAATTCGCCATAATGCCTAGCTCACAGTGAAACTTCTCTCCTTTGCTGGTACCGTGGTACGGTACCTATCGAGTGCGGATGCGATTATCGTATGCGACACGCTGTTCAGACGCATGCGTTCTTGATACGGAAAATGTTTGTGTTTGACCAATCACGCCTTCACTCCACCACGACTCCACTCTCTCCAGTCAGCCATGAACGGGCAGTGATGCGCGCTTACGCGGTGCGCCTGTGCTGGTCAGCTGCGTAGCCGAAGGTCGACGCATGGAGTTCGGTTACAGTGTACTATTACAATGTTCACTATATAGTTCGGTTCAGCCCAATGCTTGCGGTGCGTAAGCTTTTCGGTTCGCCTGTAGCGCCTCAAGAGAGGAGGACAACGGGGAAGGCCGACGACCAGAACAGGAATAATTTATTCGCAGCGCGCGGGCTAACGAGCCCGCTACGCACGAGCTGGGGGTGGCGCACTAAGGGGTTCGTGGCGGGATTTTAAGAAGTCGCGCGAAGGCGGCAGCATCCGAGGAGTTTCGTGAGTGCTCGGAACGGGGCTGATTCGAATTGGCCTCCTCTGTCAGTGATGAAGTCCGAAGGAACTCCGAAACGGCTGACTCAAGTCTGACGAAGGCGGAAGCCACGGATAGGGCTGACATGTCAGCGAGAGGGACGGCTGCTGGCCAACGTGTGAAACGATCGATGCACGTCAGGATGTACAGTTTCCCTTCAGAGAGATGCAGGGGGCCGATGATGTCAATGTGCACCTTATCAAAAGGGGCGTCGGGACGAAAAACGGGTCAGAGGTGTGCTGGTGTGACGGTGGACTTTGCAACGCTGGCAAGTAAGGCAGCTACGTGCCCAGCGATGAACGTCTTCGTTGATGCCGGGCCAGACGCAACACGCTGAAATTAACGTGACAGTACGCTTGACACCGGGATGGGCGATGTTATGAAGGCTTTCGAAAAGCGCTTCCCGAAGGCTTGCGGGAACAAAAGGGCGCAGGGTGCCGGACGAAGTGTCGCAGGCGACAGGCAAAACCGTCCCAGGGTTGTGCAAGTCTTCGAGAATCAAGGCCGACGGGGAACGCCGAAGTTCTTCGAGCTCGCCGTCAGCTTGCTGGAGCTGTGCTAGGCGGTCGATGGAGAAGTCTAGTCGCAGCCAGTCGGAACGTCTGCAGGAACGTTGTCGGAGGCTTTGATGTGACGGACGTCCGAACAGAACTCTGACAGGAACGAGAGATGACTGATTTCTCGCGGCGAGTAGCGAAAAATTGATTTCTGGAAAGCAGCAGCAAGCGGCTTGTGGTCCGTAAGCAACGTGAAGGACCGACAGTGGCGCACAGACAGATAAGCTCCCAGGAGTTCACAACCAAAGGTACTGTAGTTGGCCTGGGTGGCAGAGAGCTTCTTGGAGAAAAAAGGCGATGGGGCGGCAATGACCGGAAATGTGCTGCTGAAGAACTGCCCCGACAGCCTTGCTGGAGGCATCAACCATGAGGGTTGTGGGGGCATCATGAGCAGTGTGAGCTAGTAAACTAGCATTTGCGAGGCCTGATTTCGCTTGGTCGAATGCCATCTGACGCTCGGAAGACCAATCCAGGACAGCAGAAGTCTGCTCCGGAAGCTTCAGCATCTCCTCAAGCGGGTGGAGGATCGAGGCGCAATGAGGAATGAATCTCCGACAGAAGTTGATTAGACCAAGAAATCTGCGGAGTTGACGAACGGAGATGGGGCGCGGAAGGTACCAAGGAGGTCGAGGGAGGTGCTGCTACGCAGAACGAGTCTTAAGCGAAGATGTTGAATATGCCCCTCTTCGGAAGAACTGGCCACCAGAATTTCGGCCACGTACTCGAAAACGAATGGTAGACCTCTTGTCACAGTGTTAATGAATCTTTGAAAAGTCTGGGCAGCGTTGCAGAGCCCAAATGGCATCTTGATGAACTCGAACAGGCCGAAAGGTGTTGTGATGGCAGTTTTCGGTATGTCCTCAGGAGCCATGGGAATTTGGTGGTAAGCCTTTCGTAGGTCGATCTTGGAGAACCATGCAAACCAGCCGTAAAGTCGTGGATTTTGGGAAGCGGGTAGCGGTGGGGAACGATTTTGACGTTCAAGGCCCTGTAATTACCACATGATCGCCAGTCGCCCGTTTTCTTGGGAACCATGTGAAGTGCTGAAGACCAGCTGCTGTCAGGAGGTCGAGCGATGCCGATTTCAAGCATGTGCTCGAACTCCTGACGGGCGATGACGAGCTTCTCTGGTGCAAGACGACGTGGTTTGACATGGGAGGGATGTCCCGTGGTGGCTATGCGGTGTACAACATCGTGTTGCACGGGACGAGTCCAGTCAGGAGGCTAGGTAAGGTTGGGGAACTCGGCGAGCAACGTTCAGTAAACCGATTGCGGGCTGTCTGGTTTAATGTCAAGTACGCTGTGCCGTGCAGGATGGCGTGGCTTCAGAATGCTAGCCACAGAAAGCGTCGTTGTTGAGTCGACAAGACGCCGGCGGGCGGTGTCAACCATGAGGCAGAAGTGGTTCAAGTCGTCCACGCCAAGAATGGGGTGCGTGACGGCGGCCACGGTGAAAATCCAGCGGAATTGCCGGCGCAAACCCAAGTCCAGAGCCAGGGACCTCTCAGCATAGACTGGAATGGCGGTGCCGTTGACTGCGGAGAGGTGATGAATGGGGAAACGTCGATGGTCCAGGCCGCTTGCAGGCAACACACTGACTTGAGCACCCGTGTCGACGAGAAAACGAACGTCGAAACGAAAATCAGGCGACAGGTTGGGAATCTCGAGGATCGCTCGCCGCCGTTAGTGATCCTCCCTGCCGTTTCCCGGCCAGCCACAGGGGCTGATGCAGTTGCGTGCGGAAGCGCTGAATTTTGCGTGATACCAGCAAGGCGGAAGACATGGGCCGGAGGAGGGGTTGGGGAGCGGGACGTTCTTCGTCGTTTGACACAAGGAGAACGGCAGAAGCGGGCCCCGTGCGAGAGGCAGCGTGGTGATGGTGAACGATTGGGGGACAACGCTGAGGCCATCCCGTCCGATAACCGCCGAATTTCTTCCGTAAGAGTAGCCACTTGTGAGGAAGAGGGCTCAGCCGCCAAGGTGCCTTGTACAGGTGTTGGGGCGACGGTCGGAACCGAAGGAACAACGTAGACGGTGGAGAGCTGACTTCAATGACCTTGTCCGCAAGCTTGGCAATGGCTGAGAGATCGAGGTCAGTGGCAGTGGCCAGAACCATCTGCACTTGGCTGGGGAGCCGCTTGAGGAGGAGCTCCATGAAGAGGGCGCGATGGAACGACGCCGCGCGACCCAAGAAGATGTGCCGAAGCATCTGGGAAGGCCTTCGATCACGTCCGTGTCACCAGTGTAGCGCCTCAAGATTTTAGGAAAAAATCTTCCCGGAAACAGCACCGCAAGCGATGCTGCCCCGACGGCAGTTTAATAGGCCGCGCGTTCAAAGAGAAGGACAACCGGGAAGGCCGACAACCAGAACAGGAATAATTTATTTGCAGCGCGCGGGCTAACGAGCACGGCTCGTAACGCAGCGATGACGATCGGTTTGTCGGCACTTCGTTGTCATGACAACCGTGCCATCCGTACCGTATCCGTGCATCCGCGCATCCGTAACGCGTGAAGCTGCAACAGTGTGAACTAGGCATTAGAGTGGCGTATACGCGTCACGATATGTTTCCTCCACAGTGCTGGGCAAAAATCGACTGAGTGGTACACTTATTTACAATTTCTTTTAAATGCACGTACTATCGATGTTACGTACTTTGTTGTACGATGTTGTACGATGTTACGTACTTAGAACCATACTCAAAACGGCTGAATACAAACACCAACCAGGATTACAATTTCACTCACACTTTAGCGTAATTCACATAAGCTTAACTACGCACCAGCACATACACGTCTCACCTTTCACCTTGACTACCAAAGTTTATTTCTTCCTTTCTTTCTTTCTTTTTTTCAGAAACTTGTGGTCAGCCACTCGGCATGGCTTCTGAAGAGATATTTGACGCCCAGTTGCAAGCATCTTCCGTTGACGATTCGGGACCCTATCATTTCACCAACGCGCGTTTGAACGCCGAGTATGGCTGGTGTGCGTCACCTTCGGACACACAGCGCTACATTCAGGTGCATTTAAACATCACTTCTCAATTAATCTGCAGAACGATCGCCAATGTCCTTTTATTTTTTATGTTATTTTATTTTTCTCCATATTTTTTAATTTACTTATCAACTTATAATCGTTTTATTTTTTAATAAACGCGCACTGTATGGCTTTTCAGATAGACCTTCAGAACCACACACGTATCACGGGGATCATTCTCCAAGGTATGACTACTCCAGTGAGAAGCGGCTACGTGGTCACTTTTCACTTGACGCTCAGCAACGATAGTATCTACTGGACATCAGAAGAAGAGCCCGTGGGGCATCGAAAAGTACGCGTATGTTCTTCCCATGCATGAAGGAATGAAAGGAAGTTCCCAATTCTACCGCAAATTGAAGCTGGGATTAGGGATAGCTATGTGACGTCAACGCGAGATTTTCGGTTGCGGTTGTACTACTGCCAGCATGGCGTAGTTTCGGAATTTTTGGTGAGGTGTGATCACAGCGCGTCACAGCGACCCTAAAGTGGCGTGTGCGGAACCTTCTCATTGGCTTCCTCAGGTAACATCACCCTCACAAAGCTCCAATTGAGGTAAAACGCATCCCCTTTTGATGTGACTTGCCTCTTGCTTTTCTCGTCTCTGGAATTCCCTTCAGGTGCCTCGTCTTAGTCCTCAACTTATCCATTGGATCAAGTTAAAATGTCAAAAAGTACGCGCTGGACCTACTTGGAATGCCTCTCGACTTGCTGCCGGACGTTGTAGTTCCAGCTTGAGACTGGAGTACGTAAAGCAAACCCGCATGTGTGCTCTGGGGGGCATGAGTCCAAACCTGCTCTACTAGGCTAGATATAGATGCTCCGTTTATTGAAGACTGCGTACACAGTCGTTTGTCTTTTGTTTTGCCTTTTAATGAGTTAGCATTAGAATCCTCGCTACGAAAGAATCGCGGCGTGTCTCTCTGTAGCCACGGCGCGGCGCGCATGCGCGGTGAATGGAGAGGGAAGGAGAGAAGAAGAGGGTGCGTGGAGGGCGCGATGCGGCGCCTGCGCGTCGGCAGTGCAGCTGTGGTGATCGGCAGGTTTAGACGTGTCTGCGTGGGCGCGCCATGTGTTTTTATGAAAGCTGTGCGAAGAAGCGGCGACGAAAGAAGGCTGAAGCTGCGAGACGGCGCCGTCAAGCTGAATCGGAGGAAGCCCGAAAGACACGTTTGGCTGCAGATGCTGTCTTGCGTTAGCGTTGTGTAGGGTCGTGTGAACGGTTGTGAAGGGGAGTTCCCAAAGGGTTTTCGAGTTTTAATGCTAATGCATTTCCGTCGGATCCACCAAGGGATCGACAATGATTTTTTCTTTGTATATTTGTTTGTCTGTGCGTGCGTGTGTTTTCCGGCATGGTGAAAAAAACAAGGAGTGAACCTTTCGCCGAACGACACATTTGGAGCATTGCGATTAGACTGGAAAGACGTCACTCCTGGATACACGTAGCTTAATGCGTGGTGTAGTTCGTTTGACACAGTGTGCACTCTCAGAAAAATATATATATATATATAGTAAGTCCAACTCTTTTGGCAGTGTAAGATCTGTGTGACTGGAGTTCATTCTTATGTAGGGTAACGTTCACTCTTCTTTTGAAAGGCTTGAATGTTATGCTGCCGTCTAGGAGTGTGACCTAACTGCTTATGGGAGTAAAAATTACTCTGTTGGGGTACGGGGTAAGCTTACGTTACCTTGTGTCACTGACGTCACTCCGTTATTGTTTTTGTTTTTTTCTTTTTTATGAAGAGTGTCCCCATTCAATGCTCATGCTCTGTGTATGAAGTCGTACTGGGTGTACCCGCACTAATACGGATACCACAAGGACGGCTCACTAATATCATCGGCACTACAGCCAGCGCAGCATAGCCACGCTAGGCTTTGAGGCAGCACAGCTCTGCGCCCCTGCTGCGGCTCGAGCGGATGCTTTCAGAAAAGTCTTTGACGTAAAATATCATACGCATCCTTTAGAGACCTGTAAAACCAGCAATAAGGCACCATAAATTTCGTTCTATTTGAAAGAAACAGAGTCCCTTGTCCGAAAAAATTGGCTTTGAAAGAAATTTAGTTTCCAGCTACGTTTTCTACTAGTATGCAACAGCCACGTCCGCAGCTGTTTAACAGACAAACGCCTCTCAATTCCTAAACAATATTTGGAAATTGCATGCAGGCTAGGAGAAGGAATCTCGGAAGAGAATCTCATTTAGAACAATGAGGTGTGAGAGAAGGATATATCCGAGAAGGACAGTTGCTGTCTCTGTACCTTTGCACTGTTTTAGTGTATATTTGTGCTATTTCATGTGTAACGGGAATGTTAGCTGGGCAAACTGAGCCTCAGAAGAGTAATGCGGAGTGATCAGCATAAATACCAGCAAAAAAGAACAGAAAGAGAGTAAAAGTAACAGTTATACATTCCATTTACTCTCCCCCTGTACAGAGTGTGTGCGCAGTTGTAACACCGAAGTGCAGCTCACTGCTGGTTATTCGTGCCTTTGCTGACATTGATGCGCAATTGCAAGTCGAGAAACCATCAGGAATAGGAAAGATATTTTACTTCCCTTCACTACACACCGACGAGAAACAGCCCAATACATGAAACATGTCTGTGATACGGCGGATAGGCACAATGTTGCGCACACATTCCAGAAGGATCGCCAATGAAGCAAACATGTATGTCCCTTTAAGCCCCGTTTTTCTCACTTTCAAGGCCAACGTGTACTTTCCCAAGGTCGCTGAAATTTAAACGTTACCATGTGCGTTAGTATGCTGTAATGTTTAGTGCCGCAACCGATAAACGTTTGGCAATTAGTCACTGCAATATACGCCCGCGTCCGCAAAATGTGATTACGCCAACATGTACAGGGTGTGTGCAGAAAAACGTGACCCGCATTTAGGCACATAGCTTGTTGCCTACCTAACTAACGAACTTCCGGTGGCGCACGACGGCGCATTTATGCGTGCGAAATCTGCAGAAAAATTGTGGAAGCCTTATTCATCTTAAAAAATAAACGGGACAACGAAAACGTCGGCTTCCGTGCATCAGAATAGGGCAACATGGTGGACAACAGGGTGTATGTGAAAGGGCAACATGGTGCACGTAGGAGAGTTGTGTTCAAGTACCGCTAGGGGAGCTATCGGTGCATAAATCGAAACGATGTCCCACATTTGATGCTCATCGGCAGTACTCTTAGCGGTGTCTGCACATAACTCTCCTGAGACCGAAATGCACTACCATGCACTGTCATGACCGCCCTATTCTAATGCATGGAAGCCCATGTTTTCGCGCTCTGTTTATTTTTTTACACTGAGTGTGGCTTCCAGGATTTTGTTGTAGCTTTCGCACGCATAAATACGCCGCCGTGCGCCACCGGAAGTTCCTCGGCTAAGTAGACAACGAGTTACATGTAAAAATGCGGGTCACGTTTTTCTGCACACACCCTGTACATGTAGGCGTCTGTAGAGCCGTCCAATGCAATGTAGCAGGAACAGGGACTGAACGGTCCGTTACTACGGCCCTGATCCCGACCTGTTGGTGGTGATGGTGGTGGTACGATGTTCGAGCTGTTGTTTATTTCATTTTTGTCATCATCACTTTCTCATCATTTTCAATGACGAGAAATAAGACAGCGATTCGCTTTAGCATCGTTGAAAACCCCCAAGGCATCGTGATTCACCTGTATGTGAGTTTGTGTCCGGTGTCCGCGTACCATTTCCTCAATAAACCTGATTTACTCTGTCGTGCAGGTCTACGAATGCCACCAATGTGAGCTGTCGACCTTCAGTGCAGACCAACCAGTTCGCTATAACCTCCTTAGAGGACTCGTTGCAAGATATGTAAAGCTGCAGATCTTAACATGGAAGAAGGCCCCTTGCTTGCGACTGGAACTCATTGGATGCCGGTGGCGTGGTAACGAGAACTTGAGATCTTATTTTGTCCTTTATCTTTGTATCAAAAGCGGTAAGCTTCATATGGCCAACCAGCGTCAGCAGTTGTGTAGGTCCGTCCATGACAATGACAGCAGCGAAAGAAACAGCGAAAAACAGCTAAAGTAGGCACGATGAGGACAAGGCGTCGTAAGGGCACGGAAGAAGAACAGGCGCGCGAGAGCTGTGCCACCAGATGCGCCGCCAGCTGTATAGGACGTGACGTCAGAAGTTTACATTGAAAGGCGTATGACGAGGTGGTCTCTGCGGGCTCGTCAGTGCATAGTATTCAGCCTTTACAATGCCACCGAAATGGCGCTGTGAAATTATGCTACAACAAGAGTAACAATGAAAAAACAATGAAATGATTTCACAAAACATTAAGAGCCTCCAATAAAAATCTAATGGCATTTCAGAACGAGTTTCGCTAAAATTTACTGTCAACAGTGGCCTTATAAAGCTCCCGCATGGAAATGTGTTTGGCAGAATGCCCAAGGAGACAGCCAAAGTTTTACTCTTCCTCAGAGCTACCTTTCTGTTACAGTCATCCCTTTATTTCCTTTAATGCGGCTGCATTCTTGCAGTCAATTGTGGCGCAACCCACACTGCAACAGAAGGGGCCATCTCTTCGCCAAACTACCCGTTTTATTACGGGCAAGATAAAAGCTGCACATGGAAAATCCTACCGCCCCCTGGAAAGCATGTCTGGCTGAGTTTCATCATATTTGATCTGGCACAGCGTGAAGCCTCTTCGAAAGCGGGGAAGTGCAAGGTAAAGCCTCTGGGTTAGAATTTAGAAACCGTGCTCACACTGCTTACATAATGAGGATATGTCAGCACACACTGTCATAGGTGCAAATGAAACATGTCTGGTACTATTAGGACGAACTGCTACTGTATCCTGATCGTACGAGGAGCGGCAACAGTTCCAGCGCTATCCGTTCGCCAGATGGCATCACCTTTCCAAAAGAAATAATATCAAACGGCCCAATGGAGATACACCTGGAAACCTGCTTCCGTTATTCCATCAGCAGATACAGCGGGTTCTACGCAACGTATAAGTTTACAGGTAAAAGTTCTGGTCTCATGTGGTCACGCCCTTTGACATATCGTTGGAGCACAAAGAGTTGATCTTCCTGATAGAGGTTGACAAGATACATACCGGTGGTGTTTGACCGTTGTTACGAAAATAATAGAAACATATTATGCGGCTGAAAAGCTAGCGCTCGAGCACTTAGCACAGTGTTATATCCCCGACCCTTCTGATGGCCCTCATGAATTTTAGCGTAGGAATAATTTGGCATTTGTTCCGTATAACAACATATAGGAGTTCTTTTTACGGTCCCTATTACAAAGAAATGTTTCGATGCAGTTAAAGGGGCACTAAAGTGTAAACATTTGTCTAAAGATGCCGTTATACCTCGACACAACACAAAAGGAACATTCTTCCACTGCGTCATTCGTGATTTAGGAACCAAAGAAACGCAATTTACGCTTTCCCTCTTCCTGTCCTTCTCAAAAAGGGCGAGAATGCGCAACGCTCTGTCATTGGTCTCCTCAAACGATTTGCCCAATCATTGCGGGAAATCGTTGATTCTAATCCGAGGCCTCCTCGCACCGTCGCGAGGGAGTGGGAAAGCGTTGAGGAATCTTTGTACTTTATTGCCCCCTCAAGGGACACTGTGGTTTGCTTTGCCACTCAAAACTGTCTCGCGACGTAAAGCCACGAATTATTACCATTTGCGCACTGTTGCCTTACTTTCCCTATCACAAAAAAAAAGAAGAAGAAGGAAAACCCTAATGACATGTATCAATCGGTCTTGTTCACATGTGAACTGATATTACGGTCCGCGGCCTCTTTTGTGTTGTCCCTCTGCTTCTTGGACTGGAAACAGTTCATGGAAAATGCTGCGGCGACCAGAGCAAAACTCGTTTCAAGTGCCAGCTAATCTTCTTTGTCTTGATACAGTAGGATGCAGTAGTTGGAACAAGCAGAATTAACTTTTTTTTTTACATTTATGTCTGTCGTTCCAAAGATTGCCCAGGTTGTGGCATGGGAGACTATTACTGCGAGTCCACACACGTCTGCGACGCTCAGTGTGGCCACATCGTCTCTATCGGCTACCCAAAGCCGTACATGGGTAGTCATCGGTGTAGTTGGCTCATCTCGGCACCACCGTCGCACTACATCAATGTCACATTGCATGACTTTGACATTCCCAGCGCCGAACGTTGCACAACAGACTACGTTGAGTTCTTCGACGGGAAGGATCACGAAAAAGATAATTTAATCGGCGAGTATCCGTTACCTTAGAAATTTTGTCTGTATTTCTCTATTCATTTTGTAAATATTCTTGTTTGTACCCCCAGGAAGGTATTGCAACAATTCCATTCCACCACGGCACATTGTTTCCAGTTGGAACACGCTGTCGATCGTCTTCTCGAGTGACTACAAAGGGTCGGGTCGAGGCTTCGCTCTCTCCTACCAAGCACTCAGTTTCCAGCTACCTTCAGGGCTCAACGAACTTAACTTCGATAGTAGGTCTAGTCACCTTTTGGAAATTTACGTAAGCTTTGTCACGTGCCAAGCCGAATAAACTTGACTCCTGCGGCCGTTCTTGGGCACATTAAACTCATTCATTCATAACATTATAAATCCTTGACGTTGGCAACATATGCCTGAGGTTGGGGACAAGACAAATGGACAGAACACAGAAACGAACAGCACAAGAGAAGACTCAAGCGAGCAATGCTTTAATACATTAGGTGTAACGATAAAATTCAGAGACAATGAGGGGAAAATCGACGTCTTCTTTCCCCTCCTTTCTTTGCCTCTTTGCTTTTTCTTCTGTATTAAAGTTTCGTTGCTCGTGTGAGTCTTGTCTTGTGTTGTTCGTTTCTCTGTTGTGTCCAATTCTCTTTTCCCCAAACTCAGGGATATGTTGCCGACGCTAAGGACACACCAGTTCACTTCCACATTACTGTTACATTCAAGGTTATAAATTCAGTTAACAACTGAATTAAAGCACCGCAAAAGGTCGTCTACGAAATTACCTTGTCCGCTATACCGTCTAGGTTAACTAGTTAATATACGAAGTTAGCAAAAGCAACCTGAAGACATTGTTGTACACACGTCTTACCATCTGTAGTACAGGAGTGTGTTGTCCTGGCGATTTCGAAGCTTTCCTGGTGTTCTTCATATTCTCACAAAAGTACCCTGACTTGCACACAGACGGGGCTAGCCATACTGTATGCGGCAGGTTTCATTTGCACCCTACCTACCAGATTTTTTATGTTTTATTTTTTTTAGTTCAGCTTACGACGTGGGACACGCTGTATGGTACTCGTCTGTAGCAGCAACAGGTGCTAGTACTACTTTCAATTTTTCTCACAGACCCACAGGAGTGTCCCACAAACTGGAAGTTCTACAACGATCACTGCTACAATATGTACGATGAACAGGATCCACTTCAATGGTACAAGGCTGAGGATAGGTGCAGGACTCTGGGAAAAGGTCGCTCTGGACACTTGGTCAGCATCCTAGACGAGAAGGAAATGGCCATAATACACTATTTCTTAACGGACATATGGAAAGCACACAAAGAATCCCTGTACATAGGTGAGCTTTACTCATACTTAATTAAGAGAATTAAGGGCTATGGAGAATTAAGGGTAGCCCATAATTAATCCTTTTCGACAGGTCTAACTGATGCGGCTGGCGAAGGGTCTTATCGTTGGAGTGACGGCAATCCAATGAGTTATTCAGATTGGTATGTGAGGTACGTACTCAATACATGGCTCAGTAAACACTGCTCGTCCGCCATCAACAGCCATAACCTTGTGAAGCGGACAGAATGAATAGTGTGGTGCTGTTAAACCACGCCATGTTGTTCATGTTCGGGATGAAACGTGAACGTCACTACAGTGGGACTGCGCTAGCCATGGTCGAGCGGTCAGTGAGGTTAGTGTAGAGGTGAATAGCTGGAGTGAAGACGAGGAACTCAATCAGTCCTCCTGGGGTCATCGAAAAGCGCCACACAGAGGAGCCTTAACCGCCGCATTCTCACTGTGCCCAAAGGGGATTCCTGCGCTTCAAGTGACCCTTTCAGTAGTTTTGGCAATGCATTGGCACGCGCTCGCTGCGTGTGCCCAAAGCATTGCCAAAGCTACTGAAAGGGTCCCTCGAAGCGCAGGGTTCCCTCAGGGCTGAGTAAGAATACGGCGGTAAGTGTACTCTCTAGCACTATGTGTGCGTCTGTAGGGTTATTTCTAGGTATCTCAACTATGATGCAGAAACACGCCTCAACTGAAGCTAAATCACGGTATTAGAATATCAGCGGTACTGGAACAGTATGGCACGTGCAGTCTTAGAACATAAACGAAACTGCTGTCTTTGCTCAGGGAGCTTCACGTCCGTGACAGTTGCAATTCAGCTTCCCATTTTCATTTATGTCAGGGAGGGGGACATGCTAACTAATTGTGTTAATAGCGGTAATATCATATGCAATAGATCATAAAACTTAAGCACGTATGTCGAGTATTTACATCTGTCAGCATGAGCACGTGGGTGTAGATACATAAAAATCACGAAAAGTATCGATAAGATGCTTCTTTCTTTTTCCCCTTGGCCTGGTGTAATGTTGGGTGGCCATCGGTCGCTGCACAAAGGCATAAGAGAGGCTATGTAGCAATTATTTGTATCTTTCTTTACCATCATAGCACACCATTTCACCTGGTTAGTTGCAACGGCCAGTTGTCCCGAACTTAGAAATCAACATGAAATATTTCATAGATATATTTGGATGCTGGTGATGCTGAGCTGGCTATGCGAATTTGTCCGAGTAGATATTGAGCCGATGAACAAGTATCTTATCTTCTGTGGCACTTCAGGGCGTACGCGGGGCACGGCCTGCCTTCACAGCCTGACCTGGTGGCGTACGAGGATTGCACAATGCTGCGCGTCGACAGTGGTCATTCAACATCCCATTGGCACGACATCCCCTGCTCCCTGGGCATGCAACCGCTTGCAACTCATATTCGTGGCACCGGGTCCTTGGACTCGCGCCCCATCAGACCAATCAGCAGCTACTTATGCAAGATGCGAAGTCACAAAGCCGGTACAAATACAAACTACGTGCGTCTTCAACTGTTTTGCAGTGATTCCTATAAGTACTAGCTGTTAATGCACTCGATAATTTTCTCTTCGATTATTGCTCAGGTGACCAGTAACGAAAACGCGTCGTACTCATCATAAACGTCACGTGCTCATATCCCCTCTCGACAGACTACGTACAAGTCGCATAATTAAGAATAACGCAACACAGAGACAGGGACAAAGAACCGCACAGGTTGACAGGACGCTGCTGTCCTGTGCGGTTCTTTGTCCCCGTCCCTGTGACGCGTTATTCTTAGTTATGATTTAGCAACTACCTCGTTTTTCTACCTTAGTCAAGGTCACATAAGCTCGCAAACATATTGTCAGTTATAATGTCAGTGCGGTCCATGATCTAGCAAATTTCTTTCTAGAGTATTTCATGAGCAGTGATACTTGTGACAGCGCTTTTGATTACTTTAAAAAGAAACGTCGATCCTTTGCAGACAATGCTCCTAGTCCGCCACCCCTGTATAAAGGCATCAAACCCCCTAGCTCCGAACTCAAAGTGGCACTCGAGAAATACTTCGTATGTCACAATCTTGAGGTGATCTCTGTGGTCAACGTGTGCGACCAAATAGTCGACTGTAGGGACGGATCCGACGAAAAAGAATGCGGTAAGAAATCCCCTCTGGAAACGCCCATCAAACTCGCCACGCATAATACATCCTTTTACTATTCATTCTTGCCAGGGACTACGTGTCCAGATGGCAGCTTTCGCTGTAACAGTGGGAAGTGTGTGTCCATTGGCGCATTCTGCGATTTCAAGGATGACTGCGGCGACGGGTCAGACGAAAAAGAATGCGGTAAACACCATTGATGAACATAAGTAATAAACGCAGCAAGTACTGAGCCCTTTTCATTGCCTGGCCTGGCTGACATTTCCTTCTCTTCTTTTTCTTTTTTCTTTCACTCTATTAAACATATCCCCCTTTTTTTTTCATTGTCTAAGACGTGGTTTTACCCTTGAGTAAGTTTTCTATTCAACATTGCAGATTATATCGAGTGCAAGAGAACAGAATTTCGGTGTTCGAATGGACAGTGCATTTCGATGGCACAAAGGTGTGACCTTCTTCCTGACTGTCACGATCACTCGGATGAGAAGGAGTGTCTGGGTGAGTAGGAGAGCACTGCATACAAATATGAAACTTTGGTTCTGTTCTCTAGAAGTGCGAAGCCCACTATTTATAGAAGGGCGTGCAAGCACTGCGAGGGCCCGCAATTAAAAGACACGAGGCTGTAATTAGGTCGGTTCCCTGGGAAGAATCGACCGAAGGAATCTCCGAACTGACATTGGAGGGTCACGTATTTTGTGATACTTCTTGGCACACCATGTTTCGCACGGTCTCATGTGTCTGCGACACCAAAATGTTCTATCAATTTACGAAGCACCCGCTATTAAAAAGATCACTACGCAAAACAGTGTTACGGAATCTTCGCTTTCATGCTCAGCTAAAGTACTTATCTTTAGGGCAGTGCAACCGGAATGTCACTCTCCAATGCTCTGACGGCACATGCATTCCAATGAGTGCCGTTTGTGATGGACATCGGGATTGCCCTGGCGAATATCACGAGGACGAACTGGAAGGGTGCCGTAAGTAATATTCGACTTTTGTGGCCTTCGAAAGGTCGTGTTCTGAAACCCTTTGCAACCCCAGATCTCCACAAAGAGGAAGATCGCCAAGGACTCCAAGAAGAGAAAAGGAAATGCGATAACAAACGTTAGTTGGTTCTTTGCATGTTCTATCATGTCACGGACGAATATGTAGTACCTTCATCCTTCTTGCAGCCAGGAAGACATGCGAGGACCTATACCTTCAGGATGGCATTCGTCATAGTGGCCACTACCTGATAGACGCAGACGGGGCTGAGGGGCCTATCCTTCCCTTCGAGGTACATTGCATCATGGGCAGCACAATAGATGACGTCCGCACCGTCGTGCATCATGACTCAGAACAGAGGATATACGTCCGCTCGGGGGTCGAGGGACCCGGTAGCTACACGCGGAACATCACGTACGACGTCGGTTGGGCGCAGATGAGGGCGCTCATCAATGTTTCGCAGCTGTGTCGGCAATATGTGAAGGTAGGAAATACATTTCATCGTTTCTTTGCAAGGTATACCTCATGCTACATGTACCGATCTCTTTACGCCGCAGTGGGAATGCAGTGGCATAGGTGCAGGGTTCGGTTACACGGGTGAGCAGCCCTTGTCCTGGTGGACTAGCCATGACGGAGTGCCTCAGTTTTATTGGGGAGGAGCTAAAGAAAAAAACCTCACCTGCGGCTGCTATCCAGACTGCGTTGCCAGCGACCTGAGATGCAACTGTGACTCTACGACTGAGTTCCACTGGCTGGAGGATTCAGGCTATATCAACGATAAAGAGACATTACCTATAAGAACGGTATGTACGGTACAGTAGAAGGTGACATTTCCTTGAGCTTGAAGAGTAGAACGCGGAGGCACACTGGTGGACAGGACGTCCACCGGACGTGTGTCTCGGTGTTCTGCTCCTCAAGCTCGAGGAAATGTCACCTCTTACATCGATGCACAGGATTGCTTGTATTCTACTTTGTTCATCGGGCATGGTACATCCTTCTAATGTTAATTAACACGAACTGGAGATGCACACTCAATCGGCAATTATATGATAAAAATGTGTACCACTGAAGACGTGGCGGTTGTACTATATAATACCACTTAATGATAACAATCACCTAGAGACGCCATGGCCATCCTTATTTCCTGATTTCCCTATAGTCGTGTTCAACTAAGAAGGAAAAGAAATCTAGTCCGTCAGCTCTCGAAATATTACTGCGCCGGAGATAGGATGGCTGGACAGGGAGAGGTCACGCTCCCTCCTGCGCCAGATAATGTAATTCATCATACTCATTCTTCTTCCGTATTGGCTGTTAAGACTGGCCGCATGACACTACGCTACGGCAGAAAGTACGCTTCTCCTACTGATGACGCATGGTGTCGCTGCAGTATTTCTCCTGGCCCGCTATTGCGTCTCTTTATCTCCAACAGCGTATGTAATGGGCGATTTCAGATATTGCCCTTGTGCTCCGCACGGGGGCCCTCCGTCGCCCAAGTCACGTGCATCGCGCAATGCGTCGTGGGAAATGGTTTACATTCGTGCTCGCTGCCTGTTGCTCGAGGTTGCGGGAGGTGAAGGAGAAAGAAAACCGAAACTGTTTGCGCTCTTCTTCTTCTCTCTGACTCATGAAAACTAAATCCCAAGATGCAGCGGGACTTTCGCAACACGGCGCTCTCTGGTGGGCCACCCATGCAATTTCTGAAATCGTCTATTGACGCACTAGATTTATTTTCCTTCTTAAGCTGAGCACGTCTATAGCTACTCTGTGTGTGCACGTGCCTTACAATCCTTCTGTCGCTATTCACTGTGCTAGCACACTCTACAGAGGAACTGTTTAAACGACAGACCTCATTACTGCCGAAGGTGACAAATTTTTCCGCGCTCATTCATGTGGGACACTTGCAAAGAGAAGTGCAAGTTTGCTTGCCTTGCCGAGTCCAACAGCGTGGAGGACTATGAGCGCTCGCACATAATTCAGAAACGACAGCGTAAACCAGAATACCCTGTAGACAAAAGGAATGAATTGTGTGATTTCATTTTCCCGTTTCCACTACTTTAAACCTGCAGTTTGGGGAGATGCAACAGTGACGTTTCTGGGAGGTGAGCGGGCTCAGAGGTTCCTCCTGTTTCCTCGAGGTGCCCTATTCACTTCAAAAAGTAATCGACCTCGATTACATTACGTCACGAACTGTTGGGCAGAGCTATCAGAACACGCTCCATCCATAGGTTCTTCCCGTATCTTTAGGGATATTTATCCCTAGCCGGTGTTTCTAGCGCATGAACAGTGCGATGGTCACCCACTGTCTGCATCCGCTACTGCGAAAAGGAACCGCGCCCACACACTTATAATTGATTTTTGTTATCACCTGCAGACTTGAGAATTTGCTATGCAGAGCAAATACTGATGAACACTTTTCCTCACGGCGACACAAATTTCTTTTTCACGATACAGCCTTCGGCTTCCGGCCAGAATACGCAAGGGCGGTCTCGTGATGTGGACACACCGATAAACCGATAAAGCACTAAGATTGCAGGTGATGGTGATGGGGATGTGATAAAGAAAAAAAGGGCAATCAGACTGGCAGGATCAAGAGCTTGACTATTGGTTGAGGGAGCGTGACTGTTTCTGTTCTTCACGCCTTCTTCACGTCACGACCAACGACAAAAAGTAATCGAGGTCGATTACTCTGACGAGAATAGGGCCCCAGGAGGGGTTGAATCCCTTAGCGCCTTACGTATAAATGCAAAAAATATTGTGTCGTCTTTGCTCCTATAACTCGAATTGTAATTCTAACAAACCGATAGCAAATATACAGTGATGAGACCTGGCACGTATTCACCTTATGAGGCAACATGTGTTTTGTTATCATTATGTGCAGCTGAAATTTGGGAACACATATAATACTGGCCAGGCTGGGTACCACACCATTGGACCCCTTGAATGCTTCAAGCAAGGTACGTAGCAGCAAGCAGCTAATAGGGTATACGCAGTTCAGGATAGCCCTCCTTGGAGCTTCAACTAAAACCTATGCTGTCCGACCGCAAGGGCATAGGAAGCAAGCATAGTTACATCAACGCTTCACTATGAGCGTCCTTTTGTCATGCCCTGTAGGAAATAAAATATCGTATGTGACACACCGGTAACTGATTAATTGGCATTGGATAAGTTTTTCATTTGATCGGATGTCACACAAACGCAAGCAAAGGCAAATGGCAGCTTGCTGGTGCTCGATTCGTGAACCAAAATACAAAGGTTTAGTCAGGTACGCTAAGTATGAAAATTGTTTCTTTAACTATCGGACGATAATTCCTTGTTAGAATAGTGTACGTACTCCCATTTGCTCGTACTCGCAATGTCATTTTTACTACTTCCAAAGGATAGGGTCTTAATTTCACCCCCAATGACGTCATTTACTTCTTGAGTAGAGCACGCACAAGGGTGCTTATGCCGACGTGCGGAAATATTCATTCCCTATATTTACACGCGCCATCTGAGCTTTTGTAGGGACTAATCTTCTAAGTCTATTATACGAACGGTTACCAGTAAGGCAATGTTAATTCTTAAATATAGTCTCATTGTCTGTTTTTACGATAGTGTCCACAACGGAGCAATGTGACTCGTCTCAGAACTATCTCCGCTGCCGAACGGGTCACTTCGTGAACATCACCACCAATGCCTGTACGGGTTCGATCAGTTCGGCTATCAAGCTGGATGCAGAGACGTGTCGCACCTGCGTGGCTGTGGTTCGTTGACTTTTGCAGCACTCATATCTCTCGTGGTTCAGCTAACGCAGTCTCGCGGACACACTCCAGGAGTTACTAGAAAAAAATAACAATACAAATAGTTTTTTTTAATCATCCTATTACAGAAGATGTTGTATGTCCGGAAGACCACATCAAGTGCACGAAGTCCTATTGCATTCCATCGCACTTTCTTTGCGACGGAAGATGGGATTGCATTGGGGGTGAAGACGAGATCGAATGCAGTGAGTGGCGACCTTCTTCAAAGTTTTGTCTTCTTCTAATTGTTCCTTGCTGCTATGAATTTTAATAGAATAAATATAGTCGACAATCATGTGCCGGTCTCTCTCCCCTTGTTCCAACAGATAAATACGTCTGTCCTGGTCGATACAAGTGCTACAACCAGAGTTCCTGCGTAGCCTTGCATCAGCTGTGTGACGGCATAAGACAGTGCAAATATGGCGACGACGAACGCTTGTGTGGTACGTATCGACGAAAAGCCGTGGAAGTATGTATTGGGGAATCGTGGAAAATGTACTATTGCTGAGCAATAACGTGACAGAGCGATGTCTTCCAATTCAGACCTAAAATGTCCAGCATCGTGCGAGTGTAGGGGGCAATTCATAAAGTGTGTCGAGAAGAATTTGGTGGACCTTCCCGAGGACCTATCACCTGATGTCAGGAAGTTGTGAGTGTCAATGTAATTTATACCCACCGTGGTGCAGTATCTGACGGCCCTGTTACTCTTTCCAGGAATTTCAGCTTCAACCGATTGGATATACTCAGGTCCAACTTCTCACCGTTCAAGCACTTGGGCGAGCTGTGAGTATTGACAACTGCGGCCAAATAGTCATTAGCCTCTTGAATGTATTGTTGCCGAAAACCAGTGCGTTACCTTCTCCTGTGAAGCGTGCTTTGTCTGCATTACACTGGTGTTCAAGGAAGAAGCCCGCTTGCCGACACAACTGCAAATGCATCTACTATGTGAATGATTTCTCTTTGACCTCGTGAAGGGAAGGTAGTAGTAACTCCAAGCACATTAAATATTGCGTTTGCATGCCAGTAAACGCAGTGCCTATGTGCGATGTCTATGACATGCTACAGATGTCTAGAAAAGCATTAGGATAACAGTGAGGAATAGCTTTACAAACGCACTCAATCATTCACGAAATATGAAATACTAGTTATCTGTTCATGTGTGTCGCAATGGTGAGCACCACCTGCGCTGAGCCCTTACCCACACGTCACTATGGCCTAACTTCTTGCGCGGTTGCGATGTACCACATCCGGGTCGGTTCTCTCTAAATGGTATCACGGATACCTTTTTGGAAAAACTGACTCGGTACACCTGCGCATTCCTGGTTCCCGGAAAAAAAATCATCGATCAATACTTCAGTCGTAAACCAGTCGGTGCAGCACCTTGATGTGGTTGAGCACCGCAATGGGCTTCTTCAAACAGCAAGAAGCGTGCATCACCGTGTGCTGCTGGCTGGACATGATGTCATCCTTCAAAATATATATGGGTGCAGTGGCATCACACCGAATGAGTCAGCAGGTTCTGATGCTTTGAAGGTGAAGGTGACCATGGCGTGCTGGTGTACGAGGCGGGAAGGGCGCCTTTGAATGCCTAGTCTTTGAATGGGCGAAGAGCGTCGCTGCATAGTGAGTCCTGGGAGGAACGAGCAGTCGGCAGATAATCTTGAAGCCGTTATGAAATCTGGGACGATGATGGGTCGAATTGTCAACTGGACTCTGCTGTTTGTTGTCCGTGTCACCTAATGTAGGGGAAGATTGTGTTCCTCTACACGAGTCCTATCGTCATTGTAGAGCACAGCACTAAAGGCTGTAGCACTGTAGCACTCTAGAGGCATACTAAAGCACTTAGCACGGGCCCGGGCTTACCCGAAAGCGCGAGCTCGGCCCGGCCGCGGCCGGGCCGGGATTTGCGTTTTTTATGCGGGCCTGGGACGGGCTCGGGCTTCAGCCACCGGGCCCGTGCTTGACAACGCCGGCCATGGTCGGGCAAGTAGCGAACATATTACACGAGACTGGAGAGCTAAATTTTCATGTCACTTTTTTTTTTTCATTGGGTATGGGATATTGAATAATTGGGGGCTTACGTTGCGAGACAACAGAGATCATGAGCGACGGCCACAGCGGTCGGTCCGTGGGTTGCTTTTGCCTACCTGAGAGTTTCTCTAACGTGCGATGAAAGCTCATCACACGGCACCCCGTAATTAACGTCCCTCGCACATTGGGTATGGGATATCATGGTATTCTCAGAACTATCACTTTTTCATATGTGATCATGCTTATTTCGCGTAATGAGTCTGGTTTCACACGTGCACTCTCACACACATTTGGGGACGATTGGTGTGGCGGGGCGCGATTAGATTGTTTGCCGACAAGACGAAAGGAGTTGGGCGATTTGGGCAAACAGAAGGAGCGTATCTTCGCTTCACAAAAGGCCAGAAAGGAGCAGCCGCGTACTATGTCTGAACACGACACCGCTCTCTCTGTGAAACAGAGTGAGACGCTGATCAAGGCGGTCACCACCCAAGCAAGCAAGCACCAAGCGCAGAGCGGCTTGCAGGCAGAGAAACACAGCCGCTCCGTTCGAGTGTACCTCCTCACTCTCTACCAATTAGCTGCGTCGCTTTCCCTCGCTGCGCTGTGCTCTTTAGTAAATCTAAATACGCCTCCGGGCCTCGAGAGCACATAGAGCAGAGGCGGGCTGGGACCGGGCCTGAGCATGGAAAAAATCTGGTACGGGCTGGGCCCGGGCCGGCGGAGTCGGGCCTGGGCTGGGCCCGGGCTGGAAATCTATGGCAGACGTAGGGCCCTGGCCGGGTGGGCCGTAGCAGCCGGGCCTGGGCCGTGCACGGGCCAAAAAATTAGGCCTGTGCAGTGCTATACGTCATCGTCCTTGAACGAAGCTGCGGCTTGAGAAACTCCCCAGCACATCCATCCCTATATACCGAACGTTCATCAATAATCAAGACTCATGAAAATGGACATCATCTCTTCTCTATAGTGCTCCACGAGTAAAAGTGAGGTATGCCGTAAAAACCGATGATTTTGTGATTGGGCAACACTTTTATCGCCGGGCCTGTGAATTGATGCAACATTATACATTATTTTCCCTTCATATGACATTACACCCTGTTGCAACGAACCTTCAGGTACGTCAGACAGTATGATAACGAAGTACGACTTTGTGTTCTTGAAGATTTTCCAGTGAACGGTGCACGTGCCGCATTATATGATCTTGGTGTGTGCGGTGTGTGTTGTGACAAGTTCTGAAACGGTAGAACACAGACACACTCAAATGATTCCGACTCAACACCAACAACAACTACATGAATGACGATGGGATGAGGTGATTCACCGCAACAATTGCGGTACCATACCTCAGTGCATGTGGGTTAATATATGAGTGGGATGACGATAAAAAAGATTAGACATACACACTCGCGCACACACACGATACACGCAAATGAGATACCACACACGCGGGTGCGTCGTAGGAGGATAGTAGTTCATCCGGTCGGCCACCGGAGATGTAGTGCTGTGAAGATCACATCAGCGTCCCTTGTTTGAGAGCAGCTAAGTTGAATACATTTACGTATACGCGAGGGCAAGCCCGTGCAGCTCTTTTGTGGACAGGACACGAAGAAAATAAAACGGAGCCGTCGAGCGCGTTTGTGAATGAAAGCGTTCCTCGATTTGCGTCGTACTCGTGCGGTGGTGCTTGCTGGCTAGACAGTAGCAACAGACATTCGGATGGGACGCAATCGCTCCAACCCAGCAAGAAAGTACTTTACGTATGACATCACGACAAACAAGTCCGTTTGTAGCATGCGCTTCAATAAACGAGAAAGCTTTTTGAACCCATTTGAACAGACAGTAACCTACAAGAACCAGGAGCTACCAATTTCACAGCTGTCTATTGATATTAAATACCGTGTATGCGGAATAAACAGGTTTACATTTTGTAACATTGATTTTTTTTTAGGGGATGAATATTCCCAGCAGAAGCGGAACCGGTTAAAAACCGGTATGAACCGTTATTTTTTTGCTCCGGAGCAGAACCGCTACCGGATCGTTTATGATGTAACCGGAACGAAAACCGGAACGAAAAACGTTTCGGTTCGACACCCTGGTTGTATCATCGCTGACAAGAATGCCCTTACGACAAGAATGCTGTAAATAGTGACGTATACAGTCTCCCTCGTCCTGAGGACTTCAATTGGTATGTCATGAGCTTCTGCTATGACCCCCGCGTTTCTGCAGCTCTGAGGACGCCAAGACAGATCATCAGGCTGCGTGCAAGGAGGCACCGAAGCCGCTGAACTTGTGTCAGAAATGCCGTGAAGAACAGGAACGCTATACACAAGTATACCACGAACAGGAGCCTTATGAACAGCCACGAGTGATTGCTCATCCATAACCTACTTGATGCCAGCAAATGACGAAGGACGGAGGTTCACCGAACCTTCAACACTGAACCTTCTCGTCAAGATAATCGATGTGTTTTTTCCAGGACAAGTTGCAGTCGAGGACGACACCCAGAAACCTGTGATGTTTCACCTGCTTGGTCGGCGAGCCAGCAAGAAAAAGCTGATAGCGGTGCATATGCTTCCTTGTGAAGGCGAGAGCTGCAGATTTGTCTACCGATATATCCATGCCAACTTTGGTGAAGAACTGCATAATTCTGTCCAGTGAACTTTGCAGACGACGCCTAATTGCAGGTCTTGATTTTCCAACTGTCCAGATGCAAACTTTATCAGCATATATCGAGATATTGACCTTGGAGGTTATGCAGGACTTCAGAGCCACCATGACGCGGTAAATAATATAGGGCTTAACACACTACTTTGTGGTACCCCGTGCGTTACCACGACTTCCGGTGTGGCTCCACCATGTGTGGGCACCGATACAAATCTCTGCTGTAGAAAGTCAGCAAGCCACCGGAAAAGTTTAGTGGGAACACTAGTTTGTAATACTTCATGCAACACCACAGCATGACGCTCTCTTCACGTCCAAAAAAAACGCCATTACAATTTCCTTATAGAACTTTGCTTGTTCAACAGTGGTGACAAGGTCAAGGACGGAGTCCATTGAGCTCCGGTGCCCACGAAAGTCAGACATCTCGTTCGGAAATACACGATGCAGTTCCAGCCACCATTCTAGTCGATGAAGCACCATGCGCTCATCGGACTCAGCTTGTGTTTAGCTATATATGCACAAAAGGGGACAACACGGTCAGCCTGCTCTTCGACGTAGGGCGATGGGCAGTAGTATTTTTGAAAGGCGGTGTGAATGTGGTCGAGTATTGCTCGTTAGCCCACCCTCCGGTCTTTATTAGAGAAACAAGCGGACAAGTAAAAGTCCCATAGGCAAGACTTTTCACGCTGATGAGCTTTTTCATTAGCTAGCTACACCCTTTCGCTGTTAATTAGACACATAAATTGGACACAAAGATGTATTTCGCTTTGGGCTCACTACACCAACGAAGAACTGATCGTCACTACATGCACTGAAAAGCCCGCAAACTTGAAGAACGGATTACTGTTTGCCTACGAGACATACCTCTTAAGGCATTGTCCAAGACACTCGTCTTATCTTCATCCGTGCTACGGATTTCCCTCCACCCCCATTCCCCGGAGAGGGGATGTCCACCATCCCTGTTGTTATTGTTGTTGTTTTTTCAACATTCCCCGGAGCTTCTGAGATTTCCCAGTGCAGCTCGACTACCAACACATATTCTCATAAACGTATACCCCCCCCCCTCAATCCCTTGAAAGCTCGGCACTCCACCACACCCCTCCAGGGGCCGATTTCTGGGAAATCATTGATCCCCACTCATTTACATTATAGTGCCTGGGCGTTCTAAATACTGTCCCATGTAAAAAAAAGAGAAAGAGAAAACGATACGGCCGCACCCAATCTGGCACAGGAACTGTTGTTTTCTTTGATAATTCGTTCATCCAGCTCTGCAGTGCACCATGGGCTCGGGGCCATGGGCTCCAGCTCTTCACTGGTGTGTGACGTCCTTAGGGAGTATTCGTGTGCTGTCACATAGACACATAACATCACCTTGCAGTGGATCCCAGGTCATTGTGGCGTCCCTGGGAATGAGGCTGTAGAGGAGGTGGTGTCCCTCTACATGAGTCCTGACCGGCGATGATGGAATGTCCCAGCGGGCAGATGGTCGTGGCCTCACGCTAGGACGGTGCCGGTAGAACTGTCGTGCCAGAGCCGTAGCGCGTGGCAGCAGAGGCACGTCTTCGTCATCACACACGGGCCGCCACATCACTCCCCCCCTCAGACGCGGAGCGGTGTAGAGTTAGCGGTTGGGGTCCGCGTTGATACATGAAGTGGAGGAAGACGGGCGACACGTAGTACAGGGACGACTTGTTCAGAAATCGCAGTAGCAGCAGAGTGGTTGGTGCGGGCAAGCGCTGACCGGGCGGGTTCCAGGGGCGGTGTGAGGGCAGGTATGCCGAAGTAATTCAGAGAGGGGCGACAGAACCGCGACCGGTTCGTGAGCGCTGGGCTCGTAGTGTTGTCGCCAAGGAGACTGCGGGGAGGACCATCGTGAAGCACGGGGAGACCGGGAGTAAAACTCACTGTGGCCTCCGTGAGTGTCCCCGGTGGAACGTTGGTCCCGGAGCCTCTTGACCGCATCTGGACGAGCTGCCAGTGTCTTGTATGGAAGCCTGGTGGGAAGGCGAGGCGGGCAGGGTTCTTGGACCGCAAGCGTAGCAGATGCGGGTGGGGCGGTCGACAGCGGCGTACCGCGACCGGTACAGGAGCGTGATGCTCGGGAAGGTGCCGCTGGTGGAAGCCCGAGGAGTGCCATCACGAAGCGTGTGGCGATGTGACGTGGAGTGGGACCATTGCGACGTGAGCTGGGTAGATGGGTACAACCACGGTGTTTCGCGGCCGGGCGTTGCGATGAGTAGAGCCGCGGTGGATTGGCGTCGTCGCCTAGCGGTTCCTCGGTTGAACGATGCACCGCACCTTCGGAGATGACTTCAGAGGTGGGCTTGCAGGAATTTCGGATGGTATTGGGCCGAATTACGCCGAACATGGTGTTCATAGTTCGGGTCACCAAATGTAGAGGACGATACTCTTCCTCTACATGAGCCCCGACCGGCGATGATGGTATGCCACGGAGAGGCGATGACGGTGGCCTATCTCCATGGCCGCGCCGGTGGAACTGTCGTGCCAGAGCCGTAGCGCGTGGCAGCAGAGGCACGTCTTCGTCATCACACACGGGCCGCCACAAGGCTGCCGACCTACTTGCGAGACGGGCTCATGTGGCACGTGGCGTACCGACGCACCCTACGTATTTCACCCAAGCGGACGCGAAGCAAGCAATTGGTACTCTTATGAGACGTCTGTGCAGTGAACACTGGCGCAGAAGTGTCCCTTCTACGTCGTTCCTGTGCAAGGTGGACCCAGATCTCCGTTTTTATATGCCGTCAGCGCTTCCTCGACCCATCACGTCGCTCATCTACAGGCTTCGCCTCAACGTGCCATACAGTGGACGACTTTTGTTTAAGCTCGGCATGGTCCCGTCCCCCAACTGCGGTCTGTGTGATGTAGTTGAGGACGTGGATCATATACACCAAGACTGCCCGAGGTACAGTGCATACCGTTGTACCCTTGTGTCGTCCCTGTCCCGCCTGGATAATCGGCCATACTCCACCGAAAAGGTTCTTGGGTGCTGGCCAGCAAATCAGCTCATACCTGCCATGCGCGCCCTTGTGCAATTTCTCGTCTCGACGGATCTCTCTGACATATTGTGACGCTCTTTGTTTTTGGGCATTGAGATTTCGTTTTTGGTGCCAAGCTAGGTGGTGATGTTCTCATTTATTCTGTTTTCATTCCGTTTCAAAGCGTCGAGTTTTGTGCAGTTTCCCTTTCTTTTCTTAATAACGCGTCCTGGAGTAGCCAGTCCCGAGTGGCTCGAGACTAACATCTCCATTTTTTTTCTTTTAAAAATCAATCAATCGTTCATCCAGGTTGTCTGTTGTATTTTTAGGATCTTACAGTACAATGGATTGACAGTTCTACCGTCAAACAAGTTCATTGAACTCAAGAACCTGTACTTACTGTAAGACCATCGTGTGCTCCTTCGTGTCTTACAGTAACTCCAACAAGACTTTAAGCGTCTTTCTTGTATTTCAGAGATCTCAGGAACAACAGGATAGTCCAAATTGAAACGGCTGCCTTCGCTGGACTTAAGAACGTCCGTTTGCTGTAAGTTGGCTGCATTCAACGCGTTCTATGACGTAAAATTTCTCGGCACAACCAAAAGCACACTGCATTTATTGCGCAGACACCTGGAAAACAATCCAATCTTATCCGAAATAAAAGCCGGAGCATTCGTGGGGCTTAACAAGGTCACATTTCTGTGAGTATATTCTGTAGATTTTTGTTGCGTGAAGTTACGGTTCCCGTTTACTTCGTTCTTTCTTCCCCTTGTTCACCGCCATCTCACACAGGAATCTGAGCGGCATGTCATTAACTGGGCTCAACAAGAATACGTTTGTGGGACTCCAGCAGGTTACCACATTGTAAGCTTCGTTTGAATTTTGCTCAGGCTAAACGATAAATATAAATGTCGCGCGTGCCACTACAGGAACCTCAAGAACAATAAGCTCCAATACGTAGAAGATGGAGCATTCCAAGGACTGAGGAGCGTCACATCTTTGTGAGTCCTTTCCAATTGAGTGACCAAGAAAAGCTCGAAATGGCCGATATTTTCTACTTCCAGGGACATACAAGGCAATGACATTCAACAGTTCTCGAATGAAATGTTCGATGGTCTCGATTCTTTGAAATCCTTGTGAGTATAGACCAAGTTTCGCTTGTAACAATGGAAATCCCGAAGGACGACACGAACCATGTGCATAATGGTGCCTATAAAACCACCATGACCATGGGACTTTATGCAGGACTGGAAGGCTCGACCAGGAAACTCTAAAAGTGAAACATACCAAACTAAAAGCATTGGTTGGGCGTTATTTTGTAGTTACGTCGTATGTGTTCGAATCTACACTAATAAGTATCTGCTCGTTTCAGGCTCAGCGACTCCTTCAAGTTCTGCTGCCTTGCGTCGCCACAAGTCTCCTTCGACTACTGCCTCCCACCGGCGGACGAAATTTCCTCTTGTGAGGACCTCATGAGCAGTCCCGTCCAACGTTCCTTCCTTTGGGTTCTCGGAGTGGTCGCCCTCGTAGGAAACCTCTTCGTCATCGCGTGGCGCATCCAGACCAAGAACTCCAGCCCCGTCAGCTCCAATCTTATCTTGTCCCTCGGTTGTGCCGACTTCCTCATGGGTGTCTACCTCATCATAATTGCCAGCGTAGACATATACTACCGTGGACGCTACATCCAGAACTCCGACGCCTGGCGAGCGAGTGCGCTCTGCAAATTCTGCGGTTTCCTGTCAACTTTGTCCAGCGAGAGTTCCATCTTCACCTTGATGTTAATTACGGCCGATAGGCTAATATCCATATCGTTCCCGTTCGCGATGGCACGCTTCAGCCTCCGACGAACTTACAACTTGATCGCGCTAGCGTGGGTCGTCGCTATCGTGATTGCCGTGCTGCCGCTTGTGATCCAGCCTTACTTTCAAGGAGAGTTCTACGCGCGCTCTGGAGTGTGCCTGGCCTTGCACATTACAAATCAGAAGCCGTCAGGGTGGGAGTACTCGGTGGCCATTTTCTTCTGCATGAACTTTGTGGCTTTTGCGCTCATTGTGGCGGCGTACGCGTACATGTACTTCAGTATCCGCAAGTCGAAGACTGCTGTGAAGCGTCACGCGACGAGGTCTGTCAAAGCGGACAGCCTCGTCGGAAGACAAATGGCGCTGATCGTCTTCACCAACTCTCTTTGTTGGTTCCCTATGATAGTGATGGGGTTGATGGCGATGTCTGGGGTCAGGATACCAGGTAAGTGAGAGTTCTTTAGTTTGTGCGTGAAGGAAAATGGAGACATGTCTTGTCGCGTTGAACTTCTGGATTCTACACTAATATGTGTTGTAAAAAAGGCGGATCTAGCGGGGGTCGTGGCCCGTCCCCTCAATTTCTGTCATTACATAAAGTTTCTGTTGACCTTAGATAGTGTAATATATGTTGTCGAAGGCAGGACCCCCCCCCCCTCTCAGAAAAATTCCAGATCCGCCTCTGGTTGTACACGCCGCGGTATCGAATATTCACATACTCACACCAGTCAGCCGAGATAAAGAACCATTACAGTTTGGCAAGCTTGGTCTGTAACCCGCAAGGACTGCAACCCGCAAGGACTGCTCAAGCCAGTGCTGACAACTTCTTATTTTCAGTCTTTCTTCTTTCTCGCGAGATCCGTCATTTCTAAAGCCACTTTCCAGCAGCCATTGCACACGATATACACGAGATTATATTCAAGCTCGTACAAGGTTATCTTTACAATACGCACTCCCGGTGCACGTTCCTCACACAAACTCCGCGATCACCGATGTGCTTCGGCCAACTGCACAAGACCTCCTTTTTGCTCCTTTGATAGCTTGGTTTCTCAAGGCACCCTCCGTGAGACTTCGCACTTGTGTTAGTAGGCATCCACTGGAGAGGGCAATAGCTTCCGAAGACAGCATACCGAAAACCGTGCAGTGCGATAGATAGGTTCTTCTCATGGTGAAGAGCACCGACAGACACGGTCAAACAAGGACGGACACCACATTCTCAAACTCAGCAACATTTATTACGACGATGAGGTAGACCTCAGAAGCAGTGGTATGGACTCTATTGCAAGTAGCACGCATTCCTGTGAACACCCTGTGATACAATGGGAAACGCAACATGGGAATCTCAGGAATCAGAATGAACCCACTCGTCTACAATGGTGCAATATCTGAGGCAAACAGAAGCAAACGCCTACACAGTAGACTCAACGACTTGACACGTGGTCGCGAGCCGACGACCTTTGACTTTTTCCTTTGGCCATCCTTTGTTGACAGTTTGTTTACGTAGCATCCGTCTCTGGGTGCGAATCTGGAATGAGGCATGGCACTGAACTGAGAACATCAGAAGGCCGGCTATACAGGATAGAGACATATTTTTCAGATTTTCCTTTAGATCACGGGAGATGCACGGGGAGCAACGAAATTAATCCTCGTTCCCACTTGCGGGAGACCTGCCGCGCGGGCGCCCGGGGCGGCGGGAAGGGCGTTCTTCACCTCGCCGCAAGGGCACGCCTCTCTCCCGCGGAGCTAGTTGCGCTCTGCAAAATTCGCGCTCTGATCGCGGGAGCGGGCAGCAAATGAGGACACAGACCCAGTGCTGCGGCGGCACTGCGCATTCACGATTGGCGCAGCGGTAACGCGTGCGCTTGGAGACTGGGAGGTCCGCGGTTCGAATCCGCGGGCCGACTGTGCCGTCTGGGGTTTTTCCTGGGTTTCCCTCAGATGTGTAATAGGCGTATGCCGGCACAGTTCCCCTGAAGTCGGCCCATGGACGCAGCTATCCTCCCCCCGAGCGGATTCCGCTCGGTCTTCCACTTCACCCTTTCCTCTCCTCCTCTCCACCACCTTTCCCTTCCCGAGAAACATGCCGCCTAATCAGGCAGGCAGACCTCTCGGGTTCCTCCCAACGACACTCCTCCTCCTCCTCCTCCATGACGATAACGCGGGTGAGGAAGGGGAAGCGGAGCACGTTCCGCGACCTTTTTCCGTAAGGCGGCGCGTCCCTGCTTTCCTTCTCCCGCAAGTGGGAACGGGTCTGTAGGGTACTTGTATGACGTGTACTGTACCCTAAAACAGCGATAAGGCGGAAACTGCAGAGCTGAAAGTGATGTCCACTCGCAGCTGCTTCATTCAACGAAAATGGTAGCGGGAGGAAATTGAACGGCTGGTACAAGACATGAATGCAACCGCTTGCAATGATATGGTTCGCTGAGCACCTACTGATGCCGCCAGTTACAGCCAGGGGCGGATTCAGACCCTCGGTTTGGGGGAGGGCGGTTTCTTTGTCGGAGCACGTAGTGGGGGAGGGGAGAGGAGGAATTCAATGTATAAACTGATGTTTTGGTGGCGATCGCCACACCGCCCCCTCTCCCCTGAATCCACCACCAGGATCTTTCTAGTGTCATTTATTGTTAGCCATCAAGCACCCCCACCCCGCTCCTTTTTAGGGTCAGGCTCGTAGTTATGTTTGCGATTACGTGTAACGAAGACCAGG